>NC_041394.2:341520414-341856981 GCF_900747795.2 Erpetoichthys calabaricus | reverse complement strand
CAACCCTCAGTCACGAGTCTGTGTTCTTTCTAAAATCGGCATCCGTGACCATCTATGTGGCTGAACGGAAAATGTGTAAAATAAATAAAGTATGCAAAATGTCTGACAATTTCTCAAGGTAAATAGCCCAATCTCTTTTTTTGGTTCTATTTCTAGATAGATAGATAGATAGAACTTTATTTGTCCCCATGGGGATATTTGGATTTTGGTCTTTAAGTAAATAAATAAACACACCACAATGACTATAAACCAAGAAATTTAAAAAGAAAGAAAACTTCTGACTTGGCAGTCTCAGTCCGAGGTGTTATGAAGACATATTGCTGTTGGTTTAAAGGAGCCCCCACAGTGTTTCTTGACACACTTCTACTGAATGATTCATTGACTGATAGTCCTCAGTGTTGTTGTGTCAGAAAGAGGATGTGCAGCATTGTTCATAATGGCATTCGGTTTTGTTTTTATTCTCTCATTTGCTTCAACATCTGGGGGTCCAGAGTGTGTCCTATAACTAGGCTTGTCCTTTTAATTATCTTGTTGATTCGGTGGTCCTCTCTTGAGGAGATGTTACCAGCCCAGCACACCACACTGCTCATCACAGAGTTGTAGAACATGTGAAGGATGTCACTGCCTACATTAAAGGAGTGCAGTCTCCTAAGGAAGAAGAGCCTGCTCTCCCCTTTCTTATACCGTTCCTCTGTGTTCTGAGACCACCTGTCATTAATGGAGGTCACTAGATAAGTGTTCGATAAACTAGCAGCTCAGTATACTGTAGCACTTGTGCTGAGTGCCAAGTAAATTCTGTGCATGGCTCTTGACGATGGCTTTCTTGCTTTACAAGAACAACTCGTCTCTGCCAGACTAGTTCGAATTCTTACACAACTTTGCAGGTTTGCTGGTTTTCTTGGCTCACCTGCAGCTGGAGCTGAAGCTGTTCATTTGTGTGATAAAATGCCAGCTTATGCTATCACTCTTAAAAATTATGCATCTTTAATGACACTTCATGGTTCTTTACTGGGTTGTTTGATTCCTCATAGACCCGTTGCTTAACAAAGCATCATTGCATTCTGGGAAGGGTTCTTTGTGCTTCCGAATATGTATAAAAAAGCAGAAATCTTTAATGTATGGCAGGCTGCCTAGCAGAAGACAAACCGATTAAGAAAACCTGAACACTTAGACTGTGTTATTGTATGCAGTGAGAGTTTGTTTAAAATGGTGACCCTTTGGTATTTTACAAATCTGTTAACATCTATTCACAGTTATTTCCTGCATGGAGTTTGATACAAATCTAAATAAATAAAGGTTCTTTCTGGAACTTTTATGTGGATGGCTCTTTTGGGAAGCAAAAATGTCATCACTCTGAAGAACCAGTCTGGCAACTTTATTTTTAAGAGTGTACGTGACTAACCCACAGAGTAGAGAAACTTGTCAGCTCCATTACAATGTGTTCCCTGATAAGAGTCACATAAACCCCCACAGTAAGGACAGTTAAGGTTTAGTGTTGCTTATATATGACATAAATCTCAATTCTTTATCCTTGGTTCATATTAGAGATGGGCCAAAAAGATATGAATCAAACCCAGTTGAATGCTGCCACTCTCCTTCCCTTTCAAGAAATTAGAATTGTCTACTGTATGTCAGCTCTAATGAACATATAGAAAATGAATTGATTGATGCAGCGGTGTAAATCTTTACTGAGCAAAACCCTCTGACCCTAAAAGATCAAGTGAAAAGATAATTTCCCCTCAGGGAGGAATACAGTGTGCCAAAAACACCCCTTCTAATAGGAGAAGTGACTGTAGATGACATTCCATCTTGGGAAGATGTTCCCACAATCCTTAGCTTTTGCGATATTTTAAGTAGAAAAGGGCCTATCCGGGCCCCTAAGCCCATGCAAGGAATATGTTTGGGTTAGTGTTATAATAATAACAACAACAACAATATTAATAATGATTTATATTGTACCTTTCCCATGCTCAAGGCTCATAAATCATAAATGACCAACCCCAGTACATGTTAGAGGAGTGCCTGGTAAGATTAGAACCGTCCGTGGATGGCTTTATGCTGCCACCATCCTTAGGTTTTGAGATATGGACAGTGCTATTCTCGTTCACTTATGGCCATATCAATGTAATTGGTAAGGTTAGGTTTTTCTCAAAAATCTCAAAAAGCAACAAAATCATATTCAGTTGAGTTTTTGAAATATATTTGTTACATTCTATTCAGACTATTGGAACAATTTCTTCATTTTTCAGATACTAAACTTTGAATGAGATTAATTAATAATTATAGCAAGGGTGTCCAACCCGCGGCCCGTGGGCTGCATGTGGCCCAACAAGCAATTGTAAACTAACACAAACAAATAATTTACTGTTTCTGATATTTGAAGTGACTTTTGCCACCAAGAAGCGAAAGAAATAGCCCGTCCCGATGATTCATTTTACTGTTGCATCGTGCTCATGCAATTAGATGACTATGCATATAGCACCGTCACGCGTCGCTCAATGCGTCGTATATTTCGTTATTTGTGCACAGTTTGACTGCAGTTATACGGTGTGATAGTTGCCCGGACACCACCAGTCGGAAACCACATCTTTATAAAAGTCACACGTTTATTTAACATTAATAAAGACATTCCCAACACTACACACAATGCACAAAGCAATAATCACCACTGAGTCCAGACTTCACAATGTCCTTGGCCGCCTCTACTCTCCTCCTGGGAGCTTCGTCCTACTCCCTCTCCCGACTCTGGCTCCCAGACTGTAAGGAGGCGGCCCCTTTTATTCCTGCCCGGATGTGCTCCAGGTGGCTGATGACGTCCATCCGGCAGCACTTCCTGGTGTGGTGGAAGTGCTGCCCTTTGCCCCGGAAGCACTCCGGGCGTCCCTGGCAGCTTCCTCCGCCATCTTGCCAAGTGTGGCGGAAGTAACTATATCCGGGTCCCACGAGGCTTAAGGCGCCCCCTGGCAGTGGCCACGGGTCCCAACAGGCCAGAAGCTGTGTGTTCGTCTCCCGTGGTCCTCTCCTGCTCCAGGGCGGTTGCCCCCTTGTGGCCTGGAAGCTATTCCTGCCACCTTTCAGGCATCCCGGCCAGGTAATAACCCCGACAATCTGCCACAACGGTAAGACAGTTGAATTGAGCGTGTTTCTGTAAGTTGAGTGTACAAAACAGAGTGGTTATCTTCTGTTGTAACAAAGTTGTTTTATTAAAAGACAAGTAAGTATATTCTTACTTCGTTATTGAACCTTGCTTTCTATATTCTTGCCGTTCTTTAATAAAAATTAATATTATCGTTTATTTCTATTTTTATCCTAATCTTTGCCCTTACCAATTAAATAGTTTGAATTTTTTTCTAATTTCAGCATGGCCTCTACGCCTCAATAAAAGACCGTATCTACAAAATGAAAATATATTGATGAAAGAATGTTATTCAATGAAAAATGGACAGAGGACTACTTTTTGGTTGAGATGAGCAGTAAGGCAGTCCACTTAATTTGTCGTGATTCCATACCTGTCTTCAGAGTATAATTTGAAAAGGCATTATGTGCAAAAACATGCGTATCATAAAGACAAAGTAGCGGAACTGAAAAAAGGCCTCTCATCTCAACAATTTTTTTTTAAAAGTTACAACTCAGACAGAATCGATTCTAAAAGCTAGTTATGTAGTCGCAAAAAAATCAAAACCATTTTCTGATGGCGAGTTTATTAAGGAATGCATAGAAAGCGTGCTATAATTTGCCCTGGTAAGAAAGGCGATATTTCTAAAATCAGATTGTCTCATCAAACTATTGCCAGGAGAATTGACGAACTTGGGAAATCTATCGAAAACAATTTGAAAAATTAACGTTTGAAGTTTTAAATTGTATGCTTTGGCGACGGATGAAAGTACTGATGCTACTGACATGGCTCAATTTGCCATTTTTATTAAAGGTATTATATGACGAATATAATGTCACTGAAGAAATGGCTTCTTTAGTACTATTAAAAGACACGACAACATCAATAGATTTATATGAAGCAGTGAAAAAACGTTAATGCGATTTTCTTTGTCTCTTGCCAACATATCTGGTATGGTTACGGATGGTGCTCCAGCTATGATAGGTAAAAGGGAGGGGCTTGTAAAATTAGATAGATAGATAGATAGATAGATAGATAGATAGATAGATAGATAGATAGATAGATAGATAGATATTTATTGTCATTGTCACTTTTACAATGGAACAACAAAATTGAACAGTTAATAGAAGACGATGCCATTGCTGTCAAAAAGTCTCGTTTCATGAAGTATCATTGCATAATACACATAGAAAATTTATGCGGAAAAGCTTTAAAAATGGATCATGTTATTCATACCGTCGTCAAGACTGTGAATTTTATAAGGGCCAGGAGATTGAATCATCGTCAATTCTAGGAATTTCTCATATGTTTGGATGCTGACTAGCCACTATGGCGATATCGTTCACTTTTCAGAAGTAAGGTGGCTCAGTCGAGGCCAAATGTTAAAAAGATTTTATGATGTACTTAATGAAATCAAGTCGTTTATGGCAAAATCTGTGCCAGAACTTGACGATGACAACTGGCTTGAGTATTTAGCATTTTTTTGACTGCTCATTTAAATGACTTAAACACGCGTCTTCAAGGTAAAGACCAACTTATCAGTACAATGTTTCAAATTATAAATGCGTTCCAAATGAAACTGAAATTATGGCAAGTACAAATAAATGCAAACAATTTTTTTGCATTTCAACGCGTCGGCCAAACATAATCCTATAAATGGGAAAAATATGCAGACTTACTTTTCGATTTGATACAAGAATTTGAAAACAGATTTCAAGATTTTCAGAAAAATAATCCAAATTTTTGTATTTTTGCGACTCCGTTTCCAAATTTTTTATATTTTTGCGACTCCATTTACAGTTGATATAGTAGATATGTTGCCAGCTAATTTTCAAATGGAATGCATAGAGTTGCAATCTGACATTCAACTTAAAGAGAAATTTGATCACGTCTTTTTGTTGGACTTTTATAAATCCTACCTGCCCAGAGACAAATATCCCTCGCTGGACAGTCATGCGTTATTCATGTCATCACTTTTTGGAAGCATGTACATTTGAGAACAACTATTTTCAAGAATGAAGCACACTAAGAGTAAAATTAGAACCAGAATATCTGATGAGCACCTCGAGAACTCCCTGAGAATTGCAACTATTTCCATCAGACCAGATATTGATGCATTAGTTCCTCAAATTCAATGCCAAATATCACATTAATTTTATGATTTCTAGTTACCTTTATATAAATAAAATTTCTAATGAAAATGTATATATGTATTTATACAATTTATGATAAAAACATATCAAATAATAATTTAGACATGGACTTTTTTTATTCATCAGCTGTCTGTAATGTTTGTATTTGAAATGTGGCCCAAAACATTTCTTTTTTTTCTTCAACGTGGCCCAGAATATTGAAAAGGTTGGACATCCCTGCATTATGGGGTCGTGACTTTTATTTTGATCCATTTTACGTTTACGACCGGCACAGGGCTTCCTGTCTGTCGCTGTTTTTTTGCTGACTTCACTCACGAACAAGTAGGCTAAGGTGGCGAACGACATAGTGTGCACTCCCTGTCGAGGAAGGCGACTTTAAAACTTAACACATTAGAGACAGAAGGTAAGAAATGCGAATTTGCGGCTGCCAGTGTATGGGCTTAGGATTTTCACTCGCTTATTTTCAGTGTTAAGCGATTTTAACGACAAACAAACGGGTTGTTAAGGACTGCCCGGGTGAATTTCTCCGTGTCGCAGGTGATTTGTCATTCATTCCTCTCTGACTGCTGCATTGTCGAGTCATATTTGTTTGTCAAAGCGTCAAAACATCCCACTGCCGACCACTACTTGCCATATATTCATTTGATCGGTCTTTCGCAGCTGCTGAAGCCCCGTTGACTGAATGAGCGCTGCCTGCCTGCCGCGAGCCTCAGCTAGGATCCTGGTTTTGGATCGGCTCATGGAGCTGAGAAAAGTGTGGCACATGACGATGTTGTCCACTGGCCTCAGGTGAACGGTAGGACTGGCGGTGGTCTGTGTGGGCTCGGCGGATCATTCCATAGCCACAAGACTTCGGAATTGAATTATGGAGCGGCCGAAGACGACGCGTCCTTTTCTAGCAGAACCCACTGACGTCATCCTAGTGAGTGCAGGAATGACGGGTCATAGCAACGTGGAAAAATCGGGACACCAAATGGGTCGTCCCGTTTAATAGTTCTCGCAATTTAAAGTAATACTTTTTAGGCGCTCTTAAAGAGCCATGTCTGGGCAAAACAACTAAACACGTAAAGGGCAGAAATGCCGACAGAAATCCTTTAGGGAGCTCCGTCCATTTGACGCTTCAATTCAAAAAAAGACACCACATTCCCTGCGGCCATACAGGTTTCTTATATCCGGTGTTCAGGAAGGGGCGGGGCAAGTGCAGTTACTGGGCGTTTTCTCTGAGCTGCTGGGAGAAAACAAAAAGAAGTAATTAGCTGTATATATATATATATATGCAAAGGTCCAGATTGAGTGACTGCTGAGTTGACCATTGAAATGCCACCAGATGATTCATTTTTTGTTTAATGAAATAACTGGCAGGGGTACCTGGCTTTGGAATAAAGTGTGCAGGTAAAGTCACAAAATAAAATGTTCCAACGAGAAAATTATATAACAAAACATGTTATGTGGTCCTCCACCATGCAAGTGGGGGATCTGTGCAAAATTTGGCCAAAAGAGGTTCAGTGGTGTAATTTTTGTTTAATTGTGAATTTCCCCTTGGAATTATCTATCTATCTATCCATCCATCCATCCATTTTCCAACCCGCTGAATCCGAACACAGGGTCACGGGGGTCTGCTGGAGCCAATCCCAGCCAACACAGGGCACAAGGCAGGAAACAATCCTGGGCAGGGTGCCAACCCACCGCAGGACACACACAAACACACCCACACACCAAGCACACACTAGGGCCAATTTAGAATCACCAATCCACCTAACCAGCATGTCTGTGGACTGTGGGAGGAAACCGGAGCGCCCGGAGGAAACCCACGCAGACACGGGGAGAACATGCAAACTCCACGCAGGGAGGACCCGGGAATCGAACCCAGGTCCCCAGATCTCCCAACTGCGAGGCAGCAGCGCTAACCACTGCGCCACCGTGCCGCCCCTATCTATCTATCTATCTATCTATCTATCTATCTATCTATCTATCTATCTATCTATCTATCTATCTATCTATCTATCTATCTGTCTGTCTGTCTGTCTGTCTGTCTGTCTGTCGGAACCCAGAATTCTTTACGTTACTTCTTTTGTATTTCCTGGTGTGCTGAGGTTTCACATCGAGACTTTTAATCCCACATTAATACACTGCGTGGCTCATTGAATAATTGAATCATTTATATGGCATGAAAGCTATAGGGAAAACTACATTTTTCCCCTATATTGAACCCCTGTTCATGATGAAAATTAAGTTTCATCAGCTGTAATACGCATACAAAATCAGATCCAAAACAGAAGCCATCTTAGTTGGTACATCACATCATCTTCACTCTTCTACCATCACCAGTATTACTTTCTCTGGCCAAAATATTCCTCTTTCCACATCTGTTACTAATTTGGGTGTTAGAATGGACTCCCAACTTACTTTTGACACCCACATCAAATATCTCTGTAAATCATCTTTTTTCCATCTCAAGAACATCGCCAAACTCCACCCATTACTCACCCTGGCAGATGCAGAGAAACTCGTCCATGCCTTTGTCTCTTCCAGGCTGGATTACTGTAATGCACTCCTCATTGGGATTCCTGGCAAGAGTATCCACAGACTCCAGTATATTCAGAACAGCGCTGCCAGGATCCTGATGAGGGTGCGAAAGTATGATCACATCACCCCAATCCTGAAAACCCTTCACTGGCTCCCTGTTTCATTCAGAAATAGAGTATAAGGTCTCCCTTCTTACCCACCAGTGCATTTATGGACATGCCCCTCTTTATCTACAGGAACTCCTTACCCCCCATAACTCCTTACGTTCCCTCCGCTCTGTACTCACTAACACTCTTCAAGTCCCCAGAACTAAGCTCAGCAGCATGGGTGACAGGGCGTTTTCATCGGTGGCGCCGAGGCTGTGGAATGCCCTCCCTGATTACCTGAGAGCCCCACAGTCGACTGAGGCCTTTAAGCGAAACCTAAAAACTCATCTTTTTAGAAAGTCATTTTGTTAAAGTATTTTATAGACTCTTCTGTTCTTTTTTTTTATTTTATTATTCTATTTTTACTCTGTAGCACTTTGGGATTGCTAAAATATAAAATGCAATATAAATAAAATTTATTATTATTATTATTATTATTATTATTACAAAATGTCTCTGATATCCTTTCGGCTGTTTTGGAGTTATGGTGGTTTTTGTGGTGTTGGCGTTCCTGTTACGACTCCACAATGAAATTCTTGATGCTTCATGAAGACTATAAGTTAAATTTAAAGAACAGTACTGTAACTTCAAAAATTTGTGAAAACAGACACACTGATTTTTGAGTGATATGGCGATTTTTGAGTTTGTCCTCCATCACACCACACCAACGTGATTTCTATTGAATGACTGATGTAGAATGGGGCTTTCACTGTAGGTGGGGTGAGACCTTAACATGAAGTCAAATTCATTACCATCGACCTACCCATTGTGGCATCATAACATGGCTTTTATTTATTTATTTATAATATCATTTATAGATCATATAATGGGAATGTGAACATGTATACAATGGAATGCTTATCTTTAATTAAAGAGATAAAAAATTATCTTGTGCAGAGTCTGAAAGTGTTGATTGGTGAAATTTACCAAAGTGTGTTTCGCAACGAATGTGCAGTGTTAGCCGGTGACCTTGTTCATTGAATATTTTCCTGCAAGTCAGCCATGCAGCGGGCTTCGACAAACATTTTTTTCCCCAATTCCCCACGATGCTTTGCGAGGGCAGTATGACATCACAGCGGTGTTGCAGCCGTGCGCAGAACTTTCTTCCATGCTTACTGTATTATCCATGCGTACTCCACCTCACATCGATTTAGGTAATAAATATATAACACCTGAACAGTTTTTAATTTTGGTGACTCTGAAACCTGACGGAGCCTGGATTTGCCCTACACACAGAACAGAAAAACGTGAGCAATGTTAGTGACCCATTTGCCTGTGTTTTTGTGTGGCTGCCGTATCTGATTTGTGAAAAACGCGATGTCACTACTCCAGCCAGATTCGTACTCTGCATATCTTAAAAAAAAGAAAGAAATTTCATTAGCTTACCACAATGAGAATTTTATTTAAAAATACTTTGTTATTCTGCATGAATTCGTCACTGCTTGATTAATTAAGCATGTTACGCTCCTTGTTAAACAGTGCGTGCGTCTAGTGTGTATGTGGCACCAAATCCTAATCCTCGATAAGAAGGACGAAGCAGACCAGAATTAATGTAGAACGACTCAGTTAACTGCTGAACGTTGCAAAGGAAGGATTCGTTGCAATGGCTTTGTAAAGCTAAATATTTATTTGCAGATAAATGTGTTTGTGGTTTCTGACACAAAACAAATACAATAACAAAATAATTCACAAAAATAAAAGCCCACAGAACGCAAAAAACAGGTAATACCCAAAAAGTTCAGTAGATGGCAGCAGAAATTAACAGAGCACTATGACGTGCCGTCGTCGGCAAAGACACTGAATATAAGTTACTAAATGCGTTAGCATTGTGCAGACTCGAACACATCACTACTTAAATAGCCATTACCAAGTCTGTTTTCTAAAAGATCTTATATATTAATAAAGAAACAACATTTCTGAACGTACTTTATACAGTTTTAAACGTTAAACTGAGCACACTTTGACATAAAGGGTTGCCTGAACACGTTAGTAAAACATTGTTAAGAGCTTCATCATTACTTGCAGAAAAAACTTGTTATTGTTCTAATAAAATTAACAAGAAAGCATATAACTTATATCAAACAGATGCACACAAAGTCAACAAACAACTGAACAAATGCGACAACGTGCAGACTCCTGGAAGTACTGTACAGCGTTTCTGCGTATATCAGATACAGAAATAACACGTGCGCATGCTCACGTATGACCAGTTAGCGCGATGACGCATATCAGATACAGAAATAACACGTGCGCATGCTCACGTATGACCAGTGAGCGTGATGACGCAACAGACAGCGTGCTCAGACTTTTGTACACTCCACACTATGTAACACAGATCAGATAATGACAGGCACAGCCCCCAAAGAGTTTATAAGGCTGATCCCTTGCCTCTCATCATAGGGTCTCTGGGTGTGCCAGTATGGGGTAGTGCAAAGCAGTTTTCAAGTCTCGGTGGTCAGAACCAAAGGCACATACTTAAAGGAGAGACACCAACCCTTAGAAATTAGTAAAAAAAAAAAAAACAAGGCATTTACAGTATATCTTTTTGATGGAAGAAAAAAAAATAAAAGAAATACCAAATAAATAGTAATACGTCTTTTGTTATTATTATTATTATTATTATTATTATTATTATTATTATTATTATTTTACAGGGTTCCAAGTTTTGCTTTGACTTGCATACATTCAGCCTTCCCTTGTACGTACCCGGTACATGCCCAGCGAGTGGGCTGCGGCTCAAGGATCACTTTGTGTTACCCGCTGTGTGGCACGCCAATCCGTGCCCTGAAGACTGGAAGTGCACTGGTATAGATATTTTTTACTTATTGTAATTGTATTTTGTTTGTGGTTATCATTCTGTCTTTGGCTCTTATTGTTTGTGGCACAGTGGTGTAGTGGTTAGCACTGCTGCCTCACGGCTCAGATCACATTTTTGGCTATAGTAATTGGTCAAGAAGAGTTGGATGGACATATCTGTAGCCCCCAGGGACACTTACAGTTAACTCCAGAAATATTGGCACCCCTCAAAAAAGTGAGCAAAAACATTAATATGACATAGATAATGCATACAATGATTCTGATATTCCTCAAATGTTTGGAGAAATTGTTGGCCAATTATTTAATTAAAACAATGTTGTTTTATCTTCAGAATAGTTTATCTTGTCAAAACCGTACATGTGGCAAAATTATTGGTACCCTACAAATACGACCCAATAAATTTGCAACTTGATGTTGCTTTTAGTGTCTAGGAACTGTTTCATTGGGGTATAAATGTGAGGTAACACACAGGTAAAATCCATCAACTTTGGTAAAACCAAAGAGCTCTCAACTCAAATGAGAAAGAATTTGGAAACAAGAGTCAGTAGGCTTTACATCCTAGGAGCCAATCTCTAACATTTCAGTAATTATTTACCACTCTGATGCTGATCTTTCTGATCATAAAATAGGTCATCACAATAGCAACTGATGAAAAGAATTCATAAATAATTGTAAGAATTATGGTATTTAAGGGCGGGCTCCTCTAGGGTACCTCTTTCTCTTGCACGATTTGGCTCAAAAACTAATCAGCACATCGTCGTTTTAATAACAGACTTAAGTTTCGACTTTGGTATTTTCCCATCCAGCCATTTTAGCTCTAGACTGTCCTCAAGAAACTGTGACACACAGACAGACACACACTCATCATCGAGATATCAATGTTTTCAGTATCTGGGGCCCCTAAAATGTCAAGATCTGTAGAAAACTGGAGATCAAAATTTTTGACAAATCTTAAAAAGCTTTCACTTCTCCCACATAGACAATAGGTTATGGTAGGGGACGATGCAGAACAAAGAGTTGTTGAGCTGCATAGATTAAGGAATGGCCACAAAAAAAAAAATAGGTATTCAATTGAAATTAGAAGAAGGCACATTCAGGACCATAATAAAGAGGTCCAAGAAGCGCGGAAGTGTTGAAATTTGCCAGGAAGGGGATGCATCTGCATAATGCCCCCCACCCACAGTGAGAGGCAAAGAGAATCCCAACGATCACAGTTTCACAAGTGCAAAGTTTAGTTGAATCTTGGGGATTCACTGTTTCAAAGTGCAGGGAGAGACGACACCTCCATGACCAGAAGCTTTATGGATGAGTGTCACAAAAGAAGCCTCTCCCGAGTCTAAGATACAAATCCCAGTGGTTCAACTTTGCAAAGCAACATTGGAGATACAACTGGAATTGTGTGTTGTGTTCAGATGAGACAGAAATTGAGCTTTTTTGGCCATGCACACCATTGCGATGTTTGGGGAGAAAAGGGAACTGCATACAAAGCAGGCCACCTGATACCTACGGTAAAATATGGTGGTGACTCTTTGATGCTATGGGACTGTTTGACTGCCAGTGGTCAAAGGGCTCTTGTTAGGGTCAGTGGCATAATGAATTCCATTAAATACCACAACATCTTAGCTGAATATCTGGTTGCCTCTGTGAGAAGTCTGATATTGGGCCATTGGGTCTTCCAACAAGACAATGATCTGAAGCACACATCCAAATCAACAAAGAATTTGCCGCAGAAACACAGAATCAAGGTTTTGCGATGACCCTCTCAGTCTCCAGATTTTGAACCCAATTGAAAATCTGTGGTATCAACTGAAGAGTGCAGTTCTCAGAAGAAAACTCAAGAATCTCCACAGCTCTGGGGAAAAAGCTGTCTTTCAGCCTGCTGGTACGTGTTTTTATGTTTCTGTACCACTTTCCCGAAGGCAGTGGTACAAACAGTCCATTTCCTGGATGGGTGACATCCACAGCTATACATTTGGCCCTCTTCTGTACCCTGCATATACAGAGTCCAGGTGTAGGAGAGGACTTCCCACAATCCCCTGTGCTGTTCTCACCACCCATGCCAAGTCCTTCCTGTCCTGTGCTGTGCAGCTGCCATACCACACTGTGGATATATATTTGCGGATATATTTTCTCCCGCGGATAAGTCGGGACTTGATTTTACAGTATAATTTCTGATATTTTATGATGTCGGTTGTATAAGTCGAATGTGGAAAACTCACGCTATTGGTCCAAGAGATTATGATTTGCTAACACCCACCTGAGAGATTAACCACAGAGCACACTGCCTTTTTTTTTTCTATGTATTGTGCCTACGTGACCACACGGTAATACCCAAACTATTACGAAGCGACGTTTGCACTGTTTTGTGTATCTCACACCCTCATACACATTTATCGTAAGAGCATCCCTTATCTACGATGGAGAGTTTGATCAGAAGAAAATATGAAGCTGGTTTTAAATTAAACGTCATTGAAGTAGCGAAAGAAATTGGTAACTGCGTTGCAGCAACAAAATTTGATGTGCCTGAAAAAACTGATGAGAGATTGGCGGAGGCAAGAAGATGTTAAAAAAAAAAAAAAAAAAAATTAAGTGTCACGTTTTTGAACAGACATATAAGTCGGGATCTGATTTTATGATTGATTTTTCGGGTTTCAAGGCCTGACTTATACGTGAGTATGTACGGTAGGTATTTTTTTCACAAAATTTCAAAAATATATTCTGTACAGCCTTACACTTTTAAAAACAAAGGTGCTAGAGTGGTTCTTCAGAGCAGTGCTATACAGGCTCTATACAGTGAATAACCACAAATAAACGGTTAAAGATTTATGAAATACTAGTGGTAAATGATTTTAAAAACTCATCTGTTCAGGAAGGCTTTTAGCTCTATTTGACTTTATTACCCTTCTCTCAGTTTACTTCTCTGTCAAGATGCTAATGTAACCTGTGTGTGTGTGTGTGAGAGACCATCAGTTATGTTGTCCGTATCCTTTTTTTCAGAATTCACTGTCTTAATCTTCTTTATTTATTTATCTGATTTGTACAATGCTGTACTGTATACGCTGCCGTTCTTTATTATATTCTGTAAGTGTCTTGAGCATGGGAAAGGCACTATATAAATAAAATGTATTATTATTATTATTATTAAAAGGACCCCCACTGCATACAATAACACCTGCTAAGTCCAGGTTTTCTTAATCTGCTAGTGTCCTGCTAGGCAGGGTTCAAACATGTGCAGATACAAAGGAAAGGCACTGAAGGTACATACAGAGCAAGAGATAGCAAATATTTACCTTCAATCCAGGTGGTTTTGTCATGTGGTGGATGCGACAAAAGTACATGCTCCCAACCTCTGTCTCTTTGATAGACAGTATAGTAATTAAAAACTAGGGGGCTCCGCCCCCTGCTCGCTTCGCTCGCCAACCCCTGTGTTTGGTTAATTGGATATATAATTTTAAAAGCTTTTTTTTTTCCTTTGGAATTGTTTCAATTTCATTATTTGCACTTTTACTTTAAAGCTTTATTAAAAACAATATTTGGAATGACCTGTTCTTCAAGATCGCATTCAATTTTGTTTTCGTTTTTGGAGACACATTGTGACAACGCAACGTATAACTGCCCATGAGTGAATATTGTTTCTGTTTCTCTAATAAATAATCTGACTTTTTCTAATATTTGTCCCTGTGATTTGTTAATTGTCATAGCAAAAGCTATTCTCACGGTAAACTGTAAACATTTTAATACGAATGGCATATCACGATCTCCTTTGTTTTGTAATGTTATTTGCGGAATATATACATTACCTTTCTTGTCGCCTGTTAAAATTTACATCTCTTCAGCGTGATCATAAATATACACCTGACCGAATTGTGTATTCTTTGAAATTAACTTGTCGTTGCTTTAACTGTTCCTGGACCACAGATTCTCATAGTGTATGGTCCATTATTGTGTAAATCCACATTTTGTGCATTGAATGATGCGAAGGCTAAAAGACGTTGTTTTCCACTCTTTGCCTTTTATTTCTGACCTCGATTTGTCCTGCTATTTTTGCAATTACACCTGGTTCTGATGATTAATTACCTTTTGTTGGCGCTAATGCGATCTTTACTATCTTTTTTTTTGATACTGTAGCGACTGACATAATAAAGTGTCACAAAAGTTTTACTTGAACAATTGCCGAATTCCTAACCCCAAACACAACTTTCTAGCACCGTCTCCAATGCCTTCTCTTACCACATCAATCAATACCCCGCTATCAGTCTTCCATGCTGTACTCCGCCCTCCCTCAATCGGACCGAACAGTCACTTAAAACAAAAAAGGCTTCAACTTGGCTGGGACGCTACAATACTTTCGAATTTTACTGTTTTCATATTCTGTACCTTTGTCTGCATGTGTATCGTGCCATCGTTTGTTTGAGCCTTTCGAATTCCACTGCTTTCATAATCTCTTATCTGCCTTTTTTCTCTGCAGCGCTTTTGGGTCTCTTTTCTCTGCGCTGCTCTTTCTTCTTTCCTTAGTCGTTGACATTTCATCTAGAGCATATTGTCCTTGTACGCTTTATATGTGCTGAGAGCACAGGATCTGTGTGTGCTACGTGCCTTTACACGATTGAGTGTTTTGCTGGCCATGCTCTTTGATATTGTTTGTAAGTAGGGCGTGTCTTGCAGAAATCTCATGTTCCACATCCCCGCAAGACGGCCCTGGAACAATCTCTTGGCACCAAGTCTCATGTTTACGGTCCCCACGAGACGCTCCATGGCAAGTCTCTTTTGTCTTGTGGGTCTTTTAAGTGTCTTCCGAGAACTTCCAAGAAGATCACATCTCGTTGCCTTGATTTTCCTTTCCAGGATTTTTTTTAATAATAGAGAGAAATAATTAAAACAACTGTGGACATTGTGTATATGTGAGTGAACTTAATTTGTGTGTCTCACTGTTTCTTTCTGGTAGATATTTCCTCCATAATATGGTGAGGTGGTTCTAAGCTGTGATTTAATCAAAATTGAATTATTTTTATCACAATTAGTGAAAGACTGTCTGTCAGTGTTTGTTTAAATATGTTTAGTGTTTGATTTTCCAAGTGTCCACAGAACAGAGATAACAATTCACATCTGCCCATCAATAATATTAATAACTGTGCTTCAAGACAACTTTTTGAGGTAAAAAGTATGTGCTGGGGGAAACAATGGTCCTGCCGTGCACTCTTAAAAATAAATTTGCTAGAGTGGTGCTTCAGAGCCATTCGGGAACCAGTTTTGGTTCCCAAAAAACCCAGCGACATGAAGGTTCCAGAAAGAACCCTTTATTTATTTCGATAAGTAACAGGCGATCCATACAGTAAACAATCATGACTAGATAGTAACAGATATGCCAATGGCTCATTGTATTTAAAGGAATCACGCTGCATTTGACAATACAAGCAGGGTTCCTTAATCTGTTAGTGTTCTGCTAGGTAGCCTCACAAACGTTAAAGCTTTCAGGCTTTTTCTTCATATTAGAACGTTTTTCAAAGCACAAAGAACCAACTTCATATGCAAGGAATCAAGAATGAAATGATGCTTTGTCAAGCAAAGGTTATACAAGGAACCACACAACCCAGTGAAGATCGATAAAATGCCATTAGAAGACTATTATTTTCAAAAGTGTGGAGGGAGACAAGCCGCAAAGTGAAGCGGTCAGCCGGTCTCCTTTTAAAATGTCTACATTTCACTTTTTTATTTCTTTATTTCAACAATGACATAGCAATTGCAACTTAGATCCCATATTTGCTTTTTTCCAGTTCTCCGGGATATGTTAAATGCAATTTTTTATCTTGAAAAATCTTTCCTTTTGGAGTGTGTGACATTTTGTTGGTCCCTGATGCTGCTCGTCTTTTTCTATAGCCCCTCGAGTCTTCATACCTTTGTTCAGGTGTGCTCAGGTGCAGCCTTAACTTCTCAGTTCCATCTTGAGGATTGATTTATACAGCCCTTTAAATTGATGTATTGCTTGATATTTTTATTTTAATTTGCCATTTAAAGTTTGGAGAAGTCATCATAATGACCATGAATCCTCAGGGATTAAATACAGTGTACCAAATACCAAATCTCATCAATTACTTTTGTACAGTACGATTTACTATTTTGCCCAATAAATGCAAATTTACGAATATTCATTTGGGTTGCTGCCTCATTGTTCAGTATTTGGTCTTTATTCTGAGAGATCTATTAATCCAGTCTTTTTGGTTGTTGTACTGCATGCCAAAGTAATTTGCTGATAGATCTTCATTTTGTTTTTTCATTTAGTATGGGATTATTCTGAAAACATTATCATTTCTGGTGTTGGTAGCCTAACAGAATGTTAAACACAGTGTCTCAACCTCACTTTCCCATTCAAGGTTTACTGGAGGTTGTCTCCTTCCTCGGCAGTCACTCAGGTCTTCCACCACTACTTTATATTCAGCTCCAATGTTTTCTTTTCAGGGTTCGCCACTTGTACATTCACATGTTCGGCTGCATCTCACACTGCTTACTTTGACTATAGATAGTGTTTAAAATTATGAAGGGAATGACTCCAGTTTATCAGGAACACAGGGACACAGTTCAAATCTTAAGGGTAAATTTGACACCAGCATTAGGAAGTTTTTCTTCACACAGAGAACTACAGACACACAGAATACATTACCAACTAGTGTGGTAGACAGTAGGAGTTCAGGGACTTTCAGAACTCTACTTGATGTTATTTGTTATAAGTTTTGTTAACCTGAATGGCCTGTTCTTGTCAAGATTATTTTAATGTTTCACTGTATCTGACCCCCCTTTATCCAGCTATGGCAGCAGATCCAAGCCAGAATCGGTCTGTTAGGCCCCACTCCCTTTTCACAGTCCATGTATGCACATCCACCAAAGTTTTCCTCCAAAAAGGGCCAGTACTTAAAAGGAAGTCTCACTGTAATGAGCTATGATGGATGACTGAAGGACTTAAGTCCAACATGTTCAGTGTATTTTACGTGACCTTCTTTTTTCTGCTCTTCTTTGTCTACAGATAACTAGGACACAGCTATCACCAGTTGTCTAGTATGGAGGAGGTGTGCCTAGCTGTCCAGGAACCACAACATGAGAACCACAAATGTGAAGAGGGGGTCCCAGAAGAAGTGTGTATTGGCAAGGAGGAGATAAATCCCACTTTGCACTGGGGCCTCCTTTTGATGTATGGCATAGAAGTTGATGAAGAGTACTGTAAATGGGAGTCTGGATATCTTGAACAGGAGAGTGTCTGCATTAATGACGATGAGGAGGATTGTGATAGTGGACCTATAGACTTTACAGTAGACTCTGAGCTAATGTTTTACAGCAGCAACATGCAGAAAAACAAAACTGCCAACTGTATAAAGGAAGAAAACCTCAAATGTGAGTCTGACTTTCAGCATTTCCATCCAAGTCAGGACCCTGCTGCATTAGCATTCATGCCGACTAGACATGGCACCATGCATCATCATTCTGGCAGTGTGATATTGAAATATTTGGAGTCGGACAGAGAAGCAGGTTCAAGTCCTTCTGATGAAGGTATGTGCTAAACTACAAGAATGAGCCTGAGGCTCTGGGCCGATGGGATTGACCAATTGACACACATGGCCTTTTTGTTACTACAGAAGTCTGAATTTGCAGACATGTTTTGGTTTGTGCATTCTGTACAAACAATTTAAACGATTTGTTTTATGTTCCATGTTGAACAAGTCATCCATGGCAGCAGAATTCATTACCTTTGCTCCTCTTAAACATTAACAGCTACTGCTTTTTCACCCCCTTTAACAACGTGGATTGCAATTTTATCAAAATGGCATTTTTTGTCTAGAAGTTCGTCTTTTTGTCTCTCATCATCAGTTGTGTTTAGCCATAGTGAATTTCCAAAAGGTGCTGTTTTCTTCCCTTTTGTCTTTATTTGGACTCCTTTCTGATACATCTGTAGGCCCAAAAAGGTGTACCGTGGGTTTTCCAAACCCTTTTAAATGAATTTTTCTTTCTTCTTTCCTTTTAAAGAGTTTCATAGTTCTGAAATCACACCCAAGACAAATGTTTTCCACACTCCATGATGTAAACTTAGTAGAGAACAGAACCAGCATGTTTTGTTTCCAAAATAACCACACCAAGTGAGTGAGCAGCAGTAGGGATGCTCCAATCAGGTTTTTCAAGGCCAATACAGATCTCCAGTTTCATGTTACTTGATCAGCTAATTCTGATACTATTTTTTTGTTTCTTTATCTGTTTAAAACAGTTTTTACACAAAGCTACTGCATAACCAGATGTGTCAGAAGCCTTATGTTATGTTTTAACCTTTAACCGTTGATATTTTTAAGGTTTAATTTAAAAAAAGTAGTTTTCACCATTTCTACAGTGCATCCGGAAAGTATTCACAGCACATCACTTTTTCCACATTTTGTTATGTTACAGCCTTATTCCAAAATGGATTAAATTCATTTTTTTCCTCAGAATTCTACACACAACACCCCATAATGACAACGTGAAAAAAGTTTACTTGAGGTTTTTGCAAATTTATTAAAAATAAAAAAAATTGAGAAATCACATGTACATAAGTATTCACAGCCTTTGCTCAATACTTTGTCGATGCACCTTTGGCAGCAATTACAGCCTCAAGTCTTGTTGAATATGATGCCACAAGCTTGGCACACCTATCCTTGGCCAGTTTCGCCCATTCCTCTTTGCAGCACCTCTCAAGCTCCATCAGGTTGGATGGGAAGTGTCGGTGCACAGCCATGTTAAGATCTCTCCAGAGGTGTTCAATCGGATTCAAGTCTGGGCTCTGGCTGGGCCACTCAAGGACATTCACAGAGTTGTCCTGAAGCCACTCCTTTGATATCTTGGCTGTGTGCTTAGGGTCGTTGTCCTGCTGAAAGATGAACCGTTGCCCCAGTCTGAGGTCAAGTGCGCTCTGGAGCAGGTTTTCATCCAGGATGTGTCTGTACATTGCTGCAGTCATCTTTCCCTTTATCCTGACTAGTCTCCCAGTCCCTGCCGCTGAAAAACATCCCCACAGCATGATGCTGCCACCACCATGCTTCACTGTAGGGATGGCATTGGCCTGGTGATGAGCGGTGCCTGGTTTCCTCCAAACGTGACGTCTGGCATTCACACCAAAGAGTTCAATCGTTGTCTCATCAGACCAGAGAATTTTCTTTCTCATGGTCTGAGAGTCCTTCAGGTGCCTTTTGGCAAACTCCAGGTGGGCTGCCATGTGCCTTTTACTAGGAGTGGCTTCCGTCTGGCCACTCTACCATACAGGCCTGATAGGTGGATTGCTGCAGAGATGGTTGTCCTTCTGGAAGGTTCTCCTCTCTCCACAGAGGACCTCTGGAGCTCTGACAGAGTGACCCATCGGGTTCTTGGTCACCTCCCTGACTAAGGCCCTTCTTCCCCGATCGCTCAGTTTAGATGGCCGGCCAGCTCTAGGAAGAGTCCTGGTGGTTTCGAACTTCTTCCACTTATGGATGATGGAGGCCACTGTGCTCATTGGGACCTTGAAAGCAGTAGAAATTTTTCTGTAACCTTCACCAGATTTGTGCCTTGAGACAATCCTGTCTCGGAGGTCTACAGACAATTCCTTTGACTTCATGCTTGGTTTGTGCTCTGACATGAACTGTCAACTGTGGGACCTTATATAGACAGGTGTGTGCCTTTCCAAATCATGTCCAGTCAACTGAATTTACCACAGGTGGACTCCTATTAAGCTGCAGAAACATCTCAAGGATGATCAGGGGAAACAGGATGCACCTGAGCTCAATTTTGAGCTTCATGGCAAAGGCTGTGAATACTTATGTACATGTGCTTTCTCAATTTTTTTTTTATTTTTAATAAATTTGCAAAAACCTCAAGTAAACATTTTTCACATTGTCATTATGGGGTGTTGTGTGTAGAATTCTGAGGAAAAAAATGAATTTAATCCATTTTGGAATAAGGCTGTAACATAACAAAATGTGCAAAAAGTGAGGCGCTCTGAATTCTTTCCAGATGCACTGTGGATCCTCACACACTCATTTAATTAATAATTCCATTTTCTCAGTTTATTACTCCACTTTCTTTAATATAAAGGCTAAGCTCTCTGATAAAACAAGCCTTGAGTGCTCTTTGTTTACACTGCAGGAAGTTTGCTGCAGCATAAAACAAAAAACGATGCTGGATCAACTACCATAATATATCGTATAAAAGAGCACTGCAACTAAATTACTGTACTGCTTTGAAAAGCTGAGGCTGCAAAGATCAGATTTTGTGATTGGCCAATTTACCAAACACTGATCCAAGGCTTTTTTTTAGTGAAATCAGCCTAAAAAGTAGTAAAAGTCCACATTAAGTAGATTTAAACATACAGAGTTAAAGATGGAGTGGTCATGCCAGGGCTGTTTTTAATGTGTAAACTGCAGCAGGGCCATCTCAATTTGTATCGAAATGAGAAGGCTTCTCTTATTCACCTGAACTTAACCACACTATTCACACCTGTCCCTGTTTTGCTAATAACTAGTGAAACATGCAAAGTTCATGCATCATTTTGTGCCACAGAAAATCACTCCAACAACGGGATGTTGGTGCCCAGTTTGTCTCAAGTGGCAAGAGAGCATCACCCACTGACAATAAGAGTTGTATTCCACAGGGGTTGGTGTTAGGGCCACTGCTATTTTTAATATATGTAAATGATTTGGAAATGAACATAAGTAACAAGCTGGTTACTTTTGCAGATGATACCAAGATAGGTGGGTTAGCAGATAATCAAGAATCTATTGAATCATTGCAAAGGGACTTGGACAGCATAGGCTACAGGCCTGGGTAGATCTGTTGTTGCAAATTTAATTTTGTTTTTTCGGATTTGATATACTTTGTTAAAACCCGGGGGTCAAATTATCTTTCTGCATGACCTTTGGGGGTCAGTGCACAGGGTCAACCATTGGGCATGTAAGTAAATGTAAACACATTGGAAATGAAAATGTTAGGTTTGGACACACAATGGGGAGGTTTAAAAATTGAAAGTCAACCTTATGAGAAGGATTTAGGAGTCATAGTGGACTCTAAGCTCTCAACTTCCCGACAGTGTTCAGAAGCCATTAAGAAGGCTAATAGAATGTCAGGTTATATAGCGCCCTGATGTGTGGAGTACAAGTCACAGGAGGTTCTGCTCAACCTTTATAACACACTGGTGAGGCCTCATCTGGAGTACTGTGTGCAGTTTTGGTCTCCAGGCTACAAAAAGGACAGAGCAGCACTAGAAAAGGTCCAGAGAAGAGCAACTAGGCTGATTCCAGGGCTACAGGGGATGAATTATGAGGAAAGATTAAAAGAGCTGAGCCTATACAGTTTAAGCAAAAGAAGATTAAGAGATGACATGACTGAAGTGTTTAAAATTATGAAGGGAATTAGTACAGTGGATTGAGACTGTGACTTTAAAATCAGTTCATCAAAATTCTTCATGGTGAACCTTGTTCTTCTACCTACTTGTTCTTTTTCCATAGCAAATGATTTATCAATTTACACAAAGTGCCTAAGTTTCATTTTAATGTATTAATGGAGGGTGGTTCATAGACAAAACAATTAATCTCCATTCTATTTATTAGCCCTCTGTTTTTTTTTTTTCTTTTGCAGTTAGGATTGCAATTAAATCATCCATCTATTTTTTAACCCGCTGAATCCGAACACAGGGTCACGGGGATCTGCTGGAGCCAATCCCAGCCAACACAGGGCTCAAGGCAGGAAACAATCCTGGGCAGGGTGCCAACCCACCGCAGGACACACACAAACACACCAAGCACACACTAGGGCCAATGTAGAATCGCCAATCCACCTAACCTGCATGTCTTTGGACTGTGGGTGGAAACCGGAGCGCGCGGAGGAAACCCACGCAGACAGGGGGAGAACATGCAAACTCCACGCAGGGAGGACCTGGGAAGCGAACCCAGGTCCCCAGATCACCCAACTGCGAGGCAGCAGCGCTACCCACTGCGCCACCGTGCCGCCCTCAATTAAATCATAATCCACAAAATAAATTTGGGTTGATTTTGACTCAAAACAAATGTTTCTTGACACCCGCCTTTTTTTTTTTTTTTTTTTGCAGCTTTACAAAACAATGGCAGCTTCTTCTTATCCACATCCACATTACCTCAGATGTCTCTTCAGTGCATGTCGCAGCAGTCAACAAATGGAGAAAATATGAAGAAACTGATTTCAGAATCGAAGGATGTTGTACCAACCTCTTTGCAGGATGATTCTCTGCCAGGGAGAAAGCTAACCACAGTGAGCGCAATTTCCATTCAACTTCAGATGCACAATTCAGACTCAGCCACAGCCCACCAGAAGCAGAGGAAAAGGATCAAAAGAAAATCTGAATCCAGAGAAGAGAATCTGAGTCAAACACAACCAAAGCTGTACCACTGTTCTGAATGTAACAAACTATTCAACACCAGTGGCGCTCTTCAAATACACACAAGAATTCCCACTGGAGAGAGACCATATTGTTGTCCTGAATGTGGCAAACGATTCACCTGTGCCAAGAACCTTCACATCCACAGAATAACTCACATTGGAATGAAGCCATATTGTTGTTCTGAATGTGGCAAACAATTCACCACCAGTGCGTATCTTCAAAAGCACACGAGAATTCACACGGGAGAATGGCTATATCATTCTTGTGAATGTGGGAAACAATTCATCACAAAGAGCCAACTTGAAACACACACAAGAATTCACACTGGAGAAAAGCCATACCGTTGTTCTGAATGTGGAAGAAAATTTTCACAAGTAAGTTCTCTTAACACCCACACAAGAATTCACACTGGTGATAGGCCTTACTGTTGTTCTTATTTGACAAACAATTCACCACCAACCTTGATTTTCAGTACCACAGAAGGGTTCACACTGTAAAGAAATCATATGAATGTTCAAGCAATTCACAGAAGGTAGCTACGCCTTTCACTAACACAGAAGAATACATATGGAAATGAAGTCATATTGCTGTGCAGAAAGTGGCAAACAATTTATGGCCAGCAGCAGCAGCAGCTTTCATTTCCACAGGAAAACTCGAAACACAGGAAAGAAGCATTAAAACAAATGGTTGGTGAAGTTTACATCAAATAAACTTCTAATCTACAAAAATAAGAAGACCCATTGGGGTTCTTTTAAGTCATGCTATAAAATTCATGTTGTTGACCAACTAGCAATGCTTACATCTTAGGAATCCCAGACTGGCCAGAAAACAACATCCATAAACTGGACAGTGTAAGACGATAATCACTACATGCACATTAGTTAATGCTCTTGATTCTTGTATATTTAATGACTATACAAGCCTACTTCCATAACTTTATGAATTTCAAATCTACTAAATGTTATCCAAAGATCAATACAAGGAGTTTTCCACCATGAAATAAGGAAACCAAAAACAGTCTCAATTAAAAGGTTTGGTCAACTAACTGAAAGAAGTGAAGGCATGACAGAAACTCCATAACTTTGTCTCAAGATAGGAATAGTGCAACTCGCCACGCAGCAAAGAACGAATCAAATAACTGCTTCAGCACAAAAGAAAAGACAACTGGCAAGGCCACAAGTATAGTGGGCAATATGCAGCCCTCTAATGTCCCATTCTAACGTAAATTAGTAACATAAAGGTGTGTGGTTTTACCTTTCCGCCCCCTTCCCCCCTAAAAAAGCATTTTTCAGTAGAACCCTTATTTAATATTCCAGTATATCCAATATTTAATATTTTATTAGTTGCTGTGATTTATTTTTGAAAAGCTATCATATGAACAAGTGCAGGTCTTTTAAGGATACATTTACAATGCAGCTGAAAGAGCCTCCAATGTGATTTTCACCTCACTTGTTTTTTGACTCCTCAAATTAATTTTGCAAGTAGTCCAAATCAGTTGTGTAGTGATGTCTGTCCTGAATGTACCTGTATGCAAAAAATGAATAAAAATATTTTTTTCAGACAGATGTGACAGGTGCTGGTTTGTTGTGCTGCTTAACATGTTTCAGTGCAGGATGTCTGTGCAGTTATCAAAATGAACAAGAAAAAGGAACTGGAAAATTCTTGGTGTTAGTTTTAGATCAGTTTGTCGGAACCTGTGGAGAAGACAGGTGATGGCACGATATGGGGACCTTGGGTACCAAAGCAGACTTTTCGAAAGTGGTACAAGTTCTTTCAAAAAAAAGTTTGATTCCATGCCATTTTTTGCTAATCACACTTCTGTAAAATGACCAGATCAGTAACACAAATGAGTGAAAAAGTTTGGAATTGAGTTGCAGTGAGCAGAGCATTTTTTGGTTTCAGAAAGGTTGTGTACACCACACTGCATCTGGGCCTCAGGCTTCGGTGCAGTTACTATCAATAACTGTGATGGTGCGGGGTTGGCTCCATGCTCCCTGTTCCCTTTTGGAGCCTCTTTAGCCTGCCGCTCTCGATAGGTCA
Organism: Erpetoichthys calabaricus; assembly: GCF_900747795.2. Taxonomy (NCBI): domain Eukaryota; kingdom Metazoa; phylum Chordata; class Cladistia; order Polypteriformes; family Polypteridae; genus Erpetoichthys; species Erpetoichthys calabaricus. Next base: position 341,831,787 of record NC_041394.2, on the reverse strand, counting down.
TAATGAGATGAGCCAGGCAAATGAGGACACATATTTATATAGCAAGAGACTGGTGGAACAGGTGTTAATTCCATCAAATAAATTGTGCAGTGGTTCAAATTAATCTTCATAAATGATCCATAAAAAAAAATTCTTGTGCAAATGGAGGTTCTAGTCAGGCAGTGGAAGGACAGACTGGAATCAGTCAAAATTTTGGGATGCCAACTGGGCTGCCCCTTTTATTTTTTGCCAGATGAAGTAAACTGAACAAAAAAAAAGACATGAAAAACATATAGATACGTTGCTCCTTCTATACTGAAGTTACTCTGTGGCTTGCTCTGGCCTTCCAAAAGACACCTCTCTTTAGGCTGCCTGTCCTTTATGGCGAAACCACCGGAAGGGGTGGGCTAGGTTTCCTTATTGGGCTGTGAGGGAAGAAGAGAAACAGGACAAAGACAGCGGTAGCACCTGTCTCTCATCTCTGAAGGTTAATACATACCTTTACCAAGCTCTTAGAGGAGTCCTCAGATGTCCATGCATGACAAAGGCAAAAAATAAATCAATAAGTAATCAGAATAAAATGAGATTAAAATTCCATCACAGGATACAGTCCTTTAAAACTCACAAGCCTTGGTGCATTCTTCTAAAATTGACGTTTCCTCTGCTTATCCCACACGTGATCTGGCAGCAGAGGAGATGCCCAACCAACAGGCATAGCCAACCTTCTTTTACAGGCTCGGGTCCTGCTGTCCTCGGCTCCCCAGCATGGCGCTGCCCGCCTTCGGCTCCTGATGCCAATCATCGGCCTTACACAGGAGGGAGCATCATGTCACTTCACAATTCCAGGAAATGCTCAGTTGGAGTGATCCTCTGCAGCCCCGAACTTTGACCTCATGCTTTCCCAAGGGGGCCACTACTCCCGGCTGCCTGCCTCTCTACTCTGCACAGGCTTCACCATATACTGCCACATTCAACGTGTGTCCTCTTTAACCTCTGTCTCTATTCTTTCCTTTCTATTTTCTCTGTCTCGACCCCACCTGGATGTGCAGGCTCCTCTTATATTATACTAGCTGTCACCCCCTTGGCTCCACCCATGTAATAGTGAAATAGGACAAACTTTAAAAATCAATTAAAAAAAATGTAATTTTGGCCAAGCGGAAGGTGGGTACACTTCAAGATCTAACATTGGCACTGTATCTGTTCGTGTTCAGCTCTGATGGGAGAGCGTCCCCTGTGTGGGGAGTAAAGCACATGGTCGTGATATCTCTGGCAATGAGCAGGTACCCTCTAAAACACACATAGCGCTGATCTCTCACTCAAAAAATGTCAAACGTTACTCCTTAACAATATCTAGATGATAATGTCTGTTGAACCAACAGGTATCGCTAGCTAAGCGGAGGCAGGGTGCACTGCAACACGTGGCGAGATGTAGACCAACTCGAACGGAAACTGGCGTGTGAGTGAGGAGGGCCCCCACCCCGCAGCCTCTCTCTTGGATTCTCGCAAATAAATCGGTACCTCAGGCGAACTATGATATTTACCTCGATGAGAGAAGTCGCAAAATCAACCGGAATGTTCAAGCAAATTCTAGAAAAAAAAACCCGATCTAAATCCATTAAGTAGTTCTCTCGTGAAAAGCAGACAGACAGGCAGACAAACTGTGGATTTTATACAAAGATACGGTACTGTGCAAAAGTTTTGGTGTGAAAAAATGCTGTAAACAAAGAATGCTTTCAAAAATTGAAATGTTAATCATTTATTTTCATCAATCAACAAAATGCAGTGAATGAACAAAAGAGAAATCTAAATCAAATCAATATTTGGTGTGACCACCCTTTGCCTTCAAAACAGCATCAATTCTTCTGGGTACACTTGCACACAGTTTTTGAAGGAACTCGGCTGGTAGGTTGTTCCAAACATCTTGGAGAACTAACCACACATCTTGGATCTGTGGATGTAGGCTTCCTCACATCCTTCTGTCTCTTCATGTAATCCCAGACACACTCGATGATGTTGAGATCAGGGCTCTGTGGGGGCCATACCATCACTTCCAGGACTTCTTGTTCTTCTTTACACTGAAGATAGTTCTTAATGACTTTGGCTGTATGTTTGGGGTTGTTGTCCTGCTGCAGAATAAATTGGGGGCCAATCATACGCCTCCCTGATGGTATTGCATGATGGATAAGTATCTGCTTGTATTTCTCAGCATTGAAAACACCATTAATCCTGACCAAATCTCCAACTCCATTTGCAGAAATGCAGCCCCAAACGTTCAAGGAACCTCCACCATGCTTCACTGTTGCCTGCAGACACTCATTATTGTACTGTTCTCCAGCCCTTCGATGAACAAACTGCCTTCTGCTACAGCCAAATATTTCAAACTAGCAAAATACCCACGCTTCGCAGCGGCGAAGTACTGCTTTAAAATTTTAAGTAATAAACTGAGGGAAAATGTACCAATAATTATTTGTTAAGGATCTCTTTTTTATCTCCCCTCCGGTTGTAATATGACCAAGCTGTGCGCTGAGTTTACTCTTGAGCATGCAACGTATAGTTGGCCATGTGAAAAGCAATCTTGCCTCAAATCAATGCAAACCTTTTGTAGGGTCTGTCCCTGAGACTTATTAATTGTCATTGTGAAGCAGAGCCTTACTGGAAATTGGAGGCATTTGAATTGAAATGGGAGATCAGAGGGTATAACGGGGATGCGAGGAATAAAAACTCTCTCCCCTGAGCCACCGCCAGTAAAAATAGTTGCCTCAATTAGGTTCTTTTGCAGGCATGTGACCTGAAGTCTCGTGCCATTACAAAGTTTCGGTGGCTATAAGTTTATGACCGTTATGACCATTACGTGTAGAATTTCGAAATGCAACCTGCTTAACTTTTGTAAGTAAGCTGTAAGGAATGAGCCTGCCAAATTTCAGCCTTCTACCTACACGAGAAGTTGGAGAGTTAGTGATGAATGAGTCAGTGAGGGCTTTGCCTTTTATTAGTATAGATGTATATGTTTGTGTGTGTGTGTATATATATATATATATATATATAGGTAGCTTTGCTGTGTGGGTGGCGCAGAGGGTAGCGCTGCTGCCTCGCAGTTGGGAGACCTGGGGACCTGGGTTCGCTTCCCAGGTCCTCCCTGTGTGGAGTTTGCATGTTCTCCCCGTGTCTGCGTGGGTTTCCTCCGGGTGCTCCAGTTTCCTCCCACAGTCCAAAGACATGCTGGTTAGGTGGATTGGCGATTATAAATTGGCCCTACTGTGTGCTTGGTGTGTGGGTGTGCTTGTGTGTGTCCTGCGGTGGGTTGGCACCCTGCCCGGGATTGGTTTCTGCCTTGTGCCCTGTGTTGGCTGGGATTGGCTCCAGCAGACCCCCGTGACCCTGTGTTCGGATTCAGCGGGTTGGAAAATGGATGGATGGATGCTTTGCTGTGGCTCAATCTGGTTAAATGGAAAAGAAAGAAAAGAGAGAGCGCACGTTTCTAATATGTTTAATTTCACAATGCTTGTGGGTATACAATATTTTTTGTTGTTCAATTGTCTGTGCAGAATGTTAGACTGAATAATATTGTTAAGTTCGTAGACGTCTTTGTTTTTGGCCGCAAGAATAGCTCGTTCACTCAGCCAATCGTGATTCTTATAATTGGTTTGAATATTGGGAATACTTTTTCAACCAATTCTTCTTTTGACGTCACTAAATTGTAGAAGTTATGAGGCAATGAAATTCGTCCTGTGGTCGGATCAACCGACACCTTTACGTTCCCAATTTCCAGATTTCTCCAACCCAGTTATTGACAGTTTGCATTATTTGATCGTAAATGCCTTTTTGCTGAAGCGTTAGCTTAGGAATATTTGATTGCACATGCCACAAAAGATCACCCGTGTTGTAATTTTGTTCACGACGCAATTCTACATCGAACGAAGCAGCAGCAGATCGATTCGGTGATGGCATTCCCAATTGTTTGAGAACTTTGTTCGCGATTTCTAAGCACAAATCTTCAATCATTATCAACGCTTATTTGTAGATTTCTGCTGTGAAATCCATGTTTATATTTGAATTTTACTTGCGTATTCGACGAAAAATATCTTCAGCCTTGTGCGATTTATATTTCTCCCATAACTGTGTTGGAGATGAAGGAGAGCAGGCGGTCAATATGATTGCAAACAATGCACGAATTTGATTTGGATGTGACGTGTTGCACGCGTCATTAATGTATACATCCCAGTGTCGGTCGTTCTCCAAAATTCAGAGCTTGACATGTACTTCGGAAAGTGGCATGTGTAACGCCGTTGACAATTCTCAATTGCTGGAAAGACGTTGGACCGGGCACATTTACCAACAGCATGTGAACAAAGAAGCATTCATCTTGATTGGGATGCACGGTGTACAGTCTGCCTATCGTAGTTTCTTTGAATATGCCAGGTTGTCCGTTGACTCGCTCTCCTCGTTTGCGTTGTTCAAATGGTTTTCTGCTCGCATTCCATGTGTAATACGTAGGCACTTCCGAATACAGCAGTGTTTTCGCAAACACGTCATTTTGACATAACGTAAAGAAAGCAGTTAACGTTGTAGTCGGTGGATTCAGGGCCATTTGTTGCACATTTGCAGCTGTGAAATAAACGCGTTGTTCATTTTCTAGATGTACTGCTAAGTGAACAACATCTGGACTTCGTTCATGTATGGGAAATGAAAGACTTCACCATACAGCTTCATTGCCGCTTATGTATCTTCCAGCCTAATACTGTGCGATTTCATCAATATGTATGACCGCATTCCTATCACTTCTTTCTGGTTGCACGCCAAAAACTGCCATGTCGCTGCCTTTATTCACGTACTTACAAATGTATTTGATCGAAACATTGAAACAGAATTGTAAAATATTTAGTATAGCGTGTGTTGCCTTTACATCCAACAGATGGCGCTGTGTTTTCAAAAAAAGCATGTTTTTACCTGTCACAGGTGTGACATCTATATAATATGTATATAAAAACATGCGCGTATTCGAATGAAACTTTCGAAGATTTAAGGTTTTGAACAAACGAACATTTACATTTTTTATATATATCACTTGGGTCAATACCTAAAGAAATACACACAGCAAATGCAATTGAGAATACAGTAATCCCTCCTCCATCTCAGGGGTTGCATTCCAGAGCCACCCGCGAAATAAGAAAATCCGCGAAGTAGAAAACCATATGTTTATATGGTTATTTTTATATTGTCATGCTTGGGTCACAGATTTGCGCAGAAACACAGGAGGTTGTAGAGAGACAGGAACGTTATTCAAACACTGCAAACAAACATTTGTCTCTTTTTCAAAAGTTTAAACTGTGCTCCATGACAAGACAGAGATGACAGTTCAGTCTCACAATTAAAAGAATGCAATCATATCTTCCTCTTCAAAGGATCAAACAAATCAATAGGGCTGTTTGGCTTTTAAGTATGCGAAGCACCGCCGCACAAAGCTGTTGAAGGCGGCAGCTCACACCCCCTCCGTCAGGAGCAGAGAGAGAGATAGAGATCCATCCATCCATTGTCTCCCGCTTATCCGAGGTCGGGTCGCGGGGGCAGCAGCTTGAGCAGAGATGCCCAGACTTCCCTCTCCCCGGCCACTTCTTCTAGCTCTTCCTGGAGAATCCCAAGGCGTTCCCAGGCCAGTCGAGAGACATAGTCCCTCCAACGTGTCCTGGGTCTTCCCCGGGGCCTCCTCCCAGTTAGACGTGCCTGGAACACCTCACCAGGGAGGTGTCCAGGAGGCATCCTGATCAGATGCCCGAGCCACCTCATCTGACTCCCCTCGATGCGGAGGAGCAGCGGCTCTACTCTGAGCCCCTCCCGGATGACTGAGCTTCTCACCCTATCTTTAAGGGAAAGCCCAGACACCCTGCGGAGGAAACTCATTTCAGCCGCTTGTATTCGCAATCTTATTCTTTCGGTCACTACCCATAGCTCATGACCATAGGTGAGGGTAGGAACATAGATCGACTGGTAAATTGAGCTTCGCCTTGCGGGTCAGCTCCTTTTTCACCACGACAGACCGATGCAGCGCCCGCATTACTGCGGATGCCGCACCGATCCGCCTGTCGATCTCACGCTCCATTCTTCCCTCACTCGTGAACAAGACCCCGAGATACTTGAACTCCTTCACTTGGGGCAGGATCTCGCTACCAACCCTGAGAGGGCACTCCACCCTTTTCCGGCTGAGGACCATGGTCTCGGATTTGGAGGTGCTGATTCTCATCCCAGCCGCTTCACACTCGGCTGCGAACTGATCCAGAGAGAGCTGAAGATCACGGCCTGATGAAGCAAACAGGACAACATCATCTGCAAAAAGCAGTGACCCAATCCTGAGCCCACCAAACCGGACCCCCTCAACGCCCTGGCTGTGCCTAGGAATTCTGTCCATAAAAGTTATGAACAGAATCGGTGACAAAGGGCAGCCCTGGCGGAGTCCAACTCTCACTGGAAACGGGTTCGACTTACTGCCGGCAATGCGGACCAAGCTCTGGCACCGATCGTACAGGGACTGAACTGCCCTTATCAGGGGGGCCGGTACCCCATACTCTCGGAGTACCCCCCCACAGGATTCCCCGAGGGACACGGTCGAATGCCTTTTCCAAGTTCACAAAACACATGTAGACTGGTTGGGCAAACTCCCATGCACCCTCCAGGACCCTGCTAAGGGTATAGAGCTGGTCCACTGTTCCGCGACCAGGACGAAAACCACACTGTTCCTCCTGAATCCGAGGCTCGACTATCCGACAGACCCTCCTCTCCAGGACCCCTGAATAGACTTTTCCAGGGAGGCTGAGGAGTGTGATCCCTCTGTAGTTGGAACACACCCTCTGGTCCCCCTTCTTAAAGAGAGGGACTACCACCCCGGTCTGCCAATCCAGAGGCACTGTCCCTGATGTCCATGCGATGTTGCAGAGGCGTGTCAACCAAGACAGTCCTACAACATCCAGAGCCTTGAGGAACTCCGGGCGTATCTCATCCACCCCCGGGACCCTGCCACCAAGGAGTTTTTTGACCACCTCGTTGACCTCAGTCCCAGAGATGGGGGAGCCCACCTCTGAGTCCCCAGGCTGTGCTTCCTCATTGGAAGGCATGTTAATGGGATTGAGGAGGTCTTCGAAGTACTCCCCCCACCGACCCACAACGTCCCGAGTCGAGGTCAGCAGCGCACCATCCCCACCATATACAGTGTTGACACTGCAGTGCTTCCCCTTCCTGAGACGCCGGATGGTGGACCAGAATCTCCTCGAAGCCGTCCGAAAGTCGTTCTCCATGGCCTCCCCAAACTACTCCCACACCCGAGTTTTTGCCTCAGCAACCACCAAAGCCGCATTCCGCTTGGCCTGCCGGTACCTATCAGCTGCCTCCAGAGTCCCACAGGACAAAAGGGACCGGTAGGACTCCTTCTTCAGCTTGACGGCATCCTTCACCGCCGGTGTCCACCAATGGGTTCGGGGATTGCCGCCACGACAGGCACCGACCACCTTACGACCACAGCTCTGGTCAGCTGCCTCAACAATAGACTCCTAAATCCTTCTCATAAGGTTGACTTTCAATTTTTAGACCTCCCATTGTGTGTTGAAACCTAACATTTTCATTTCCAATGTGTTTACATTTACTTACATGCCCAACTGTATGGCAGTTGATGGTGTTCAGTCCACTATGACTCCTCAATATTTCTCATAAGGTCTACTTTCGATTTCCATACCTCCCATTGTGTATTCATACCTATCATTTTTACTTCCTGCATGTAATACTTTAGATTTACTGACATTACATTTCATCTGCCACTAGTCTACCCAAGCCTGTCTGTTGTCCAAGTTCCTCTGTAATAATTCAACGGATTCTAGATTATCTGCCAATCCACCTATCCAGGTATCATCTGCAAAGGTAACCAGCTTGTTATTTGTATTTATATTCCTATGTATCCAAAACCAGACCTTTAAGTGTAGAACACTTGTGAGCATCACCATTGGCTCTTGTAGACATGTGAAGCAAGAATGGGAGTATGTTAGACCTTTGCAAAGACTCCTGGAACATGGAATGTTACTTCTCTGGTGTGCGGTAGGACCAACAGCTCTTGGAAGGATTCTGAAAATCCAAACAAGCAAGGACTCACCTGGACACATAGCATTGACTCTGAAAATAAAATTTTCATTCAAGGGTGATCTCAGTTTTAATCTGAAGTTTCTTCACAGAGAAACTTCAGGTAGGTATCAGGGTTCTCACAAGACCCTGACTGGGTGCCTACGGTTTTCAGTTTAATCCAGTGGATTAGAGTGTCACTTAAATCCATCCATCCATTTTCCAACCCACTAAATCCGAACACAGGGTTACGGGGGTCTGCTGGAGCCAATCCCAGCCAACACAGGGCACAAGGCAGGAACCAATCCCAGGCAGGGTGCCAACCCACCGCAGGACACACACAAACACACCAAGCACACACTAGGGCCAATTTAGAACCGCAAATCCACCTAACCTGCATGTCTTTGGACTGTGGGAGGAAACCGGAGCACCCGGAGGAAACCCACGCAGACACAGGGAGAACATGCAAACTCCACGCAGGGAGGACCCGGGAAGCGAACCCAGGTCCCCAGGTCTCTTAACTGCGAGGCAGCAGCGCTACCCACTGCGCCACCGTGCCATCGTGTCACTTAAATGAGAAATTAAATCCTGGTTTTCTTCGAATTTTCTTAAATTAAACAGTGACAAAACTGAGGTTCTCCTCATTGGTTCAAAATCATCATTATCCAAAACCAATAATCTTTATCTTATTATTGCTAACTCTGTTGTTTCCCCATCACCCCAGGTCAAGAGTCTGGGTGTCATCCTCGACAGTACTCTATCTTTCCAATCTCATATTAATAACATCGCCCGGTCTGCTTACTTCCATCTACGTAATATTAATCGCATTCGCCCCTCCCTCACTCCCCATACCACTGCCATTCTTCTTCATAGTCTTGTCACTTCTCGGCTGGACTACTGCAATTCACTCCTCTTTGGTCTCCCTAATAAATTTCTTCATAAGCTTCAGTTAGTCCAGAAGTCTGCAGCATGCATCATTACTCGAACCTCAAATATCTGGGAGTGCAGCTGGATGATAAATTAGACTGGACTGCCAATACTGATGCGCTGTGCAAGAAAGGACAGAGCCGGTTATACTACCTTAGAAGGCTGGCGTCCTTCAACATCTGTAATAAGATGCAGCAGATGTTCTATCAGACAGTTGTGGCGAGCGCCCTCTTCTACGCGGTGGTGTGCTGGGGAGGCAGCATTAAGAGGAAAGACGCATCACGCCTGGACAAACTGGTGAGGAAGGCAGGCTCTATTGTTGGCATGGAGCTGGACAGTTTAACATCTGTGGCAAAGCGAAGGGCGCTCAGCAGGCTCCTATCAATTATGGAGAATCCACTGCATCCACTAATTAGTATCATCTCCAGACAGAGGAGCAGCTTCAGCGACAGACTGCTGTCGATGTCCTGCTCCACTGACAGATTGAGGAGATCGTTCCTCCCTCAAACTATGCGACTCTTTAATTCCACCCGGGAGGGTAAACGTTAACATTTAACATTATACAAAGTTATTGTCTGTTTTTTCACCTGCATTATTATCATTCTTTAATATTATTTATTGTATCAGTATGCTGCTGCTGGAGAATGTGAATTTCCCATTGGGATTAATAAAGTATCTATCTATCTATCTATCTATCTATCTATCTATCTATCTATCTATCTATCTATCTATCTATCTATCTATCTATCTCTCTATCTATCTATCTATATTACTCCGGTCTTGCAGCAGCTTCATTGACTCCCGATTAAGTTTCGAACTGATTTTAAGATTCTGCTATTAACATTTAAGGCCATTCATAACATCGCCCCTCCATATCTGTCTGACCTTCTTCATGTTGCCATTCCCTCCCGTAACCTTAGATCCTCTTCCTCCATCCATCTGACCGTCCCTCTCGCCCGTCTAACCACCATGGGGAGCAGAGCATTCAGCCGTTCTGCTCTCAAGCTCTGGAATTCATTACCTACCGAGCTCAGAAACATCAAATCATATTCATTCTTTAAATGTAAACTTAAAACGCATCTATATAAAATGGCTTTTTCTTTATGATTACAGTGGTTTTGTTTGGTTTTCATTTTTAGATTTTCTGATGTTTTACGTTGTTTATAATTGTATCTTTTATTTATTTATTGTTTGTTCGATGTCCTTGAGTTCTCTGAAAGGCGCCTTGTATAAATAAAATGTATTATTATTATTATTATTATTACACTCTAGTCCAGTTGGTGGCAGCAATGCACCGTAAGTGGGTCTGCCAAACGCCATAAAAAGACAAAAGGAAAAGAAGAAGACTGGCGGCCGCGCGCAGCTTGAAGTAAACTAGAGCGAGCTAAAGCGCGTGCACGTAAACGTCAAGCAACACCACGTGTCATATGACGTCATCCAGTGCGACGAAAACGGATGTCCGCGTACTTCTCGTGTCTCTTATGAACAGTAAACAAGCATTAAGCTGTAAACTTTGAGTCAGTGGGCTTTATTATATCACCTAGAGACACAAGGTAAGTTATCGGAGTTTAAGGGGTGTGACACTTTATGGATGTGTCGGTTTTCATTTGCTTTAATTAGAGTTACGCGACTTGATCCGCAGGCAAGCTGAGTCGTAAGGTCTGCTCAAGTGAATTTCTCTTTGCCATTCATTGTCCTCTCTCTGCGGCTTAAAGCTCACTTCCTATTGTCGATTCCAATTTCTACTTCGAAGTACCCAGAAATACCGCCGCCGAATCGTATCCATTCTGTGCCGTGTAGTCCTTCAATCAGTGACGTATGGTGATCGGCGACAATTCTGAGTACGAAAAGAAACGGAAGTAACGTAGAGATTGCGCTTTGATTTCTGTATTTCCCTTTTATTTAAGGCCGTAAAAACAGCTACAGTAACACAAAGTACACCGGGTGTTGTTAAAATGTTACATAAATAGAAAGAAGGCGTCTCTGCCGAGAGACAAGTTCATTTTTTTCCAATTTAAGGTTAGACATCATTGAGTTGCGTGTGGTGTATTTGAATTCTTCCAGTTAAACGAGATATCTATCTATCTATCTATCTATCTATCTATCTATCTATCTATCTATCTATCTATCTATCTATCTATCTATCTATCCAGTTTTATTAACTGAATGGTACGCCTGTAATGTTTAGAGCGGCAATCCTGTCATCCTGATCGAGGACCAGTGTTTGCTTTGGTGAGCTGAACATGGAAGTGTGACTGAAGGATCTGTTTTATGTATTAAGAACTTGATAAAATTATTACAGATCTTATCTTTTTATTTTAAACATTTGTAGTTAATTAACCATCAAATGGCGAAAAAAAAGTGTTTAGGGGTTGTTTACCTTTTATTAGTGAGATACAAAATACACCTATGATAGACTCATGTATGTATTTCTATTATCTTAGTGAAAAGAGATTTTCAAATTTTGAACAAAGTTCAGAATAGGCAATCATATTTGATTTTTTTTATCAATTAACTGGTAAACCAATAACAACAATCACAGTTATTATTAAGCCTTTTGAGTATTGATCTTGTCTCATGGCTGAGTATTTTTCTTGTCGCAAAGACAGGGTCTAATGGAGAATAATTACATGTGTAAAGTCAAAAACAACTCCTCAAAACCTGATTATGAAGGGCAGGCAATTTCTTAGGTAGCTTACTAATCTTGCAGGGACACAATAGAAGAAGCTGTAACCCCCCAAAAAAACTTTGGTTTCATTCACTAGCAGGATTTTTAAGAAGCCTTTGGATCCAACTTATTTTTGTAGCTTGATTTAGTGTGAAGGACATTAAGTCCTCCATCTGCTAGTCTAAATTTAAACACACCCTTTTTTTAAACTTTGAGGGTTGTTCTTACTTATGGAAAAGTTCAATATCATTTTTACTTTGAGAAATTGTCTCCTGACGCTGTTATTGACATTACTGAACATTGATCCCAGAGTGTGAATTTCTGTCTCTCTGCTAGTGAAATGAAACAAGAATATGTGCCTGGGGACCACCTGTTTAAAAGTGTGTAGTGAATAGCGGCAAAATATTGCAGTGCAAAGGCTTCACCCACAGGGCTTTCTTCTAAAACACTTGGCCCCAATTCCTCCAATCTTTGCATCCTTAACTGCCACTGGGGTATCGGCGAGAGCGAAAGATACTGAACAAAAGACTTAATATTGAGGAAAAACGAAAAGCTAAAATTGCTGTTACTCATTCAGGAGTTTGGTAGGACAAAGTGAAGCTTAATAATTAATTAGCATGTTGTAATGAGCATTAGGTCGGTATAGACATGCACATGCATATAGACCACCGCAGCTTCACACATTTGAGAAGCTTTTCTGTGTGCTGTGCTGTCTTCTGTCATGTTAGCTATCACGCTACTATATGACGTAACAACAGCAAAGAGAGCTTAGTAAAGCATTATGGTCTATGCATATACAACTTGTTAAAGCGCTGCGGCCATTAACTTGTGGCATCTGTGCATTTCCAATAAGATGGTAATGTTCACTTCCTTTAGTTATTTGTGTAGACGTGCAGTCAGGAGGTGGGTGTTGTGCGGCCTCATGTGTTCATTTTTGTTGATTTGGGTGTCTTGAGTACAGTGATCCCTCACTATATCGCGCTTCGCCTTTCGCGGCTTCACTCCATCGCGGATTTTATATGCAAGCATATTTAAATATATATCGCGGATTTTTCGCTGCTTCGCGGGTTTCTGCGGACAATGGGTCTTTTAATTTCTGGTACATGCTTCCTCAGTTGATTTCATACAAGGGACGCTATTGGCAGATGGCTGAGAAGCTACCCAACTTACTTTCTCTCTCTCTCTCTCTCTCTCTCTTGCGCTGACGTAGGGGGGTGTGAGCAGGGGGGCTGTTCGCACACCTAGACGATAGGGACGTGTGCAGCTGCTTCCTGAAGGACATGCTGCACGGTGCTTTGCATACTTAAAAGCTCAAAGGGCACGTATTGATTTTTGTTTGAAAAACAAACTCTGTCTCTCTCTCTCTCCCTGCTCCTGACGGAGGGGGTGTGAGCTGCCGCCTTCAACAGCTTTGTGCCGCGGTGCTTCACATACTTAAAAGCAAACAGCCCTATTGATTTGTTTGCTTTACTCTCTGTTTCCTTTGAAGAGGAAAATATGTTTGCATTCTTTTAATTGTGAGATGGAACTGTCATCTCTGTCTTGTCATGGAGCACAGTTTAAACTTTTGAAAAAGAGACAAATGTTTGTTTGCAGTGTTTGAATAACGTTCCTGTCTCTCTACAACCTCCTGTGTTTCTGCGCAAATCTGTGACCCAAGCATGACAATATAAAAATAACCATATAAACATATGGTTTCTACTTCGCGGATTTTCTTATTTCGCGGGTGGCTCTGGAACGCAACCCCCGCGATGGAGGAGGGATTACTGTACTGAAATCTGCATCTCCTGTGGTTCTTCATTATTTGCTCTGTTAACAGCAGCCCTTTTGTAACAGACTGTTTACTTCTAAGTTCATATTTTCACAGACATAGCTGCCAGTTCTTTCAAACTCAACACTATCATTGTAACTGAACTACTGAGAGCGTGACTGCATATGATACAATGTCCGTGTATAATCTGATGCTACAGAAAGGTTTCCTCCTTGCAATCAGTTATGTTTACTTTTAGAACAGGTTATGCATATTTTTAATATGTGTAATGTGCTCTCGGTAATTGTAACACACATCTTTACATCTAACAGAGTGTTCTTTAGTAGACCTTTAGACTTTGTTGTAATCAGAAGTCCTCAGGATCAGGTTAACAACAACAACAACATTTATTTATATAGCACATTTTCATACAAAAAGTAGCTCAAAGTGCTTTACATAATGAAGAGAAGAAAAGTAAAAGACAAAATAAGAAATTAAAATAAGACAACATTAATTAACATAGAAAGGAGTAAGGTCCGATGGCCAGGGTGGACAAAAAAAACAAAAAAAAAACTCCAGAAGGCTGGAGAAAAAAATAAAATCTTTAGGGGTTCCAGGCCATGAGACCGCCCAGTCCCCTTTGGGCATTCTACCTAACATAAATGAAATAGTCCTCTTGGTAGTTTGGGTTTTTCACGGAGTCACTTGATGCTGATGGTCATACAGACTTCTGGCTTTTAATCCATCCATCGTTGTTGGAACATCATGGTGCTTTGGGTAGATGGTGGTGGCGCACGCCACCACCAACAGGACACCGGAAAAGGAAACAGAAGAGAGAGTAGGGGTTAGTACAGATTTTGAATGAATAGTTATTATAATGAATTAGATATACAGAGTATCAGGATTAAATTACAGTGAAGTTATGAGAAGGCCATGTTAAAATAATGTGTTTTCAGTAGTTTTTTAAAGTGCTCCACTGTATTAGCCTGGCGAATTCCTAAAGGCAGGCTATTCCAGATTTTAGGTGCATAACAGCAGAAGGCCGCCTCACCACTTCTTTTAAGTTTTGCTCTTGGAATTCTAAGGAGACACTCAGTTGAGGATCTGAGGTTACGATTTGGAATATAAGGTGTCAGACATTCCGATATATAAGCCGGGGCGAAATTATTTAAAGCTTTATAAACCATAAGCAGAATTTTAAAGTCAATTCTGAATGACATAGGTAACCAGTGTAGTGACATCAAAACTGGAGAAATGTGTTCGGATTTTCTTTTCCTGGTAAGGATTCTAGCAGCTGCATTCTGCACTAGTTGCAAACGATTGATGTCTTTTTTGGGTAGTCCTGAGAGGAGTGCGTTACAGTAATCTAGCCGACTGAAAACAAACGCATGAACTAATTTCTCTGCATCTTTCGATGATATAAGAGGTCTAACTTTTGCTATGTTTCTTAGGTGAAAAAATGCTGTCCTAGTGATCTGATTAATATGCGATTTAAAATTCAGATTACAATCAACGGTTACCCCTAAGCTTTTTACCTCCGATTTGACTTTTAATCCTAATGCATCCAGTTTATTTCTAATAGCCTCATTGTATCCATTATTGCCAATCACTAAGATTTCAGTTTTTTCTTTATTTAATTTGAGAAAGTTACTATTCATCCATTCTGAGATACAAGTTAGACATTGTGTTAGCGAATCAAAAGATTTGGGGTCATCAGGTGCTATTGATAAATATCACGAGAGCACCTTTTGCAGCTTTCAGTGTTGTTTTGATGAGGCCTTGGATTGGCTTACAAATGTGACACTCTGTGACCCGTCTGATCGTTCCCACCCGGTTTTAAGCCCAATTCACTTGTGGTTGCCTCCAGGCGTATGTTGTACACACCTGGCTTCAGTGAGACTCCTCTACTTAAGACAACAAGCCGATTTGACAGCTTGACACAAATTGTTATTGCTGAGCCCAACCGGATTATGTGGGTAACATGGCCAGCAAGCACAAACACTGGGCCTGGCATAAGGAGTGAGTTCTGGTATCTATGGCCCAGGTGAGGTTCTCTTTGGTTTGATTAAAATATTCATCACTGTCAGTTCTGGGTTGTTCTTTGTTGGTTTTCTCCTCTCTTTAGGCCAGTTTTATATGGCCATCCCAACTAGGTGAATGTATGTTCAGTCCACCCAGCTCTAAGGAGGAGTGAGGCACCCATGCTAATGTGACAGTCCTGGTAGATGGCAGCAACAACATTTATTTCTATAGCACAGTTTCATACAAATGATGTAGCTCAAAGTGCTTTACAAGATGAAGAAAGAAAAAAATATATAAAAATTAGGAAATACTAATTAATAAAGAATAAAGTAAGGTCCAGGGAGGACAGAAAAAACAAAAGAAAACTCCAGAGCACTGGAGAAACAAAAAATCTGCAGGGGTTCTAGGCCATGAGACCACCCAGCCCCCACTAGGCATTCTGCCGAACATCAATGATCTCAATCAGTCCTCGTGTTTTCAGGGTTCTCATGGAAGAACTTGATGATGATGGTCATGTGGACCTCTGGCCTTCAATCCATCAATGTAGGGACATCACGAGGCTTTGATCAGGTGGTGGTGGCACAGATCATCATCACCACAGAAATCGGAAAAAGAACAGCTGAGAAACTAGGAGTTAGTACGGATTGCAGAGCCATGATCAAATCGATAATTTGGTGCATATACAGAGCATCAGGATTAAACTAAAATGAAGTTATGAGAAAGCCATGTTAAAATAATGAGTTTTTAGCAGTTTTTTTTAAACTGCTCCACTGTATTAACCTGGCGAATTTCTATCGGTCAGCTATTCCAGATTTGAGGTGCATAACAGCAGAAGGCCGCCTCACCACTTTTCTTTGAGGTTTAGCTCTTGGAGTTCTAAGCAGACACTCATTTGAAGATCTAAGGATGCGATTTGAAGTGTAAGGTGTAAGACATTCTGAAATATAAGATGGAGCAGATTATTTAAGGCTTTGTAAACCATAAGCAGGATTTTAAAGTCAATTCTAAATGACACAGATAACCAATGCAGTGACATCAGAACTGGAGAGATGTGCTCGGAGTTTCTTTTCCTAGTTAGGATTCTAGCAGCTGCATTCTGCACTCGTTTTAAAGGTGTGCAGAAGTTATGAAAAATTCTCTTCTCTGGTTTGTAGACTATGATGTACTTGTATAACATTTTGTAATTGAAATATGAATGTACTTTTACCATAAATGACAATGGTGACAAACTGATGGCCCACATGTGTGTGTTTGCGATGGTCCTCCTCAAGCCTGGTGGTCCTTCACTTCAGACACAAAGTGTGATTTCTCTAAACTGTCTGACCTTGATGTAAACATTAACTGGTAGGGTGCTGTTAAAAAGAAACTGAAATGTTTTAGATCTTAATGGTGAATTTGTTTTATAACTAAATCCTTATCTTTCAGCAGTGGGTAAGAAGCAGCTGCCATTTACTGCAACATCAAGATGGACGTGAAAGAGGAAACGTGTGACGTAAACATCATGGAGATAATGACTGTGACTATTAAGGAGGAGGACGACTGCGAATGGGAGTTTGTCCATTCTAAAGAGGAGAGTCTGAGCGTGAGAGATGAAGATTATGAACTGGTGACTGTGGGCATTAAAGAGGATGCCAAGGGGATGTCTGTCATCACTGAGACGGTGTCTGCTGTTAGAACTCTGGACGATCAGCCATCATCTTCAAAGCAGTCTGGAGCAAGTAAGTGTGAAATTAAAATTGGTGTAAGTTTTAGAGTCGAGGGGTGTGGGTCCGAAAGGGAGGTCTAATGCTTTGTCTTTGAAAGTCGGCAATGCAGTGAGGTTTAAAATTGTAGAGTGTAAAGTGAGGACTGTGTTTTCCTTTCAGTAACTTGTTCATTTAAGAGTGTTTATTAAGGTAGATTTTTGGAGCCTGTGACATAACCATGAAATGTTTCTTATTAGACTGACCGTGTGAGTTTATTATAGTGGAAAATCCCAGGGTGCTAAGGCTAGGGGTCATCAGAATTGGGACCTTGTCTGTTAATACTGATCACAGAGCTCCCCAAGGTTTATGTATTTCATTAATGCTGTCAGCTGCAGTTTCCTTTTTCTCTCCCCTGTTCCTACTTTCAGTATCTCTATTAAAAGCATATGGGACATTGCTATGATCTATTTATAGATAGATAGATAGATAGATAGATAGATAGATAGATAGATAAATACTTTATTAATCCCAAGGGGACATTCACATACTCCAGCAGCAGCATACTGATACAATAAACAATATTAAATTAAAGAGTGATAAAAATGCATGTAAAACAGACAATAACTTTGAATAATGTTAACGTTTACTCCCCCGGGTGGAACTGAAGAGTCGCATAGTTTGGGGGAGGAACGATCTCCTCAGTCTGTCAGTGAAGCAGGACAGTGACAGCAGTCTGTCGCTGAAGGTGCTCCTCTGTCTGGAGGTGATCCTGTTTAGTGGGTGCAGTGGATTCTCCATAATTGACAGGAGCCTACTGAGCACCTGTCGCTCTGCCATGGATGTCAAACTGTCCAGCTTCATGCCAACAATAGAGCCTGCCTTCCTCACCAGTTTGTCCAGATGTGAGGCTTCCCTCTTCTTCCACTGCGTAGAAGAGGGCGCTCGCCACAACCGTCTGATAGAACATCTGCAGCATCTTATTGCAGATGTTGAAGGACGCCAGCCTTCTAAGGAAGCATAGTCGGCTCTGTCCTCTCTTGCACAGAGCATCAGTATTGGCAGTCCAGTCCAATTTATCATCCAGCTGCACTCCCAGGTATTTATAGGTCTGCACCCTCTGAACACAGTCACCTCTGATGATCACGGGGTCCATGAGGGGCCTGGGTCTCCTAAAATCCACCACCAGCTCCTGAGCTTTTCTGGTGTTCAGTTGTAGGTGGTTTGAGTCGCACCATTTAACAAAGTCCTTGATGAGGTTCCTATACTCCTCCTCCTGCCCACTCCTGATGCAGCCCACGATAGCATTGTTGTCAGCGAACTTTTGCACGTGGCAGGACTCTGAGTTGTATTGGAAGTCCGATGTATATAGGCTGAACAGGACCGGAGAAAGTACAGTCCCCTGTGGCGCTCCTGTGTTGCTGACCACAATGTCAGACCTGCAGTTCCCGAGATGCACATACTGAGGTCTGTTTGTAAGATAGTCCATGATCCATCCCTCCAGGTACGAATCTACTTCCATCTCTGTCAGCTTGTCCCTAAGGAGCAGAGGTTGGATGGTGTTGAAGGCGCTAGAGAAATCCAGAAACATAATTCTTACAGCACCACTGCCTCTGTCCAAGTGGGAGAGGGATCGGTGTAGCATATAGATGATGGCATCCTCCTCTCCCACCTTCTCCTGGTATGCGAACTGCAGAGGGTCGAGGAAGTGGCGGACCTGTGGCCTCAGGTGGTGAAGCAGCAGCCGCTCCATGGTCTTTATCACATGTGATGTTTATATAAATAATTTAAATTTATCCTGGTTTACTTTATGTTGTGACGGGTGGCCTTGGCCATTACCCGGCTGGGATGGAAGGATCAGGGGAGAGAGCCCTACCTCCCCTGGGACACTAGAGGGCAGCCCTCTTGGGCGGCTGTGGCACTATGGATTCCCGCAGGGCATGCTGGAGTTTTGGTATCTAGGGTGTGCTGCAGAGCCATATAATGGACTTCCACCACACCTGGGAGTGATTCCAGGTAATGCTAATGAACCATCTGGAGCACTCCCAGGGGCTGATAAAAGGAGCTGCCTCACTCCATTCGAGGAGCCAGAGTCAGGAGGAAGTAGATGAAGTTTGCTCAAGGGGAGTGGAGGTGGAAAGACTGGGAAAAGAGAAGGCACTGTGCTTACTTTGCTGTATTATGCTGTGGCTATTGTGTTGCTGTGGGGAGTGAAATAAATAAACTCTGGGCTGTGTGGCAAACTTGTGTCTCAGCCTGTCTGTGTCAGGGTTAGGGCGGCTGTACGCGCCACCCCTTAGGCATCACAATGTTTAACATAATTTGGATGCTTATGTATCAAATATTTTATGGTTTAATAATTTACTGGTAATTGTGTGTAAGTCCTGTGAAACTGGGCTCTGTGAAGAGACCTGTATAAAATAACTTAAATGTAGCTGAATAGACCCAGATTGCAGTGAAAATCTGATCAATCTGAAATGTTGGATTTAACATGGGATATCATAACCAGTCATTTTCTGTCAGTATAGCACCTGGAAATAAACTATATTGCCGAAAGTATTGGGACCCCCCCCCTTCCAACCTTTGAATTCAGGTTTTCCAGCCACTTCCATGGCCACCGGTGTATAAACTCAAGCACCTAGGCGTGCAAACTGCTTCTACAAACAGAAAGAATGTGAAAGAATGGGTCACTTTCAGGAGCTTATTGAATTCAAGCATGGCACTGTGATAGGATGCCACCTGTGCATTAACTCCATTTGTGAAGTTTCCTCGCTACTAAATATTCAACTGTTAATGGTATTATAATAAAGAGGAATCAATTGGTCAACAGCAACTCAGCCACAAAGTGGTAGGCCACATAAAAATCAGAGTGGGAACAGTGCATGCTGAGGCACACAGTGTGCAGAAGTCACCAACTTTCTGCAGAGTCCATAGCTACAGTGCGGCGTAGTGAGAGAGCTTCATAGAATGGGTTTCCATGGCAGAGCAACTGCATCCAAGCCTGACATCACCAAGTGCAATGCAAAGTGGTGTAAAGCCCACCACCACAGGACTCGAGAGCAGTGCAGACGTGTCCGAATAACGCAATCTGATGGGAGAGTCTGGGTTCGGCGGTTTCCAGGAGAACGGGACTTGTCTGACTGCGTTGTGCCAAGGGTAAAGTTTGGTGAAGGGGGGATTATGGTGTGGGGTTGTTTTTCAGGGGTTGGGCTTGACTCCTTAGTTCCAGTGAAAGGAACTCTTAATGCTTCAGCATATGGAGCCATTTTGGACAACTTCACACTCCCAGCTTTGTGGGAACAATTTGGGGATGGCCCCTTCCTGTTCCAGCATGACTGCGCATGCACCAGTGCACAAAGCAAGGTCGATAAAGAAATGGATGAGTGAGTTTTGGTGCAGAGGAATTTGACTGACCTGCACAGAGCCCTGACCTCCACCCGAAAGAACACCTCTGGGATGAATAAGAGTGGAGACTGCGAGCGAGCCAGGACTTCTCGTCCAACATCAGTGCCTGACTTCACAAATGGTCTCCTGATCACAGATTCCCATAGACACACTCCTACACCTTGTGGAAAGTCTTCCCAGAAGAGTTTAAGCTGTTATACCTGCAATGGGTGAGCCAACTCCATATTAAAGCCTATGTATTAAGAAGGGGATGTCATTAAAGTTAATGTGTGTGTAAAGGCAGGCGTCCCAATACTTTTGGCAATAGTGTGTAATTACAATAATTGATCAAGGCAGAAAACTGTGGCATTTTTTTGCTGCACCCACCCAAGCACCACAGCCATTAAATGTGCCCGACACGTGCTCAATGGGCCCATCAAGTCAAGCCTGTCATCAGTTAGGCTGTCCTTATTCTGTAAAGGATGATTTCAGACAAGTTATGTGCAAGTGTGATTGTTTCTCTAGAGTGTGGAAATTTAGTCTGTGAGTGAGAGTAGCAGTGAGCAGTGTGGTCAAAAATCAATAGGAAGGTACTATCATTTACTATAAATGTGGGCACTATGTAGGCCTCTGATGTTCTTTTATTGATTGGTAAACCGTAAATGTCCCTAAATGCTGGGCCCTTAAGCTGAAAATTGCTCCAAGTGGGCTGTACAATGGCAGACCCTACGCTCAGAACTCCAAAGGTCACGCAAAAAGGCAATTTCCCCTCAGGGATTAATAAAGAATATCAAATAAAGAAATAAAGTAAACAACACCTTAGCCTGTTATCCTTGTTTTCTATATACATCCAACAATATGCACCCTATAAACCACAGCAATAGAGGGCTGTATGTTTCTGGGATTACGGCTCACAGTCGGCTTCATCCTAGTTTTCTACCACCGAGAGGGCTGAACAGAAATGTTGCCCAGTTTTCACGGCAGGATCTGATTTAGACAGGAACACCTCTTACCCCTCAGCGATTGCTAGCATCTGCAAATGAGGACGTTTCAGTGATTTAACCAATTTTATTTCATTTGAACTTGTTTTAAGTATATTTACGGAGAAGTCGGGCATATCAAACACAAGGACTTTAAATAGAAGAAATCATTCAGCATGAACGACTCAGACCAATGTCACATAACAAGCTTAGCAGGTAGTTTGCCTTGAGCAGTTTCAGAGTCGTCTAGCAGGAGTTGTCCAGTGAGTGCCGCACTGAAAACAAGCAGATGTCAGAAGAACTTGCTGCGTGTTGCAGGTGTTGTCAGGGTAGCTTTATAAAGCACTCAAAAAGAATCCAAAAAGAAAAGACCCTGAAATGTTTGCACGCTTTCCGTTTTGTGCAGTGCCTCGATGACTTTGTGTCACGTAAAATTTACATCAAAGCAATTGTTGCATCTTGCTAGAACTTGGAACAACTGATAACTTGCCAGTGGTCGTGCTGTTTATCCGAGCATTACTACACAGCTAATACAAATCTGCAGTAACTACAATGGATCTCCATTGTTTACGCTTCGACCACAGGCATTTCTAGTATTTGATGGCATCAGGTTTTTGGCCCCCTTGTATGGGAGTTTCTGGGCATCCCTTTTTCCAATCTCTTTCATTCTCATTAAAAAGAGCTTGAATTGAAACCAAATTACTTTGTGGACAGTTTGGTGACCAAGTGAGGGAGGCTAGAGCGAGACAGTTTAGGGACGTGAAGAGGAGAGATGAGGGATTCATCTGGAAAAGAACATTGAAGATGGAACCGCTAGGCAAGAGGAAAAGAGGAAGTTTATGTTTGTGGTGAGGACGGACACAAAGGCAGTCTGTGCGACAGAAAATGACATAAAAGACATATTAATGGAGATGGATGATCCACTGTGGTGATCGTTAAATGGGAGCAGCTGAAAGAAGACGATGACAACTCTGTTTTGGCAGTGTCTTGTTCCGCCTACTAATGAGTTTGAAATATACACTTACATTTTTTAGCCGAGCATCTGTGCCCTTTGTTAGTTTTGTGCACATTTATATACAGGACTAACTGTGTGAGCCTGTGCTGTAAAAAGCCTGGGGTCCTAGAAACTTTTGAAATTGTTAGAAAACAAATTGAAATGTAGCGAGGTTAGGTAATTGAAAAGAACTACTCTGCGCTTCTCTCTCTCCTAGGAGGATTCGTCTTGCCGACGTGCTCACATCGTTTGTGCATTAGCGGCTAAGCGACTGTCTTTCTTTGGAGGTTTCGTTTTGCTGATGTGCTCGCCTCGCTTGTGTATTAGCGGCGGGAGGAAAAGTAAAAGGGACACTGTTTTGCCGATGTTAGTGGCTAAGCAACTGTCTTTCTTCATAGGTTTCGTTATGCTGACTTGCTGGCCTCGCTTGTGTTATTAACAGCTAAGAGAGTTTTCTGTTACCTCGGAGGTGGAGCCCTTACCCCGACTCCACCTCTCACTTCCAGACACACACACACACACACACACACAATTCCACACGTAGACATTTATATATAAGATATTATGAGATCTCTTTGGTTTCCCCATTCTAGTTTCAAATTAGATGATACAAATAATTTTTGTAAAGATTTGGGATTCGAGAATTTCAGTTTGGTGGTTCAGCAGTGGTAAAATAAATGCACTCTAGCGAATAGCCTGGGGTGGAGGCGGTGGAGGGAATAAAAGATCAGGGGGTTGGCACAAGATTTCAAGGGCTTAAACATCCCAAAACCACTGTCTTCTGCATCTCCTTATACTGTACATGCCAATTTCTCTTAAGTGCAAAACTCAAACAAGTTATTAACCACAGCACCATGTAAGTGGATGCTTGGGAATGCTTTTGATATTTGCGTACATCCCATCAATTTATTCAACTGCTTTCTTCCTGGAAAAAGCTTACTCATTTCTGCCATGTTGAATTCTTATTATTCTGTATGCCTTGTTAGTCACTTCCAATGGTATTCTATTCACTTAAAAACTGTACTGTATCTGAACTGTCAGTCCCATATTAGCACATCACACAAAGTAGCAGAAAAAAAGCATTCTTTAACACTTAGTGTATACCTGGTAAAACTTGCAATTCTAACAGTTTCAGTAGATGCCAGCATAAGGTACTGTTTTTGTATCTACAGTGCATCCGAAAAGTATTCACAGCGCATCACTTTTTCCACATTTTGTTATGTTACAGCCTTATTCCAAAATGGATTAAATTCTTTTTTTCCCTCAGAATTCTACACACAACACCCCATAATGACGTGAAAAAAGTTTACTTGAGGTTTTTGAAAATTTATTAAAAATAAACTGAGAAATCCCATGTACATAAGTATTCACAGCCTTTGCTCAATACTTTGTCGACGCACCTTTGGCAGCAATTACAGCCTCAAGTCTTTTTGAATATGATGCCACAAGCTTGGCACACCTATCCTTGGCCAGTTTCGCCCATTCCTCTTTGCAGCACCTCTCAAGCTCCGTCAGGTTGGATGGGAAGCGTTGGTGCACAGCCATTTTAAGATCTCTCCAGAGATGTTCAATCGGATTCAAGTCTGGGCTCTGGCTGGGCCACTCCAGGACATTCACAGAGTTGTCCTGAAGCCACTCCTTTGATATCTTGGCTGTGTGCTTAGGGTCGTTGTCCTGTTGAAAGATGAACCGTCGCCCCAGTGTGAGCTCAAGAGCGCTCTGGAGCAGGTTTTCATCCAGGATGTCTCTGTACATTGCTGCAGTCATCTTTCCCTTTATCCTGACTAGTCTCCCAGTCCCTGCCACTGAAAAACATCCCCACAGCATGATGCTGCCACCACCATGCTTCACTGTAGGGATGGTGCCAGGTTTCCTCCAAACGTGACGCCTAGCATTCACACCAAAGAGTTCAATCTTTGTCTCGTCAGACCAGGGAATTTTCTTACTCATGGTCTGAGAGTCCTTCAGGTGCCTTTTGGCAAACTCCAGGTGGGCTGCCATGTGGCTTTTACTAAGGAGTGGCTTCCGTCTGGCCACTCTACCATACAGGCCTGATTGGTGGATTGCTGCAGAGATGGTTGTCCTTCTGGAATGTTCTCCTCTTTCCACAGAGGACCTCTGGAGCTCTGACAGAGTGACCATCGGGTTCTTGGTCACCTCTCTGATTAAGGCCCTTCTCCCCTGATCGCTCAGTTTAGATGGCCGGCCAGCTCTAGGAAGGGTCCTGGTGGTTTCGAACTTCTTCCACTTATGGATGATGGAGGCCACTGTGCTCATTGGGACCTTCAAAGCAGCAGAAATTTTTCTGTAACCTTCCCCAGATTTGTGCCTCGAGACAATCCTGTCTCGGAGGTCTACAGACAATTCCTTTGACTTCATGCTTGGTTTGTGCTCTGACATGAACTGTCAATTGTGGGACCTTATATAGACAGGTGTGTGCCTTTCCAAATCATGTCCAGTCAACTGAATTTACCACAGGTGGACTCCAATTAAGCTGCAGAAACATCTCAAGGATGATCAGAGGAAACAGGATGCACCTGAGCTCAATTTTGAGCTTCATGGCAAAGGCTGTGAATACTTATGTACATGTGCTTTCTCAATTTTTTTATTTTTAATAAATTTGCAAAAATCTCAAGTAAACGTTTTTCACGTTGTCATTATGGGGTGTTGTGTGTAGAATTCTGAGGAAAAAAATGAATTTAATCCATTTTGGAATAAGGCTGTAACATAACAAAATGTGGAAAAAGTGATGCGCTGTGAATACTTTCCAGATGCACTGTACTTTTCAGACTGAAGTGTATTTTTAACAAACAACAAATGTATTAATTGTGCTCAAAGGCAAGAAAGAATTCCATTTATAAGTGATAAAGGTTTGTCCATTCACTCATTCACACAGTTAGGTACACCACCACCACTGCCAAGCAAACATGTAACTCAGCTGAACCACACATTAATACACCAACATAAAATAACGTTTTCCTGTTTACATTCACCCTTAAACCCCTATACATTCCAGGACAGAAATGTTAGGTTAGTCATTGTGAATCAGAAGAGAGTAGGTGTACAGAATGCAGTGCCAAGTATGGAAGAAAGAGTAAGCTTTCACCCACTGGCTTTTACAGAGTGTACCTCCTTAAAGTTATCCCATAAATTGTCAGTTCTAACCATGACAATACTAATGACCTCTCCAGATAACAAACAACAAAACCCTCATAAACTGAGAGCAACCACAGCAGTGAGGGGAAAAAAGAAAAAATAAATCTCTTAATGTGGGCATTGTCCAGCAAGGTCCTATCCAAAGAAGTAACCATGCATAACTGATAAGTAGGTGTGGCTCATGGAGGACACTATAGCCGCACAACACCTGACTCTTGAATTCGACCCATTTGGTAGGCAGAACGGGGATCCCACTCATCTCTCAGTGGATCAAATGAACAGTTTTAAAAACATGGAGAATGTCAGAGTTGAACAAGGCAGCCACACTGTCACATTGTAAAGTTAAACATGTTAAGGAAACCAATCAAGGTAATGCGAATAATTATATGACACAAGAGAAAGCAATTCCAAACATGTTGCATGCTCAGAAGAAAGAAGCTAAGGACTATTTGAAGGGGGCAGAGATGAATAAGGAGCCCACCTGCTTGTCATATAACACGAAATAATAAGTTGACAGCTGCCATCTTAGATTAAGAGTGCCGATGACCTGGAAACTGTCAACTGCATTTATGGCTACATCACACTCCTTGATCCAGAAGAGAGTCTGCAATGAGCTGGGGGTAGGGCTGCAACTAATGATTATTTTGTTAGTCGACTAATCGTTCAATTTTTTTTACGATTAGTCACGATTATTTCATGCCTGACTATTTTGATGCCTGCGACCTGGTTGCACATCTTGTTCTGGGCTCCAGTACATGTCTTACCTCATCTGCTCACGTCTGTCCACCTGTGAAAGTCACCCTGATGTCTCTGCATTAACACCATTAAAATTAATAATAATCAGATTAAAATATCAACCAGTGACACCATATGAATTTGAAAATAATCAGATGTTTTCTATTAGTGTGACCATCACAATAAAAAAGGAATACATTAAACAGTACAAACTAAAGTGCACATAGTCTTTAAACAAAAAAAGTGCATTTAACTTAATCAAAAATGGCCACCGGTGTGTCTGAAAGTCCAAAAGTTTAAATAAAGCTTCAATTCAAATAAAATAAAACAATAATGTACAGTTTATAAAATATTCAGTTCATATATTCCTGAGTGCAGTGCAGGAACGTGAGCAGTTCAACATGCTCTGGTGTGAGGCTGGCGCTCTTCTTTGAGACAATGTTCCCAGCTGCTGAGAAGAGACGCTCAGAGGGAGTAGAGGTAGCAGGAATACACAAGAATGATTTTTCAGACAAAGATGTTTTAACCATCACACTCTGAAGGAAAAGTGTTGTAGTTTATCACATCATGTACTATATTATGCCAAAATAAAAAAAAAAACGGACTAAAATATGTAACAAGCTAATTACTGCCAGCACGCCGGAGCCGAGTATATTCGGAAAAGTACATTTGTTGAGCACCGCGACTAGCTAGAGTCGGTTTCCAGTACAATTTGGAAGCATGCTGAAGCCAAGTATATGCGGTGACATACATTCAGCGACGTACATTAATTGAACTCCGCATCCGACTATATTTGCTTCACAGATCAATTTGCCAGCACTCCGGAGCTGATCAGTCAGTGCCGTATATTCGTTGAGCAGACAGCTCACGACCAGTGCCGGCCCCAGCAGAACTGCAGCACCACTGTCTCTGGGATTCAGCTGCTGCACTAGACGAGCCTGCAATCATCAGCGTTTACCTCTGTGAGTTTGCAAGCAGACAGTTCAAGCGCAGTTGGCTCGATGATTTACTGAATTCTCAATGGCGTCAGTTGCACCTTGAACATATAATAATAGATTGTTGCAGTATTTGTTTGTTTTTACAGTTCATTTGCAGTGTGTAAAATGATCAGTGTTGCAGTAATTGTGACGCTCTTTGCATGAAAAAAAATGTGTTCCATTAAAATTTCACATTTTCTTTGTAAATTGTGATGTTTATTTAAAAAGTGCGGCTAAAAAGTATTTGGCATCCAGGGGTGCATTAAACCCCAAGTATGTGTCGGTTTAAGGGTTAACTATCATTGTCGAAACCTTGATATACACATTATAGTACAAACATCAACGTTAACACGTGAACCTAACTTTACTCGATAAAACTTACCTCTTGAGAGACGGCGGTGGCATCACAGCTCCAGGATGCGTGCGTTGGTATACTGTGTGCAGTCTTGACAAACAATAACAAACGATTCTGCCCCCAGACGTTCATGTAGTGCATTGCAGTTACAAAAAACAATTCTTTGTGACTGGATCCTCTATTGAAGGTTCTGTTTATGACGCGTCGACCATAAAAAATCCACGTCGACGATTTTTTGTAGTCAACATCGTCAATTACGTCGACTAATCGTTGCAGCCCTAGCTGAGGGTTTCTGAAAAGGCTATAGCCCTGCTAGACGGTGCTATAACTTATTTTACCTTTGTTATTTCTAATTGTTTTATATTTAATTTCGTAATGATTACAGTGTTATTTGCATATATCTTCTGTTATAGTAATATATTGAAGGATCTTCTAATATTAACTTTATTTATATAGCATCTTATCATACATTTGCTTGCAATTCAAGTGCTTTCCACAGATTAATCAACAAAAACAATAAAGATATACCATAGTTATTTGATTATTTTCATTTATTACTATTATGACAGTTTCTAATAGGTATAAGTGTACTAAATAGAAAAACAACCTGGGCATTGTTAAATAAAATTTAAACAATAAAGTGCAAAACAAACCTTCACTCTTATCAGAAACCGGTTCATATTGTTTTCTAATCAAAATGCCTGATACATAAATATGGCAATAGTTTCCACACTTTTATAATGTTGCAGAAACAGTGTAGGCAGTATGTGAATTAATTGGTTGTGTCTGAGAGTGTCATGTGACTAGCTCTGTCTGGCAAGCCGGCTACCCTTGCAGTTTAGTATAAGAGTTGTCACCCTGTGGTGAAGATGGCTGCGAAACTTAGAAATTGCACCAAAGAGGAACAGCGTTCTGTCATACACTTTTTGTGGGCAGAAGGTGTGCTGGGAGCAGAAATTCATCTCCGCATGTGTACTCAGTATGGGGATAAAGTTCTTTCTCATAGAGTCGTCTATGTGTGAATTAAAATGTTCGAAAATGGCCATACTCGTTTGACGGATGCAGAAAGCTCCAGACACTCAAAGAAGCTTTATGGGGAAGAAGATTTTCATGTGATGATGATGCGAAAGCAGCGGTGCATCGGTGGCTCCACGCTCTGCCAAAAATTTTTTGCTGATGGCATTAAAAAGTTGGTATGACACTGGGAAAAATGCATCGCAAAGGAAGGTGACCATGTAGAAAAGTGGTGTAATTTGTTTTTGAAATTCTTAGTAAATAGAGTAAATTAAAAAAAAGTGCGGAAACATTTTAAACATCCCTCGTACATCTAGCCTCTTGGACCCTCATTACAGCTTCCATAAATGTTCTCTGTATTGAACGTATAGCTACTTTTCTGATGATTTTTCAGAGATATTCTGGCAATTTGTCTTGGGAATTTAATGAATGTTTTTCTGGATGGACTTTCTTTATTGCAGCAGTACTATCTTTGTCAAACACACCAACCCACAATTCCCGTCCTTCCATTTTCTTTCTCTACATAACCAATCACAATACAATAACATCTGTAATAAACATAAAACCAGCTGTAAGCTTAGCATGCCATTTCTTCAAAACTTATGGGTCATTGAAAAATCTTCATTGTACATGTTTAATTATTTCATCCATCTATCCATCCAGGATTGTGCCAGTCCCAGCTAGCAAGTACAAGGCAGGATCAATCCAAGGACAGGGCACCAGCTCATCACAGGGTGAGCACACACATACACTAGTTGTGTCTATTTAGCATCACCAATTTAGCATGCCTTTGGAATGAAACCGAAGCACGCAGAGGAAACCCACCAGGAAAACATATAAACTCCAGGCAGGGAACACTCTGGATGCAACCCCCTTACTGCAAAGCAGCAGCGCTTCTGCCACACCTCCATGCACCTACATGTTTAATTATCAACAGTATACATTATATGAATGAAGTTAACAGTTTATCAGTAGAATATGCATACTTTAAAGCATTTCATCATAAAAATGACATCAACTATACATCCTAGTATTCCAACAGCACACAG
The DNA here is from genome assembly GCF_900747795.2 of Erpetoichthys calabaricus. Taxonomy (NCBI): domain Eukaryota; kingdom Metazoa; phylum Chordata; class Cladistia; order Polypteriformes; family Polypteridae; genus Erpetoichthys; species Erpetoichthys calabaricus. The sequence continues at coordinate 341,802,018 of NC_041394.2, read as the reverse complement.
TTCCAAGGGGATAACTCTTGGAAATTTAAATTGACTTGAAAGCCAGTCATGATTATGGATCAAGAAATCAGTATGATCTGTAAACACGCTTTCTCTTCTAATTCTTCCTTTTGTGATGTTGTCAAACAATGCTACAGCAGCCATGGTAGTTGGAACAGTTTGGCTATTCCATGCACCATTATATTGTTACAAAATGATTACAATCAAGTGAATAAAATTTGTAAATGTTATGCAATTCATTTTGGTGTATTTGATAAAGGCCACTTCATTGATGTGAATCTAAAACAGAAAGGGAAATGAGACAGAAATTGCAGCACTGCTTTGACGCTGGGTACTGCCCCATATTACAAAACCAAGCAGAAATGTGTGTATGCATGGTGTGATGCTGCCGTGAAAATGTGCATAGCTTTACAGCAAGTTTAGTTTTTATACATCTCGAACTGAGCGTGGAAACGGACATACGCAACATCATTGTGCGTACACACCATTTATACATGAGGCCCCTTATCCTTATGTATCTTAAACACCATCACTCTTTGATTCTCCATTATGACTAAAACTATGGAGGAAGCATTTTCTTCTGTTGTTGATGTTGACAGCTGAGCAGAGTTTTGGACATCTTTGAGGTGTCTCCTGCCACAATGGATTTCTGCAGCTGATTTGACTGAGCCTTATGAAGAGCGCTCATACTAGTAAATTTTGATTGGAGATTTTTTTGGAAATTGAATCTCCAAAAGAGTATTGTTTTCTAGGATTACAAATTTAATAAAAACATGGCAGTTTATTTATTTGATCATTCATACTGAACTGTTTATGATGCAAAACATGTACTATGGCAGTCAAAACTTTAAACTTGAATTTCACATGTTTTTGCACAAAGAAGCTAATCTTTGGCCACTTAGAAAATCAGCATTGTTGAATGGCATACCTTATACATTTAAGCCAGGTAACCAAGTTTATTATAGATTTGCCTTTTTTATATTAGTTTTTATTTCTGTATTTTTTCTGACCTTACTTAGAAATTCAGTTTAGTTTTAGTTTTCCTTCATCTTGTATTTTTAGTTTTTATGTAACAAAGACATTTCAATTTTATTTTTATATCTATTACTTTCAGTTTTGGTTTTGGTAATTATTAGCTGCGGCTCCGTCCTTGTAGTAGTGAAAAGGAAAAACTTTTAAAAAAAAAATCGGTTAAAAAAAAAAAAAATTGTATTGAGAAGAATTTATATTGATAGCTTTCGTATCCAAGGGCCTTATCATATACAATATTTTTGCTTTTGCTATCGGGGTGAGAATGTAGTTGTGACAGAAATGTAAAAAGTAAGCAAGGTATCTCTGGCCAAGTGGAAGGTGGGTAGGCTCCAATGTCAAACGTTGCTACTGTATCTGATCGTGTTCAGCTCTGACGGGAAAGTGTCCCCCTTGTGGGGAGAAGAGCACGTGGCTGTGATATCTCTGCCAATGAGCAGGTACCTTCTAAAACACATGTAGCTGTGATATCTCTCTCTCAAAAATGTCAAATGTTACACTTTAACAATCTCTAGATGATGATGTGTCCTGAACAAACAGGTATCACTAGCTAAGCAGAGGCAAGGTAACTTCCGGAGGTTGGGACGCGAGTGAGGCTCCCTACTCCTGAGGTACTGCCCCCTACCCCCTTTCGTCCTGCTGCCTCTCTTGGATTTACACACTGCTGCAAGCAAACTATGATACATAGTGTGATGAGAGAAGTCACAAAATTAATCAGAATTATATATACAGTAATCCCTCGCTATATCGCGCTTCGCCTTTCGCGGCTTCACTCCATCGTGGATTTTATATGTAAGCATATTTAAATATATATCGCGGATTTTTCGCTGCTTCGCGGGTTTCTGCGGACAATGGGTCTTTTAATTTCTGGTACATGCTTCCTCAGTTGGTTTGCCCAGTTGATTTCATACAAGGGACGCTATTGGCAGATGGCTGAGAAGCTACCCAGCTTACTTTTCTCTGTCTCTTGCGCTGACTTTCTCTGATCCTGACGTAGGGGGTGTGAGCAGGGGGGCTGTTCGCACACCTAGACGATACGGACGCTCGTCTAAAAATGCTGAAAGATTATCTTCACGTTGCTATCTTTTGTGCAGCTGCTTCCTGAAAGGACATGCTGCACGGTGCTTCGCATACTTAAAAGCACGAAGGGCACGTATTGATTTTTTTATCTGTCTCTCTCTCTCTCTCTCTCTCTCTCTGCTCCTGACGGAGGGGGTGTGAGCTGCCGCCTTCAACAGCTTTGTGCCGCGGTGCTTCGCATACTTAAAAGCCAAACAGCCCTATTGATTTGTTTGCTCCTTTGAAGAGGAAGATATGTTTGCATTCTTTTAATTGTGAGACTGAAGTGTCATCTCTGTCTTGTCATGGAGCACAGTTTAAACTTTTGAAAAAGAGACAAATGTTTGTTTGCAGTGTTTGAATAACGTTCCTGTCTCTCTACAACCTCCTGTGTTTCTGCGCAAATCTGTGACCCAAGCATGACAATATAAAAATAAACATATAAACATATGGTTTCTACTTCGCGGATTTTCTTATTTCGCGGGTGGCTCTGGAACGCAACCCCCGCGATGGAGGAGAGATTACTGTAGATATATAGTAGACTAGCAAAATACCCGCGGCAAAGTACTGCTTTAAAATTTTTATTAAGAAGAAAAGTAAACATTTTTAAACTGAGGGAAAATATACCAATAATTATTTGTTAAGGATCTCTTTGTATACCACGTTGTCAGTTCGGCCCTCCGGTTGTAATATGACCAAGCTGTACTCTGAGCTTACTCTTGAGCATGCAACGTACAGTTTGCTATGTGAAAATCAGTCTTGCCTCAAATCAATGGCAACCTTTTGTAGGGTCTGTCCCTGAGACTTATTATTGTCATTGCGAAGCAGAGCCTTACTGGAAATTAGAGGCGTTTGAATTGAAATGGGTTTCATCGATAACTTCACATCCAGCTTTTGAGAGTTTAAACATTCATAAACATCAAAGTGTCCACTACTCAAATCATCACCTGCGAATCTAAGATGTTTAAGAGGCATTGGCAGTTGTCCAAAGGTGTAAAATATTTTGCCATTTCGGTACACTTGAAAGCAACAACTGAACAATTCAGCGGCAGCCATCAACTCACATGTAGAACCATAGGTGAAGAGCTTAAGCATTTCACTCTTATAGTGCTCCTGTGTAGTATAATTATCTCCTGTACCGTCATCAGTCCACACCTTGAACCTGTCCCAGTCATTCAATACATAAGACACAATGTTCCTCTGGATATCAAGAGTGAGCCTGATATGGCCGTGCAATATGTAACACAGAGAATAGAAAAGGCAGTCCCCATCTCCGTGCATGGAAACCACTTGGTAAATGACAGTTCTTTGATCGATGGTGATCACCGCTATAGAAATGTTAATGGGGGTATGGTTGGAATGATAAAGGAAATGGGTACCTGATCAATGTAAACTAAGTCTAAAATACCTACACAATAACTATAATTGTAATAAATGAACAATAAAACAGCGGAGAAGCCGTGGATTAAATAAAAAGGCTGTAGTTATCAGCAGGGAGATGTGAATACCGTGGCGAACCAAGGAAGGGAATGAAGAGACCGGAGTGACGGACATCTTTATATAAGCAGGCAGCCAACTATGTGGGAGGCGTGGGGATGGGGGACGCAACGCCGCCTCACACGGCGACCGAGCTGCAGGCTATGGACGTATATATGTACGTAAGTAGGATTCAGTTAGCGTTGGGAACCCGTGTACCAAATTTCTTGAAGATGGGCCCATAAGTAACAAAGACCGTTGGAAAGTTCAGTATGGCAGCCGACAGTGGCGTCATACCACCAAAATAAGTACGTACATCGGTTTCGGTTAGCGCAGGGAAGCCGCCTACCAAATTTCGTGAAGATGGGGCCATAAATAAGAAAGTTTAAAATGGCGGACGTTGTCGACCGTTATGACCGTTATGCGTAGAATTTTGAAATGAAACCTGCTTAACTTTTGTAAGTGAGCTGTAAGGAATGAGCGTGCCAAATTTCAGCCTTCTACCTACACTGGAAGTTGGAGAGTTAGTGATCAGTGAGCCAGTGAGGGCTTTGCCTTTAATTAGTATAGATATATATTAGACTAGCAAAATACCCGCGCTTCGCAGCGGAGAAGTAGTGTGTTAAAGAGGTTATATAAACATATATATACATAAACATATATACTTATCTACATATACACATATCTACATATATACATATATATATATATATATATATATATATATATATATATACATATACATATACACTTCCACATATATATACATATATCAACATATATATACACATACATATACACACATACATACATACATACATACACACATATATACACACATACAGACACATATATATACATATACATATTTACATATCTACATATATATACACATATATACATCTATATATATATATATCTCTATCTATCTATTGTCAGTTCAGCACTCCGGTTGGAATATGACCAAGCCGTGCAAGCTTACTGTTAAGAATGCAACGTATAGTTGTACAGGAGAAAAGCAATCTTGCCTCAAATCAATGGCAACCTTTTGTAGGTCTATGAACTTAATTTAAACTTTAGGTTTACACGGTGCTTTGTTTCCGAAGTACCCGCACTCATGAATATGTCTGTATGCGTCAGTCGCTCAAATCCCCGCGGTTCGCACCGGTGAAGTTCTGCTTTTAAATTTTTATTAAGAAGAAAAGAAAGCCTTTTAAAATTGAGGTAAAATATACCAATAACAGTTTGTTAAAGATCAGTTTTTCTGTGAAGCTGCCTTCACTCGAGTGATCGCTTCGAGCTGTAAGCCTGAGAAATCACCCCGTAAATGCACATGTTTAATTGCACATCTGTTAATATGTATGCTTATAATTATGGAGAATTATAATTATAATTATAATGCTTATAATTGTGAATTTCCCATTGGGATTAATAAAGTATCTATCTATCTATCTATCTATCTATCTATCTATCTATCTATCTATCTATCTATCTATCTATCTATCTATCTATCTATCTATCTATCTATCTATCTATCTATCTATCTATCAAAAGACACTCAACAATTACACAGTATTAAAAGACACTCAACAATTAACGTCATTTACCTTCGTTCCCGCGTTTGACTCGTGCTGTAAATCTCTTCCTTGTCTTCACTTCACGCGATTACGTAGGAGGCGTAATTTGTGATGATGCGATACGTGACTCCGCCTCCTCCATTAGAGTATATGGACAAAAAACAGGTTCCAGTTATGACCATTACGCGTAGAATTTCGAAATGAAACCTGCGTAACTTTTGTAAGTATGCTGTAAGGAATGAGCCTGCCAAATTTCAGCCTTCCACCTACACGGGAAGTTGGAGAATTAGTGATGAGTGAGTGAGTGAGTGAGTGAGTGAGTCAGTCAGTCAGTCAGTGAGTCAGTGAGGGCTTTACCTTTTATTAATTAGTATAGATATATATAATATATATATATATATATATATATATATATATATATATATATATATATATATATATATATATATATATATATATATATATACACACACACAAACATATATATACATATACATACAGTATATACATATATATCTACATATATATACACATATATATCTACATATATATAGCTGATTACCCAGTGGATTTGCTCACTGAGTGCAAGAGAAAAAAATAAAATGTAGTATGTATAAAATAAGTTTGTTAATTGCCAAATTTATTTTTCCACAAATAAAGAGCATAGAAATCAATATAAACAACATTAACATCATTATCATATGAGAATATGAAGTAATATATAAGAAGCACATTGCATATAAATATAAATTATTAAACAGTAAAATCTTCTATAATACACTACCGTGGCTATTCGTTTGTCTGTCCAGGCTTTTAAATCACCTGTAGCTCGCAAACCGTTTCACCTATTGACTTGAAATTTGGTACACATATACTATGTCACGTCTACTATTCGCTTTCCCACACATATCAACATATATATACACATACATATACACACACATACACATATATACACATACATACATAGTGCGTTGCAACACGGGCTGTGATTGTTACATGGGAGGGCGACGACAAATCACAGCTTCCCACTTTCTAATCGGGCCTGTGATTGGTGCTTTGACTGATGCCTAGATCCCACAGTATCTCCCCTTAGGAGAGGCGTTAGGCAAGTGTAATTGAATAGCGGTGCTGCAAGTTTAGCTTTACACCTGTTTTTAAGGCTTATTGACTGAAAGGGGCTTTCATGAAAAAACTTAGGGCTTTGCTACAGGATACACCCTCCACAAGTTAAGGAAGTAAAAATAAAGGTATATATTTCTGTTTTATTTAAACCTTTTAAGTTTGTATGCGGGCGGTATGGTGGCGCAGTGAAAGGTGCCAGTTAGGAGATCCGGGTTCGCTTCCCTGCGTGGGTACTCCGGTTTCCTCCCACAGTCCAAAGACATGCAGGTTAGGTGCATTTACGATTCTAAATTGTCCGTGGTGTGTGGGTGTGCGCGCCCTGCGGTGGGCTGGCACCTTGCCCGGGGTTTGTGTCCTGCCTTGTGCCCTGTGTTGGCAGGGATTCGCTCCTGTATTTAGGATATAGCGTGTTGGATAATGGATGGATGGACATTTGTATGCATAGCCCCATTTGCCCGTTTCCGTATTTTTTCTTTCTTCAGTAATATTTCAGCAAACCTGGAGCTTGTCAGTTCAAATCCTGGTACTGGCACCACTGTGTGACCCTGAGGAAGTCGCTTCACCTGCCTGTGCTGCAAAAAACAAAAGTAATGTAACAAATTGTACCTCAGATGTTGCAAGTTGCTGGAATAAAGGCATAAGTAAAATAGATAAATATGTATTATACACATAGGAACTATTCATTTATTTTCAGTTAAGTCATCTGCAGCAAACCTTTATAAATGAGGGTTTCTCCTTTTTAGATAGTGCAAACTGTTTCTTCTTCATTGAGGTTTTCTCTTGGAGAGCTTTTTTCATTTCATTGAAAATTTAAAGCAGCAGCAGCCAAAATATGTAGCTTTCTTATTAATTTTTCAACATAGTGTAAAATCACTTTATAAAGTAACATAAAAGGTTTAAATACTGGTTATCATTTTACACTAAAATATTACTAAAGAGATACAAAAAAAGTAAAATGCATATGTTGTTTTTCTTTAAGGAGATTAAATATTACTGAAGAAAGAAAAAAAAAAACTAAAACAGCCAAATGGGGCTATGCATACGAACTTAAAAGGTTTAAATAAAACAGAAATATATACTTTTATTTTTACTTCCTTAACTTGTGGAGGGTGTATCAATAAGTCTTAAAAAGAGGTGTAAAGATATTGACAATAAGCTACGCAAACCCACCAAGACATGGAATTGTTTAAATCAAGGCGCGAGTCGAAAAACACCATCCCATACTATTAGTTAACGATTAACACATTTCTATATGTATTGTAAGCATACAATACAACTGATAATATGTTGCGCTTATTTATCTGATGTACCGACATTTTTGTGCATTTAACGGCTGAAATCTAACGTGGTTTGTGCCCTTCAGAATGAAAACAGTTAGCATTTACCTTTTTAATAAAAGGCGAGCTTTTAAGCCTGAGAAATCGCCCTGTAAATGCACACGTTTAATTGCACATGTGTTAATATGTATGCTTACACAGTATTAAAAGACACTCAAAAATTAACGTCATTTACCTTCATTCCCGCGTTTGACTTGTGCTGTAAATCTCTTCCTTGTTTTTAGTTCACGTGATTACGTAGGAGGCGTGATGACGCGATACATGACTCCGCCTCCTCCATTAGAGTATATGGACAAAAAACCTGCCTAACTTTTGTAAGTAAGCTGTAAGGAATGAGCCTGCCAAATTTCAGCCTTCTACCTACACGGGAAGTTGGAGAATTAGTGATGAGTGAGTCAGTCAGTCAGTCAGTGAGTCAGTGAGGGCTTTGCCTTTTATTAATTAGTATAGATATAGATATATAGATAGATGTATAGATATATGTATGGTATGGTTAAAGGGCTACTATGGAGTTTAGTTTTGTTTCACAATCAGACAGAACTATAGACTTAGATGTTGGTGGAAGCTTACTTCACTACATGGTTTACTATCTAGTGTTGTTTTTGTCTGATAAAAACAAGCATAATCAAAACCACATACTGAATATGAACAATTTTTTACATTTTTATTGTATTTTGAAATATAATTCTATGCCATTTGTGCTGAACAAATGTGTGCTGATTGTTGACATTTTGTATCTTTTCCTTTTATTGCCCAGGATGGGCCAATTTGTAATGAAATTTAGGTGAATTTTACTCTAAATGTTTATACCACACAATATATCTCACTCCAAAACAATGTGCTTATAATGAATGCCTTCAATATTGCACTCAAAAATCTTCTATACTGTTCTTTGTTATTTACTATCAGCCATATTGAACTCTGATTCCATCTCGGGCACATACAATTTATAGACAGAATTTGGCCACCCGAAGGCCTAAAAAGATAACAAAAATCAGAAAAGAGGTTCTACTGTGTTCTGAGGATGTGATCATGATAATCGTAATGGGCTTAGGAAGAACAGGGCTCTTAAGTTTGAATCAGTGTACAGACCCCACCTAGCTGTATTGAGGAAAAAAAGCATGTAGTGTGAAGGTTAGGAGCAGTGAGACTTGAATAGCCCACCATAAGAACAGTAAACCCTTAATGAGCAGAGCAAGAGTATGAAATAGGAGTGTGGACATGCACAAAACGAGAGAGACAGCATCTGAGATTAGGAACAATATGCATACATTATATAAACCTGTTTATCCAGAGCAGGATCACAGGAAACCTGGAGCCTACCCCAGCAGGTTTGTATACAAGGCAGGAAAAATCCCTGGTATGCACTATGTAAGATATGGCTGATGCTAAGAACAAAAAGAATATGATAGTTGAAATATCTATTTTGAGAGAGAAAGAGAAGAAATGAAAAAAGGGGGACGAATATTTTAAAACATTATTCTGCTACGGGATTATTTTCACAATATCAGGTATTTTGAGCTGTGAATATAACCTAGAAAACGATAAATTAATAAATATAGAATAAATAAAAAAACGCATCAACATGTTTAGTTTTTCACCAGTTGGCAGACTCTCTTCACCTACCTACCTGTAGTTCAGTAGAGATGTTGCCAGCTCAGGAATTTTACAAGGTTTTTATCAATTTATTGTTAAAAAATTTTTTTAAAGCAAAAGTGACTGGTCAAAAACAATATGCTGATCTTGTGTGAAGTGCCAGGTGAATTATTGTCAACAAAATGCAGACACCTGAGATATAAACTGAAACGTTACTCAGTCGTAATTTTTCCGTCCATACGGTAAAAGTTTTTTTGACCAGTACATTCCGATTTCAGGCGTTTGAATTACATCTTAATATAAAATGTACAGTACATCGCTTTCTATTTCACACACTTTACGTGCCCATATTCAGCTTGCTCTGTCACCGCAAATGCTGTGTGAACACCCACCCTCTGTCACCACCACCGTTCACTGGATGGATATATGCAGGTGGCTTGTGGTGGATTACTTTCTGTTTTAGAATTAAAAGTTACAAGAGCTAAAGACTAATGGCAAGAATATTAACGAAACAAAAACTAAAAATATTTTTAGTATACTTATTTTTTTTTTATTTTAGTTAGTCTTTCCAGCTACTTTAATAGTTTTGTTTAGTTTTAGTTTTTCATAACCTTGCAGGTAACCTGATGATATGTAAAGTTACACTCCTGTTTGTAGGGACCACACCCTATTAAAGGAGCCGAGTGTAAATGAAACTGTGCTGTGGGCTAATAAGAGCAAAAGTGATCAGCTTAGTCATGTTAAGATTTACACTTGTGGACTCGGAGGATTCCAAAATTAAAGCAGCGTCACCCTCGCTGATGTCTAGGAAAGCCCTGACAGGTTTTTTTTTTGAGAAACAAATGTCTGCTCTTTCTATTTCTATGACTGATATGCATAAAGAGAATTGACAAATGTAAGAGTCTGATAGGTGTCCAGCATGAACTGAGGAGGATGTCTGTCTGCTGGCTAGGGATCGTGACTAAACGCACTGACCTATCTGGCTCTTAAAATTTATTTTGATGTTCAGAGTCTTCTATTGTGAAGTTCTCCATAGTGTGTACAATATATGTCAAATATTTCCTTCCAAATGTCCATATTTTTTACCAGAGCCCCACATTAATATTTCATATATAACAGGTATTTGTTTTATATGTTATATCACATCTTACTGATGTATCAACAATTATGCTATTTGTTTTTACAGCATTCGTATCTGGATCAGAGATTCTGAAGCCGACCACTTTACACAGGCATTCTTGGCCTTTTGCGGAACTAACCAGAATAGATAAAAGGAGCACTCAACAAAAGATGAACAATACAAATTCACCTGCTTTGTCTGTTTTAGAAGAGAGGAAGAGAAAATGTAAACTTGATGATAAGCAGGGCTGTCCTCCAAGAAAGAAGACACATTGCTGTAATGAATGTGGCAAGTGTTTCAGCTGCAGTAGCCTGCTAGAGAATCACAAAAGAGTTCACACTGGAGAGAAGCCATATTGCTGTACTGAATGTGACAAACGATTCTCACAAATGAGCCATCTTCGGACTCACAAAAGAATTCATACAGGAGAGAAGCCATATTGTTGTTCAGAATGTGGCAAACGATTCTTACAAATGAGCTATCTTCGTAGCCATGCAAGAATTCACACTGGAGAGAAACCCTATTCCTGTAATGAATGTGGCAAACAGTACGTTTACAGTTGCAGTCTTAAAACGCACTTAAGAACTCACAGTGGAGAGAAGCCATATTCCTGTACTGAATGTGGCAAGCAATTCTCAATATTAGGCAATCTTCAGGCCCACCAAACAATGCACACTGGAGAGAGGCCATTTTGTTGTTCAGAATGCGGAAAAGATTTCTCCAAGAAAGTTAATCTTAAGAAACACAAAAGAATTCACAGTGGAGAAAGGCCATATTGCTGTTCTGAATGCGGTAAACGATTCTACAGCAGTAGCGTCCTTAGGAGACACATACGAATTCACAGTGGAGAGAGGCCATACTGTTGTCCAGAATGTGGAAAAGGATTCACCAGAAATAGTCATCTTCAGCTGCACACTAGAATTCATAATAGAGAGAAACAACAACAATAATGGTAAAACTAGCAGGTGTCAATTCTGCCAGATAGACATGGAAACAGTTGCTTATCTGTTTACACTAACATAAACACAACAACATTTCCAGATTTTGTCACTGGACAATATGCAAAAAAATACAACTTTCCAGTACCACAGAGCATTGGGACCACAGTCTAGACCGAATAAGAGAAAATGAAGAGGTGTTGGGACATACTACTACCAGCTGACAATAAAACAAAAGGCAGGAAACCAGTCAGTCATCAAAGAAAAGTGCTCTGATAAACCGTGGATCATTGCAGTTTCAGGCCATAGTAATTCCTCCTTCCTCAGAATGGAAAGAGAAAAAATAACCAAGTGTCGAGAAATGCAATCTGAGAAGTACCAGATGTAAGATTAAACAAATAATATTCTGCCAGTGGTGTTGGGATCAACAGGTATTTAAAAAAATAATATACAGTAATCCCTCCTCCATTGCAGGGGTTGCATTCCAGAACCCCCCGCGAAAGGTGAAAATCCGCGAAGTAGAAACCATATGTTCATATGGTTATTTTTATATATTTTAAGCCCTTATAAACTCTCCCACACTATTATAAACATTTCCCGCACAATTATACAGCATAAACCCTTTGTATTCTCTTAGATATTAGGTAAGATTCGTTGAAATTATGTATGTAAACACAGTTTATATACAGTAAAACCTAAACATTATTTTAAAGATATCGAGCATCTCCGATATCACATATGTTACAGCCATTACGACAGACAGGTCACCAACAATAAATACGTACAATGCAAGAAAAATTGTATACAGTAAAATGTGTGTACAGTGACACTAAACTATGTACATGTAGTAAGTACTGTACGTAGATAATTAATTATGGTTACTCACCAACAATGACACGACGACTTGTCCGATAACGATGAGTTTAATTTTACTGCACAACAAAGGATAGCGGTACAGCTCTTCTAAAGGAGCCTCTTCAGGCGACTGTGTAGCATCGCCGTTGTTCTTCTTCCAGCACTCTTCAATCCAAATCCCTAAAGCAGATTCCATCCAGACTACTGCCTTATCACATCCACTTGCAACTCGTTTTGCGGCCTGGTTAAAGGACACTGCGGCTGTAGATCTTATATGCTTTTCCTCCTTTTAAAATAAAAAGAATTGTGGACTCATTGATGCCGTAATGGTGTCCTGCAGCGGTGTAGCTGTTCCCTTCCTTCAACATATCCAAAACTTTTACCTTTTCTGCAATCATTTGCATCTTCTGTTGGCGCTTGGACATGGCCCCTGAAGCAGTAGCAGGAGCACGTTAATGCTGAATGAGTGAGATGAGACATCCTGTTTAATGCAGCACTCCATCGCTGAGCCAATCAACACACAGGAACTTTAACTGTGTGCTCTGATTAGGTAGCTTCTCAGTCATCCGCCAATAGCGTCCCTTGTATGAAATCAGCTGGGCTGACCAACTAAGGAAGCATGTACCAGAAGTAAAAAGACCCATTGTCCGCAGAAACCCACGAAGCAGCGAAAAATCCGTGTTATATATTTAGATATGCTTACATATAAAATCCACGATAGAGTGAAGCCGCGAAAGTCGAAGCGCGATATAGCGAGGGATTACTGTATACAGAGAGACTCGCTCGAAAGAGGCCCTGAATATTCTGTTGTAACTCCAATTAGGATGAAGCAATCTGAACCAAAAAAATATGCTCTATACCTTGACGTATGTGTAATCAATTGCATTACATGTGATGCTGGAAGTGTTTTACGTTTTCTACCAGACACATTTCAACTCGGTGCTCCATGTTCCTGAATGTATCGGCAAGCGTCTCGGTGGGGGGGTGGGGTTCGATAGCAGCAGTTTCACATTGGATGTTTTCCTTCAAATCTTCCACAGTGCAAGGCTTATTCTAATAGACTTATGAGCATACCCCAAAGGAAGAAGTCTGGTGGTGTCAGATCCGACGACTGTGGTGGCCAAAGCCCCTTTGAAATTACCCCGTTGCCAAAGAAGGACTCAGTTTCTGCCATGCTTCTTGCCAATGTGTGACATGTTGGTCCATGTTGGTTATCCTTCCGTTAACTCACCATCATCCAGCTGATTCTGACATTGGTTAAGCAAATTGGTGAACAAATAGGTTCGCTCCATGAAGACACACTGCTCAATACTGTACACCACCATCCTGATGAGAGGTCGAGTGACTGAGTGAAGGGGTACGGGCGGTATGCACCCAGAAGTTGCAAACGAAGGTTAAACGTCGCAACGACTGTTCGGCGCCTACCTCATCACTCTGATGCAGGGGCATCCCAGATTGTTTGATGCTCTATATGCTGAAGAGCACATTGCACATCGTTTCGTTCAGATTGCTTCGTCCTAGCGAGAGTAATTACAGAATATTCAGGGCCTCTTTCGAGTGAATCTCCCTGTGTAAAAATCAGCCTCATCAGGATTCACTCCCAATGACCACCTCTGCATACACATTACTGGAGGAGGCACAATGCAAGTACTACACCGAGCCCTGGCTGTAAATCTAAAAGTATGACAACAGTAGCAGTGCAAAGACCTCTTCATAACTCAAGATTGAGGTTCACTCCTGTCCTGAAAGTAACCAAGCCAACCCATTGTTGAGAAATGAACCCAGAGAGTCGTCATGATAACAGGACTAACAGAAAGTAACTCCTATGTGCATCTCGACCAATTACTATAAAACCATATAAACTGTTAAAAGAAGGAAAATTGGGAGCAATGTTGGTGCTACACCGAGCCTTCATATCAAAAGGAGGGGAATAAGAGCTACAGCGGTACAGAGAAACACTGTTTCTCAAAGGTGAGGCTCACTCCCGTCCTGCTAGTAAACACACCAAGAAGTTTTGGAGAATTGGTGCCTGTGGTGAGCAATGTGGCGAAAGATTTCCTTGTGGTGGCGATCTTCAGAAACAAAACCAAAATATGCAATCTAAGGTGTGCCAGATATGGAACAAAACAACTTGAAATGTTCCATCTGTTTTTTCATCCACATCATTTTTCAAAATGAACTTACTCGTCCATTTTAAAGTCCTTTTAAATTTCACAAACCAGCTACAAGAAGAGACATTACTAGGACCACTACAGGTGTTATGCCAAGCAATCCCATCAAATTTTGGATAATAATAAAAAGCTCAGTACAGTGTCATCAGTAATGAGCGATGCTTATTTCTGCCATGAATGTCAAAGGAGAAATTCAACTGACAGGGCAGCCATGTCAGTTCAATAGTAGCAAATACTGCTGTACTTCCTGACGAGACTTTGATTTAACATGAGTGCTCCAAACCCACCTCATAGGACATCTGAATCACCTGTTACAGCAGATTCTGTCAATGGATATTATTATCCACTAAGGAAAGAAATTGGATTTGATGAAAATGTGTGGTCAGAACTGTAGAGAAAAAAGGAAATCAATAAATATGTTAAATAAGTGTTTGGGAGGAAAAATTAGTCACAAAATGGAGGCCATATTCGGGATACAAAACAATGAAATGACTAAATGTGCTTGAATTAGTGTACAAAGACAGAGTTTCTTAGAACGGACATCTCAGGATCAGAAGGTGGTGGTCTTGGGCTTTCGTAGAAACAGACTGTAAGCTCAGGTCAACTCTCTGTGAACTGCAGACTTTCCATTTGAATTCTTGAGATGCCACACCAAGTACTCCAGTGTGAAGAAATAAGTCCAAATAAACCTCCATCCTAAAGTTTGGACAAAATCTCTGCAGTGATGAGCTAAATGGCAACTTGAATTCATTAAATTTAAATGTAGGAAAAGAACTAGATACCAAAGTTTGAAAGCAAATGGCTGAACTCCTGCTCAAGCTTGCTAACATACAGAAAGCTGAGAAGAGGAGACCCGAGAATAACGGATGAACATTTGATCAGTGGCCTGCACACAAATGGTGAAATAGGTGCAGTGGTATGCAGTGGGCCCCCTTTGCTTAAAATGTCGGTTACTGTAAATAGTCAAGTGAGCAGAAGATGAACAAAAGGCATCAAGTTAAAGATGACACATTGCTTTAATATTTTATGCAAGATAACATTTTTAATTTCATCATTGACAGGTACAAAATACCAAAAAAAATGAAAAGGACCTGAAGCCAAAGTTTGGGCACCCAACATGGTCAGTACTTAGTAAGACCCCCTTTGGCAAGAATCACAACTTTCTGTAACCAGCTAAGAACCTTTCAGTTCGTACTTGGGTTATTTTCGCCCTTCGTCCTTGCAAAAGGATTCTAATTCTGCCAGATCCTTGGGCCATCTTGCATGCACTGCTCTTTTGAGATCTCTCCACAGATTTCCAATCGCGTGTACATCAGGGTAGTGTGAGGGCCACGGAAAAACAATCAGCTTACACCTCTTGAGGTGTTTCAGATCATTATCTTGTGGTAGGACTCATCCTTTCTTTAACTTCAACTTTTTACAGATGTTGTGATGTTTGCTTCCAAAATTTTCTGGTATTTATTTGAATCCATTCTTCCCTCTACCAATGACATGTTTCCTGTGCCACTGGCAGCAACTCAAGCCTAAATCCTGATCGATCCACCGCCATGCTTAATAGTTGAAGACATTTTCTTTTCCTGGAATTCAGCCCTCTTTTTTCTTGAAACATACCTTTGCTCGCTGTGGCCATTTTGACATCAGTCCACAACACGTTTCTAGAATGCATCAAGCTTGTTTAGATGTTCTTTTTGCAAACTTCAGGCGCTGAATTTTATGGCAAGTATGGAGGAAAGGTTTTCTTCTGTTGACTCTACCGTGAAGGTCATATTTATTCAGGTGTCTCTGCACAGTAGGACAGTGCACCAGCACTCCAGAGTCTGCTAAATCTTCTTGAAGGTCTTTAGCAGTCAAATGGGGGGATTTTATTTGCCTTTTCTAGTAATCCAAAGAGCAGTTCTTTCAGAACGTTTTCTTGGTCTTCAGATCTCAACTTCACCTCCACCGTTCCTGTTAACTTCCATTTCTTAATAACATGAACCGAGGAAATCTCCTTGTCACCTTCTCCTGCTTTGTGAGAATCAATTCTTTTATTTCTCAGAGTGCTAGGCAGCTGCTTAGATGAGCCCATGACTGCTGATGGTTTGAGGAGTATGAGAATTTATACAGCTTTGACGTTTGCATCACTTGGGTTTCCTAATGATGACACTGAACAAGCCATAGTCCTAACGAGCTAATGAAGGTCTGAGACCACCTTGGGAAAAGTTACCCGAGTCCTCAAATATCTTGTGATGCTCAAACTTTTTCATGGTGCTCCTTTCCTTTTTTCACTGTGCAATCGTACAAAATAAAATCAATACACTAATCTTGCTTAAAATGCTGAAAAGTGTCATCTTTAACTTTATGCCTTTTGGTGATCAGTTCATCTTCTGCTCACTTGACTCTTCATGGTAACAGATATTTTAAGCAAGGGGGCCCATACTTTTGCATGACACTGTTTGTACTGATTTTACGGGTTAGACGTATGAACTGTAACACATTAAGATTCAAGATGGCTGAGGGTTTATATACAGAATGATGTCACAAAGACTCACAAACTCTCTTCTGCATCGGAGAATGTGTTTGTGCCGAACAGACATTGGAACCACAAGGCGTAAAGAATAATGGAGATTGAAGAGGCGCTGATGACTTGGGCCATAGCGACTGGAAAGGAACACAACATATGAGAGGTGATACCTGAAGTACTCTTTAGTTAGTTAGTGGTGTTTGTTATTCCTTTAGTTAGATTTTGATTTGTTTTTGATGAGAGTTTTGAAGTACCAATAAAGAAGACCTTTGTCTCCTTACACAGTGTAGTGTTCAGAAATGGTTCTATGTTAGACTGTCTTAGCTGTGTTAAGATACCTTTGTAAATTTTAGTATATGCTGTGGTCGGGCAGTGGAAGGACAGACTGGAAACAGTCAAAATGTTGGGATGCCATCCGGGTCGTTCCTTTCAATCGTCACAAGACGAAACAAGCAAATTAAAGAAAATTAACAAAAACGGTGCCAATGCGCTATCCTGATCAGGGATTTCTTTCCTCTAAGGGATCTTTCGAGAGTCACGTGCTCCGCCGTGCAGCGCATTTCGATCTCCCGGCAAAAGACGCCTTTCTCTTTGCCAGCGCTTCTTTTATAGCGCAACTTCCGGAAGGGGTGGGGTTAAGTGCCCTTACCGGGTGGCTTCTCAGAGCTGTGAGGGTAGAAGAACAGGACAAAGTCAGCGGTAGCCCAAACCCTCCCATCTTGTCACGGTGGGTTATTATGTACCTTTCACCGGCCCTTAGAGGAATCCCCTGACGCCCATGCGTGACAATGTTCCCATAATATGTCATTTTTCATTTCATTTGTAACATAACAAAATCTAACATTCTCAATCTCACTTAATCTTAAAGCAGTGTTCCTTGGGTGGGCTGAAGCCTGACCTGGCAGCCCAGGACAAGTGCCAGTTGTGTCATTATCAATCTGCATTTTAAAATTTGCTTCCTATTGCTGTTTCAAAATAGGACGAATGGAAGACTGAAAATACTTAATAAGAACTTGTAGTAATGAAGGCTTAATTAAAGACTTTAACATCTTCACTACAGGAGAGGAGCTGCAAAACACCTAATAGGTATGTACTCTCGGTAACAAATGAAAGCAAAACCTGTGAGCTTGTGAACAATCCACGTGTGATGTAGTCGGTGATGTTTAGCTGAATAGCTTAGCTGTGCTGATATCTAGAAACTTCTTAAAAGTTCAAAAAGATAAGTGCTTCAACTCCATGTCTCCATGTGTCAGATTCTCGTAACTCTTGAGTAAATGAAGTGCTTCTTGGCACTTCCCCTTCATTTCCACTGATGTCCTCGAGTATGTGGTTCACCCTTAAGCTGAAAGAATTTATTTTGGTCACATTTGTCAATGTCTTCGGATTCTGAAAACTAAAAAGTACTGTTATTATTTGAAATTGGAAAAAAATCAAATTCTCAGTTAGGGGATCTGTACAGAATTTTTTCAAAACCTGGCAGGATCTAATCAATAATATTTTAGAATAAAAAGAAATAATTATTTCCGCATTTCTTTTCCTTCTCCATTTATCTTTTTTTGCCCTATTAAACTCAATAATTTAGGCATGTTTACAAGCCTTAAGTTTTACTCCTTTGGCCATGCTGTCCTTCTCAGGGGTGAGGTTTGATTTGTTTTCAATCCTATTTTTTGTAAAAATTGATCTATATGTACCGAATGATTACAATAAAATTTAATAAAAAAAAAAAAAAAAAAGGATTTTGAAAACTTGGATTAGGTCCCCATGCAGTCTCGTCTGCTCGGGACTGAACAGGTTTAATTCTTGGAGTATGTCACAGTAGGGCATGTCATCCTGGGAGGCAGCTGGTTGCTGTCCTCTGCACAGCTTCAAATCTTTCTTGTGCCGTGGTGACCAGAACTGCATGTGATATGCCAGGTCCAGTCTTACCAGTGCATTATACAGGCTGGCATAACACTTATTTTACACTTTTTTTTCAGTATAACCCAACATTTTATTTGCCTTTTTAATAATTTCTGTATATTGCTTAGTTGCTAATAATGTCTTTTATCAGCATAAACCCCTAAATGCTTTTCAGAGGTTGTTTCCTATGTCTCCGACTATAAATATAACACCAGACCATGTCACTTGCAGATCTTCTCAGATGGGATTTCTTGGTAAAGGGGATGAGAGAGAGGAGAGGAGTCAGGTGGAGAATTTTGTTTCTTGGTGCAAAGAGCATTGTCTGCAACTTAACATCAGTAAAACCAAAGAACTGGTTAGCAAGTTGCGCTCCACCACAGAGCCTCTCTGTCCAATCACTATTCAAGGAGGGTATGTAGAGGTGGTCCACCCCTACAAGTACTTGGGGGACCACATTAATGACAGGTTGGACTGGTCTCTGAACACAGACAAACTATAGAAGAAAGGGCAAATAAGGTTCTTTTTCCTTAGGAGACTGCGTTACTTTAATGTGGGGAGTGACATCCTTCACATCTTCTATAACTCTGCCATTGCCGTTGTGATTTGCTGCACTGTGCACTGTGCTGGTAACATTACTTCAAGAGAAGCCCACTGGATCAACAAGCTAATTTAAAAAGTGGGCTCAGTCATAGGACACACTCTGGACCCCCTGGAGATCATATTAAAGGAGAGAATTAAAACAGAGCTGAGTGCCATTATGAACAAAGCAGCACATCCTCTCTGTGACACACCCACACAGAGGACTTTCAGCCAATGAATTTCTCAGCAGAAGTGTGTCAAGAAACACGACTCGTGGCTCATTTATAACAGCAACATGCCTGCATAATGAACAGCTCACTGGGAATGGGACTGACGAGTCAGAAGTTTATCTATCTATCTATCTATCTATCTATCTATCTATCTATCTATCTATCTATCTATCTATCTATCTATCTATCTATCTATCTATCTATCTATCTATCTATCTATCTATCTATGATTCATCAAACTGTAAATGTAAATTTCAGAATAATCCTTGTCTTACTTGATATTTAAAACACTTTTAAAACCAATCTACTGCCTTTACACCTTTAAAACTTCTTAGTTTTTCTTTATAGACTTGTGACATCTTCTTAAAATGTGCCCTAAGTTAAAGGTAATGGTTTCTGTTTTTATGGGCACTCTGCCTCTCAGTCAAATGTATTATATTTTAGTTATTAGATCCTGACGGTTTGGTCACTGCTACCCCTAAGTTTGATTCTGATTATTACATTTCTGTTTAATATGCTGTGTTCAAAATGGCTGATGTGAAGTCAAGGATCCTATGACATTTGCATTTCTTCCATAACAACTTAAGAGCATCATCAAGACCAAAAGGCCTTACAGGATAAGTTTGGTATTTTCAAAGTCAAAATTACATCTTCATAATCATTGTATTCACAATCCCAGTTAATTCTGGGGTTCGTCAGTGGTGTGTTCTGCTCCTACTCTGTTTAATGCTTGTATGGACTGGGTGTTAGGCAGGGTTGTGGGGTCCAGCGGCTGTGGAGCATCTGTGGGTGAAGAAAGATTCACAGATGTTAACTTTGATGATGATGCTGTGATCTTTGCAGAGTCAATGGAGGCTCTGATCGGGGATCTTGAGAGACTGAGTGAGGAGTCTGAGTGTCTGGACTTGCGAGTGTCCTGATAAAAACCAAGATCCAGGCCTTTAATGACCCCTTGGGCACAGCCATCAGCAGTGTGTCTGTTTGCGGAGAGAATGTCAACCTCGCTGAGAGGTTTACTTACCTTGGCAGTGACATTCATGTCTCTGGTGACTCTTCCTATGAAGTCAGTAGATGGATTGGGAGAGCATGGGGGGTCATGAGGTCGCTGGAAAGGGGTGTGTGTCACTCCCGATATCTATGTAAAAGGACAAAGGTCCAAGTCTTTAGAGTCCTGGTGCTTCCTGTCTTGCTATATGGTTGCGAGACATGGACGCTATCCAGTGACCTGAGACGAAGACTGGACTCCTTTGGTACTCTTTGGGTAATTCTTGGGTGTCACTGGTTTGACTTTGTGTTGTTCATGGAGTCCCAAATGAGGCTAATTACCTGAATTGTGAGGGAGAGTCAGTTACGGCACTATGGCCATGTGGCGCAATTCCCCAAGGGTGATCCGTCTCCCAGTATCCTCATTGTTTGGGGCCCAAGTGGCTGGGCCAGGATGGTGGGACTGGACCGTGTGTCTGCCTTTAAGTTTGTCAACCGGGATCCCGAGCTGTTTCGTCATGTGGTGGGTGTGGCAACACGCTGTACCAGTGCATACTCCCCAACCTCACCTGACCTGATCAGATCAGTTGTTACAAGCCATGGCAGAAGATAACAGTTGGAGAAACAGACAAATTTAGAAATTTGGGGAATTGGGAGTGGGCTGAGGAAAAATGTCAAAACTGCAGCTACAGCGGTCTCTGTGAGCCGACAAGTGAGAAGGAAATGAATCCTTGTGTCAAGGAAACACGACTAAGAATCTGTTATCACGTTTATGACTGCCAGCTTACTTTTGGAGTCACGACCATGACCTTTAGGTTCTTAAATCGAAACGTTTACTGCAGCAAACTAGAAACATTTGATGAGTTTTTCCAGCCCTTTCACCCCTAGCAGGCATGATATACTGCAGGCATGCGCAACCTTTCCGCTATTGACGGCCGCACTACAGACTTTTTACTTTAATAACGGCCGCACTACAGACTTTTTACTTTAATAACGGCCGCCAGTAAGTCCAAGTAAACTTAATGTTTTATGATTTATGTAAAAATTTACAGATTACACATTAAAACAGAGTATGATATATCTGACAATATTCAATTTACTGGTCTACATATGTAAAAAAATGTCTACGAAACGTCATATAGGACAAAAAACCTTTACAGCAATTGTTTCAGGAAGTTTGGAAAACATCGCCATTAATGGCTTCCTTGCTCTTGCATGTTTGCAGACAGACTTGCAAAGTCAGGGGACTCGCTGGAGACCATTAGCCGTATTCCAGACTCTAGATTGCTGTCTACCAATCGGGTTCGGTACTTGTTTTTCAGATATTTCATTCTGGAAAACGCTGCTTCGCACATATGATGACCGTTTGCTAATGGCGATAGGCAGTGTATGGACTTAGCCACAAGGCCGTACAGGCGTACACTCCCATTTCCTTCTCAGTTCCATATTGGCTAGCCGCTAGTCACGTGACTTCACATGTACTCCTGGGTGTCAGCCCATTTCAACCGAACTTAATATTCAAGTAAGCAAATCGGCTTTCGGCGTCACCATACCGACCCGGCCGACAAAGATTCCGCGGCGTTGAGACCCCTTACTCGCTGGAGTCCAGAGACCCTACACCTGCACGGCCGCCATTACGTACACTTTAATATACACGTCCACGGCCGCCAAAGTCCTTGCCCACGGCCGCAGGTTGCGCACAGCTGATATACTGTATATATTTTTTAATTTATAAGAAATGCTTCATTTTAGAGTGTAGCTTCCTGTGGTAAATAATACATTATAGGGGTCATAACCGCTACGATTCACCACGTTTATAGTGATTACGGATTGCAAGTTAAGCCTAAACTGCCTTCGGACCCCTTCCTGCAGTGCTGAAAGATTACATCAACTAATAAAATTGACCTATACAAAAATGACCCAGTGAAACAGAGCAGAAAATGAAAACGTAATTAATAACATATATACAAATCACACAAATTCCCCCAGATATGTGCTGATTCCGAAACCGCCCACCACCTTGTCCAGCACATACAGTATAGAAGTAACATAAAAATCATGCACCCAAAATATCACACAATGTCCACTCAGTTTTGTTTCTTTATAAGATAAAATATCCCACAATGTTTCCCATCCTTCAGATGTGCTATCCCAGAATAAAAGATTGTGATTTACTCACTCAGATCTCGATTCTTTCAATTATCCAGTCCAATTTAGTACACAGTAGAACCTCTGGTCACAAACGTTTCCAAACACATACAAATCGGGTTACGATGAAAAAATTTTTGCATCTGTTCACGACCAAATGCTCTGGTGGCGAACAAAAACATTGGCAGGCAGTTTCCCTACGCGCGTTCGTACGCACCAATGATTTGGCATTCTCTGTTTCCCATTTTCTTTTGTTTGCATATACAGGACCTAACGAAGCAGCTGATGTTGCAAAAGGAGTTACAATGTTAACCAAGCAGAGGTCTCAAGTGCTGGAAGAGGTGGGAAAACTATTGCTAGTGTGGTTGAACGAGAAGCAACTTGCAGGGGATAGCGTAAGCGAGGCGATCATATGTGAGAAAGCCAGGAAGATTCATGGCGATTGGCTGAAAAAAAATCCTTCTTCGAGTGGTGAAGGTTAGGAATTTAAAGCAAGTAGAGGATGGTTTGAAAAGTTTTTCAAGAGAAGTGGCATTTTTTTTTTTTTTCCCCTGTGCTTAAAACTCATTAAAAAAAAGTGTTTACAGTGAGCGGTTCGTAGCACTATAGCGCGAACTGTTACAATGTTAGTTTTCTCTGTTGTTCAAGGTTTTTACATTTAGTTTACTATTACACTGTGCATTCTATGGTATAATTGCCTATTTTTGTGCTTAAAAATATATATATCTACATACCGTTTGTACGGTCTGGAACAGATTCATTGAATTTTCATACAATCTTATGTGGAAATTACGTTCGGGTCGCAACCAAATCAGGTCGCGTCCAGAGTTTTGGAACGAATTATGGTCGTGACCAGAGGTACCACTGTATTGGGATTTCTTTGAGGCGGCCACCATCAAACTGTAGAGAACTTTGGTGCTCCACATGAGCTTCAGAGAGCTCACATCTGTCCCCTCCGCCATAAAGCTCAGGCTCTGTTTTTTCTTCTCCCCTTCCTGCCTTTTTGCACTCTTTTTTAACAGAGTATCCGCGTCTCTTTCCATGGCACCCTCTCGGAAATTGTGGCAACAGACCCATACCTCACAAAGGTCCTCCCTATAAACATCTATCCAATCCACCCATCTTAAGTCTTATGCTATATTCCATATGTGCTCCGACGGAGACAAGGTTCACATTGGTTCTAACATAACAGAGAATAAAGATAAACCAGCAAATAAATAAATGTATGTGGCAGTGCTACAACATACCAAGACAGTAAAGAAATTTTGACTCAACAAATTGCAAATTTTTAAGACGTCGGCACACATGAAAATATGCCAAGTGTTGGCTCTGTGGCTAAGGCTGCTATCTAGAAGGCCGTCGGTTCAAATCCCGTTAGTGCCAAAAGTTGATCCTACTGCGTTGGACTCATGAGCGGTGTTTGGGGGAGGCAAGTAGGGCGACCGCCCCAGGCCCCTTTGCCTAAGAGGTCCCCGCTTTTGAGGTCCACGTATCCCGTTTGAGCAGATTTTTCAAGTTATATTCTCCACTATATATATATTTTAGATGCTTCTAACAGGAACCCTTTTAAAATCCCTCTTCTAGGTCTTTGTAAACATTCCATAGTCCACCTTCATTGCCCGAAAAGGGTCACCAGTATAATCCCTTCCTAAAATAGGTTTAGCCCATCAGTCGCTGGGTTGGCTTCTCCTATCAATAGAAAAAGACACTGCAGATCCAGATTAGACTACGACGATGTCATCAACGACTTTTCCAATCGGAAAGCAAGAAAAGTGGATTTTCGTCTCTGAAACCTGGAAACCGGTAAGAGATTTCATGATGATACCTCTACGCTAATGTCACACTTCCTGTCGAAACACTGAAACACATTTTATTTGTAGGCCATAAACATGTTCGAATATTAATACACAAAAACATGTATCGGTAATGGTAACCGGCTGACATGACCACGACATCCTGCATATCGAGACTCCGAGTATACATGCAATTTGGGTACTTTTGTAGAAGAGGCCCTGCTAATTTCCGCATGACATTGCATCACATTTCACACTCGTGGTATTGTCATGAGTTATAAATTGCACTTTTTTAATAGATTATATCATTATATTTTGATAAAGTCCACATGTTATCTTGCAAAAATTTAGCTGAATACTGTCATGAGAAAATCCGGTGTATGTTACCATTATTTTTATTACATTTGCACGCAAGTTTATACAGTCCACAGATACTGATAGCAGCGTTTGATGTAACCGGCCCCACGTGGAGTTGGTCAACCTTAGGCCTCGCACACCCCTAAGGCCACCTCTACCCTTCAATAAGACCCTTAACCTGAAAACTGCTCCAGGGGCACTCATTGTACAATGGCTGACCCAAAGGTCATGTGAAATGTAATAAAGTATATCAAAACAACAAAGTGAGATAGTGTCATGAAAAAGAGATGATGTAGTAAATAACAATAAAGATATCAACAGTCCGAACTAACACTTGGATGTTCCTAAAAGCTAACAAGTTTGACAAAGAAAGCAGTAAGCCTGACAAAGACCGTGAGAGACCACGGAACAGAAACGTCACTAAAAACAATTCCAATTGGCTCTCTCATCAGCAAATGGCCTTTCTGATCTCCCATCATGAGCTTGTTCAGGACATTAATTTCAGGACTCTGAATTTCCCCTTGGATTAATAAAGTATCTATCTATCTATCTATCTATCTATCTATCTATCTATCTATCTATCTATCTATCTATCTATCTATCTATCTATCTATCTATCTATCTATCTATCTATCTATCTATCTATCTATCTAATGTCACGCTGTCTGTTCACCAGATATGCTGTGTGAACGCCGCTCGTTTATGATGTGGCTGTGTTACTCAAGAATTGTAACACCAATGAGATGACATACTTCACACATAAACAGTGGGCCCAGTCATTTCATATGGACTTCGATGAGACCCCCCACCCCCAAACCTGCAGGCTTAGGCACAGTTTAGTGTAAATTCTGAAGTTCAAGTTTTAACATTTCTTGACAACCTATAGGAATTTGTCACCATTCAAAGGTTGATCTTTGATGGCTTGTGAGACATGTATGCTTCATTTAAGATTCAGCTTTGTCGCTGATGTTTCTCCTGAAATGCCTCGGGAGAATTCGCTGCAGACAGAAAGGAGACACGAGATATCACTGAGGTTAAGGGAGTCAGAATTGAGAATTTAGTTTGAAACGCCTGCTACATTTGTCTTATTTTAATCTCTTTGAAGACATCATTTGGTTTTACTTTATCCAAGGTGACTTACAACATTTGAGAGAAATCACTTCCATTTCTTTTGTTTGTCCAGTTTTGGAGCACGGGCTGCTCAATACAATACAGTATAATTTATTTTATTTTATTAGAGCCCAAAATCGCGCAAGGAGTGCAGCAATGGGCTTTAACAGGCCCTGCCTCTTGACAGCCCCCCAGCCGTGACTCTCTTAAGAAGACAAGGAAAAACTCCCAAAAATACCCTTGTAGGGAAAAAATGGAAGAAACCTCAGGAAAGGCAGTTCAAAGAGAGACCCCTTTCCAGATAGGTTGGTCGTGCAGTGGGTGTCAAAAAGAAGGGAGTCAATACAATATAATAAAATACATGGAACAGAACAAATCCACAATACAGTATAATAGTCAGTCAGACATTATCCAACCCGCTATATCCGAACACAGGGTCACGGGGGTCTGCTGGAGCCAATCCCAGCCAGCACAGGGTGCAAGGCAGGATCAATTCTCGGGCAGGGTGCCAGCCCACCGTGGCAGTATAATAGTGCAATAGAAATATTACAAGTACAGAACAGAATTCAACAGTAAATGATATCACATAATACAATTTGGATTTGTTTAGAGTCCTGGAGACCTCGGACATCAAGCTGCCTCCCCCTATTGGCCATTCCACAGCCGAGACAGCCAATCTGATGAGAGGACCCCTCTACCCAATGATTCCTGCGATCCTCCATCAGAGATGAATTTACCTTAGGCAGGCAAAACAACTTGATGCCACGGCCCACCTGCCAAGTGCCACATTTGAGTACCGAGAAGAGAAGTGGAATAGGTAAGGGTTTGTAACAAATTATAACTTATATCTTATTAGTTATGTTTTAGTGCTGATGACTGACAACAGAGATGCAGTCTGTACAATTAATCAGGTGACTTGCTTCTGATCACAATGGTGTCAACAGTGCTTACCAGGGTGGTACCCCGACCTTTTATGGCTGTCTCTGTCAGCCTTCTTCTTCGGGGCACAATTGTCTAGATATACGTAGAGTAAGAATAACAACAGAAGCAGATGAAGATTTAGGGGACCGTATTGAACTCTGTATAATTGTCAAATCGAAACAATTGAATCAGAATAACAAAACTGAATTTTCAGACGCGAGTCTCCATTCAACTGGCTCCAAGATGGCAGTGGAGTGGGTTTTTACTCTGGAGGACAGGAAAAGGCAGGTTCAGGAACAAGAAGTGACGTCATTGGTGTTGCAACTGTCATTCATTACTTTGGCAGAGAGAGCAACAGCACAGTGTAATTACATTTATATGAGCCTTGAAGTTGTCTCCCAAGCACACATATGTGACTATTGCATAGTTTACTGTGAAATAATGCAAAGAGTACATAACACGTGTTTCGCCCTTATTTGGGCTCATCAGACGTAAACACTCCACTGCTCCCCTTGCGGGGATCGAACCTCGGACGTCAGAGACGAAGTCCCTTTACGCTGCGCCACGGCATGTAGTTTGTTTATTTGACAGCCTGGAGATCGGAGTAATTACATTCATTGCATTCGTAGTCTGAGGCCCGACCTGACTGTATGGGAGGTTACGTACCAGGTAATGCATGTGGTTGGTCTGCCATTCGACGAATGCAATAAATGTAATTACTCCGATCTGCTCCTCGCAACTGAAGAGGGCCCCGTGGCGGATGTTTGCTGAATGGCAGACCAACCACATGTGTTACGAATGCAATGAAATATATATATATATATGCAGGTCTGTTGTTGAATGTCTCCAATAGCGTATCACATCTGAGCCACTGGGATTGTCGCCCATTCCTCCAAGCAAAACTGCTTCAACTTCTTCAAGTGTGACAGGTTGTGTTGGTGTCCAACCATCTTCAAGTCATGCCACAGATTCTCCATTGGATTTAGGTCTGGGCTTTGACTCGGCCATTCCCAGACATTTTATTGTTCCCCACTTTAGCGGTGTTTTGTGGGTCATTCATTGTCCGGCTGGAAGGTGAACCTTCATCCCAGTCTCAAAGCTCTGGCAGAATCAAACAGGTTTTCCCTCAAGAATTTCTCTGTGTTTAGTGCCATCCATCTTTTCTTCAGTCCTGACCAGTTTTCCTGTCCCCACAGCGTGACACTTCACTGTGGAAATGGTTTTCATGGAGTGATGGGAAGAGTTGGGATTGTGTCACACATGGCATTTCTCATGATGGCCAAGAAGTTCAATTTTAGTCTTCTCTGACCAGAGAACCTTCTTTTCATGTGTTTTGGGAGTCCACCACATGTTGTTGGGCAAACTCCAAACGTGTTTCCTAATTTGTTTTTTTAAAGCAATAGCTGATTTCAGGCCACTCTTCCGTAAAGTCCCGCTCAGTGGAGTGTACAGCTTAAAGTGGTCCTGTGGACAGAAACTCCCATCTCCACTGTAAATCTTCAGTATTATCCTTGGTGTCTTTCTTGCATCTCTTATTATCGCCCTAATTGCCCACTCTGTGAGTTTTGGTGGGCGGCTTTCTCCTCAGGTTTGTAGCAGTATCAAATTTTTATCCACTTTGTTAAACTGGAATTAATGGTGCTCTGTGGGATATTCAAAGTTTGGACTATTTTTTTTTCTTATAACCCAACCCTGATCTCTGCTCCTTCACAACTTTGTCTCTGGCCTGTATGGAGGTCTTCATGTTGCTGGCTTAGTGGTGTTGCAGAGTTGGGGACCTTTCAGGACAGGTCTGTTTATACATGTGATAGGTCATGTGACATTTTGATGACACACAGCTGGGCTCTAATCAACTAATCATGTGACTTGTGAAGTTAATTGATTGGACCAGAGTTTATTTAAAACTTTATGTGGATTCAAGCATGAAAATATACGCACGCAAACAATTCACAGAATTCAGTTATGTTGTCCCCCCGGGGGACCCCCCCCCCCCCCCCCCCAAGTCCCCCAGCAGCAGCAGCTTTACAGCACAGCCCACAGAGAGGCCTGAGAAGATAAGCTGTCCTGAGCATATCCATAATATAAGGGAGAGTCAATTAAAGGTTTGATTTTTTTAATAGGTTGAAATTTTTCTGTTGCTCTGCATCTTTATTCCCAATCACATTTCTTAAGAAAGTTAAAATATTTGGTTGGAATTTTTGTAGGCCTTTTTTCAGGCCTTTATGAAGATGAGAAGATCAGGCTAAATTAGGAGACGCTGCAGCTGCTTTTAAAACTTAGGACATGCTGCCCAAGTTGTGTTGTCTATGAGGGGAGGTGCCATGTGCTTTTCTACTAAGACCCTGCGTGGGAACATGTGAGACGTTCACCCTTTTCATCATAACATGGCCCATGTAATTTACGTGCTATATCAAAGAACGTATTTTTGGAAAGAGACAAGCAGCTGTTTCCAGATTGGATTACATCTTCCTAATTTATTTAAAGAATCTCGTTTATCGGGTGTCAAGTGGTGAGTGTACAGTACAGCAAGTCAAACCTGCACGTCTAGTTTTAGAAAGGAAAAACAAGTTTGCACTCGATAGGCCATAACTATGGGGAGGATTCAACAGGTGTGACTGTGATCAGCACAGAACTTCTCATATTGTACATGTTTGCGATTCGTTTCCAGTATCTCCTGTCTCTTTAAGTTTTCAATCTGTTCCTTCTTGCTTGCTGCAAGGACAAAATAATAGAAAAATAATTCAACAACAGAGACAGCATAGGTCCGTGATCTCAAGGCCTAACAGGCAGATATACATAAATTAGGAATTTATCAAAGTCAAATTCCATATACAGTAATCCCTCACTACTTCGCGGTTCACTTTTCGCGGATTCACGACTTCGTGGATTTTATATGTAAGCATATCTAAATACATAACGTGGATTTTTCGCTGCTTCGCGGGTTTCTGCGGACAATGGGTCTTTTTACTTGCTTCCGCAGTTGGTTTGCCCAGTTGATTTCATACAAGAGATGCTATTGGCAGATGGCTGAGAAGCTACCCAATCAGAGCACGCAGTTAAGTTCCTGTGTGCTGCTGATTGGCTCAGCGACGGAGTGCTGCATTAACCAGGAAGTCTCATCTCACTCATTCAGCATTAACGTGCTCCTGCTACTGCATTCAGGGGATTATCACCTTCATCGTCATCATTTTTACTGCGCAGCATATTCATCACCATCATCACGCCATATATAGCTACGTGTACTTCGCTATACAGTAAGTGTAAAATTATCTACCGATTTCATATTGCTAAGCAGTTGTCCCTGTTATTAATAGAGTAAAGGGTGGGTTGTAAACAATACAGGGAGGGTTTAAAAACGTCCAAATACACGTTAAATAATTAAATAAATATGGTGTCCCTACTTCGCGGAAATTCAGTTATCGCGGTCGGCCTTGGAACCTATCTCCCGCGATAAGTGAGGGATTACTGTAAAGTATATTCAGCGGGGAAAATAAGTATTACTTATTCCCAGTGTCATTCCACTTTATTACACATATCTTAATTTACAGATTTATTTGTGTTGATTTCTTTGTATGTGTGGATTACTTGGGTTGTTACCGACATCTGGTGAAAATTTCATGTCAATAGCCCCATTAGAAATATATTTACTGAGAAAAAAATGTTGACACGCTTACTGAAGTGAATATATATATATATATATATATATATATAATATAAAATATACTAGCCATCCCCTGTGGCTTCACCTGCGTATTAGTGAAACAGGACAGTGAGGAGGACCCTGACTGACTCCCCACTCCTGACGTCAAGAACCCCCCCTCCCCTCAACCCGCAGCCTCTGTCCCTGATTAGCGTGAATATATCACTCCTTCAAGCAAGCTATGGTACTTACCGCTATGAGAGAAGTTGCAAAATCAACCGGAATGTTCAAGCAAATTATAGAAAAAAACCCGATCAAAATCCGTGAAGTAGTTCTCACGTTCGCTAACTAAGTGGAGTTAAGGTTACGCCCTGAGGCAGACGCGTGAGTGAGGATGTCATCGTCCCCCCCTCCCCGCAGCCCAATGACCCTCTCTCAGATTCACACTAATAAATTAGTACCACAAGCGAACTATGATACTTCGCGCGAAGAGAAAGTCGCAAAATCAATGGAATGTTCAAGCAAATTATAGAAAAAAACCCAAACTAAATCCGTTAAGTAGTTATCTCATGAAAAGCAGAAAGACAAAGACAGACATACAAACAGGTCAAAAAACTATCAGAAATTTTGCGCTTGGACCACAATTTTTAAAACTGTTTCTTAGTGAGCACCTATGGGGCAAAGGGTAACCTACATTCCAGTTTCAAGTCCAAAGTCCTCATGGTTCAGGGGGTTTCGTGATGAGTGAGTCAGTGGTATTTGGCTTTTTTATATTGTAGAAAAGGCACTATATAGCACCCGACCCAGCACAGAATGACACAGAGGCACGTATAAAACACAAGGGCTTTATTTTCTTCTTCACCCGTGGGCGCACATCTTCCCCGTGACCCACAGGCAATACACAGTCCCACAAACACTCTTCTCCACACCACAACAGCACTCTTTTCTCCTCTCCCACCACTCCTCGCAAGCTTTGTCTCCTTCCTCCCAACTCTGGCTCCCCGAGTGGTGGTGGCTGGCCCTTTTTATATCCCACCCAGAAGCGTTCCAGGTGCTTGGCCACCTGGTCCTAATTGCCCTTCCGGGTGGGGCTGAAAATATGACCAGCCAGGCTGCTGACTCCATGCAGCTCCCCCTGGTGGCCATCTGAGCCCCCAACCAGGCAGTGGAGGACTCCATCTCCCATGGAGCCATGCGCCGGGTAGGGGAATCATTGGCTGCCATGGAGGCTGCCACCAAGCATCCTGGGGGAGGTATTGAACAGTCCATGGCTGCTCCCCCAGAACAGATGCAGCAGAGGCGTCCCTGCTGGGCATGGGACCCGGATGTCCTTTACAATATATATATATATATATATATATATATATTTTGTAAGGTTTCTAAACTCTTTTGGGACCTCACCAAACGGGATGACATGGCAAAGAGCATCCCAAAGCACGATTGCCACATCTGTGGAAGATGACTTATCCACTGCCAGGGTAACCATAGGCTCCCAGCGCTGCAGCGGCTCACAGCAAAAACAAATCTGAGCCGATTGCGGTCACGCTATAAGTGTCTGTCGTTGATGGGTGATGCAAGGAACATTATAAATGCAGGGAACAGGATTACTTGGCCCCGACCCTGCCTGTGTGCTGTGTCTCTGTATAGTAGAGTGGTAGATCCCGCTACAATAAATAACCATGCTGTACCTGTTTCAAGTTGAATAAAGCTGGTTTTGCTGAAGTACTGAGACAGCCTTGTGCAAGACAGTGACATGTCACGCACACATATATTATATATATATATATACTGTATATATATATATATATATATATATATATATATATATATATATATATATATCTAATCCCAGCCAACACAGGGCGTAAGACAGGAAACAAACCCCGGGCAGAGTGCCAGCCCACCGCAGTATGTATATATATGTATATATATGTATATATATATATATATATATATATATATATATATATATATATATATATAGTGAATGTCACACAAGCTGGAAGGGTGTCCCAGCCAGGAGTCAGAAAGATCCTTTACCTTGACGGGAGGCCCCACGGGAACATAAAGGCCCCCCAATTGCATTTAACACCTTCCCTCACCATGAAAGAAGAAGACAAGGGAGGACTATCCCTGGAGAACGTTCATTCCCCCCAGGCGTTAGATGACAGCAACCCTTCCTATCGGTGCCCATTCAGGAACGAGCTGAGAATGCTGGGAGTCCGCTGGGGTCCGGGGGTGCCGCAGGGTGATGCGCTCCCCAAAATTTGGGACTTTTGTATGACCCGGGAAGTACTCCATCTGGCAGGTGCCCTGGCACCGGAAATACTCCCAGGTCCTTAATAAAAGGGTCTGCACTCCCTTATCCAGGTAAGTCGGAGCTGGCAGAATGGAGAGCAACACTGAACTGGAGGAGGGCAGCACTGTGGTGAGAGGAGAATCTGTGCTTGTGTTACATTGGAGGTACTGTGGTGAATTAAAACCATCCTTTATTTGAACCTGAGAATCTTGGTGTGTTTGTGTTGGGGTTTGGGGCTCGTTGATGCCCCGATTTCTATCACAATATATATAATTTATTCATTTTAATTTCAGTTTTAGTAAGCATGGTGTGACTAAAGAGATTATTGTTCAGTTTAGTTTTGTGTCACAATCACAGCCGTACACTTAATGGGTTTAATATCATGTTTGTAATTGTTTAATTGATTTTAATTTATAATTGTAAATCAGTCAGTCAGTAATTTTCAAACCTGCTAATTCCTAACCCAGGGGGTCTGCTGGAGCCAAACCCAGCCAACACAGGGCAGGAACCAACCCCGGGCAAGGTGCCAGTCCACCACAGGGCACACACACACACTAGGGACAATTTAGGATCGCCAATGCACCTAACTTACATGTCTTTGGACTGTGAGAGGAAACCGGAGCACCCTGAGAAAACCCATGCAGACAAGGGGAGAACATGCAAACTCCACGCAGGGAGGACCCGGGAAGCGAACCCGGGTCTCCTTACTGCGAGGCAGCAGCGCTACCACTGCGCCACCTTAATTGTAAATGTATGAGATTTTTTTTGAGATTTCTTCACTTGGGGCAATCAACTTTTGTTCATGTCTTATTGCACTTACTTAACAACCAGACCCAGACCCAACCAGCCTAATGTAACTCGCTTGTTTACCGGTTTTGTAAGTCGCTTTGGAAAAAAAAGCGTCTGGTAAGCAAATAAATGTAAATGTTATTTGACATTGATTCCCTTTGTTTTGTTGACATTCAGTGTCATGCTATCTATCTGTTGTATATGATTGTTTAATGATGCTTTTGTCCATTGCTTTATGTTTGGGTGTTGATTGCTATGGTCTGCGTCTTTTGAGACGTATGACGGCCGGAGGGAGGGGTGTGGTTCAGAGGCACGCAGTATGGAGAGTTGGTTAAAGAGGGTTAACAATAAACAGCATTCGAAACGTTATTCTGAGTGTCTCGCTACTTCAATCTAGAAAACACTACACTATCGTTCTTTTACAATTCCGTAAGTTGTTCGACTTCCTCTCTGTTAGCCATGTCGTCATCACCACTGATGAGCCCTATCACGGTTGTGTCACTTGTAAATTTTATGATGTGGCTCATGCTGTACCTGTTACAACAGTAATGGATCAGCTAGGTGAAGAGTAGAGGACTCAATATGCAGTCTTTGGGGTCACCAGTGCTCAGAAGTATGTTTGATGTATTGTTTCCAGCTTGGAGTGAATGGGGTTTTTATGTCAGGAAGTTTAATAACCAGTTGGGGAGTTTCCAGGGACAGGGGCTTCATTTATTAAACTGTGCATGATTTTGAGTGTGAAAATACGTGTACGCCAAAAAAACAGGAAAATGTATACGCTAAAAATAAAAAAATCAGATTTATAAAACCTGGCGTGTGTACATTTCTACGCAGTTTGAGCTTTATAAGGCACAATCCTCTGATAAATGCCTGTCTGTGAATGCGCCTCAAACCCCGTCCCGTTTCATTCTGAAACCACCGTGTATGAACCATGCTAATCAACCTCATACATATGCAATCAGAAGGCGGCAGGCCTTCATTGGCTGACAGCGCAGTCACATGACTCATCTAGTAGCGCGAGAGTGAATTAGTGATGGGCGGAGTGAAGCCTCACGAAGCATCAAAACGTTTGAAGCAATTGTGTCGGAAATCGTATCGAAGCTTCGAAGCATTTGACATTCACCTCTCTCGTGACACCTCCTGACCATTTTCATTAACTTTACACAAACTCATGATCCACTTCAAAGACGTCTGTTACAACTCTTATTGCTTTTATTTTTTCGCTGCAACAGACTGACAAGGAAGAGAAGGGTTCGTCAGCAGGTTCTAGTGTCTGATGTCTAAAAAATATAAATATAACGCCGACAGGCAGAATGCACTATACTATACATGTGAATTTTCCCTTGAGATTAATAATCTATCTATCTATCTATCTATACGATAGCAAGAGTTAAACAAAATAAGACGCCTCACTCATGGATTCCCGGCTCTTTCAATTAGTATTTACTTTTGCACTGTATCATTATAATCGCTCCTGTTATTAGTATTATAATTAACCCTCATCTTTTCTTGAGATCACATTTAATAGCCTTAAATGTTTTCTTTGGTCTGACTTAATTAAAACGGAGTATACAGAAAATAAAGGTTTATCCCTGTACTTTGCCATGATATAGGTAAGCACATTTGAGAAAGAAAAGGTGAAATCCTTAAATCACATATGTTATTACTCGACCAAGTATTAAAATATTTCATTTATTAATACTTTGCAATATTTTGTGGAGCACAAAAGTAACGAGTTCGCTACGAGAAAAGACGCCGTCAGTGGCTCAACTGACTAAGATGGTTGCTTTTCAAATTCTGAGCGTAGTGCTAGCCCGAGTTCGATCAGAATTAAAGACTCATCAAAATTAATTATAATTAAAAAATGTTAAGGAGTGAAATCTTTATAACCAAATTGAACTAAATAATTTTGAGAGATACTGTGGAAGGATCGCATAAGAGATATCTGTTTGTGAATCATCCCCACTTAGAATCGCCATCAAAATGCGATGACTAATTGCGTAAGGCAGCTCACGTATTTACTTTAATTCATCTTCTATTCATCGCCATTTGACGTCCATGAACCCCTCCATTGAATAAGGTGATAACAAACCTACTGTGGTAGATGAGGTTGAATTTGCTCTGCTGCACCAAACACCTCTGGATGAATTCGCAAAGTTTCTTTACAACTTTTTTGTCTCATTAACGCAGATATACCGAGGCTTTCCTAAAATTGCAGAAGACACTGTGGATGGCGCTGATTCTGTTTTAAAGACAGTTGTGATTAGTTATGCAGCACACGCTTTTACTCTCATTGCTTTTTGGAAATCAATAATACAAATCAGCTACAGATCTGGGAATCACTGAATAGAAAAAACGTTAACCGAGAGAGTCTTGCGCATATACTGGTGTAATGACCACGTCGGCTTTAGTGAAGCGTTTCTTAGCCTCTCTGATATGATCGACATGGGGTAGAGTAGATTCTGGATTGTTATAATACGTGCTACCTTACGCAAAATATGCTCATTAATTTGATACAGATTCTAGGTGGACACGATTCCACACCAAGGAAAAAGGTGCCCCATGTAAATCGTTCATAATGTCTCCAAAATATATTTGTTAACTTTCAGACAAGTACTACATAACTGTTTTTTTTTTTTTTTTTACAAAGTCCTTATTTTAACTTTAAACAAGAACCATACGCAATCCCCAATTAGGATTTAAATTCGTGTCAGTACACCTTACCGCTGCAGCAGGGACAACTGTGTTTATGCTTTGAGCCAAAGAAGTTCAGCAGAAGAGTGAGTGATCAAATCGACTACTGACTGTGCAGATCATAGACATAGAATTACTAGACGTCTCATGACCAGCAGCATCGTATGTCAACGTCGCCGCCATATTGCGAGTGGCACTGCTGTGGAGTGAGGTAATGGATAAAGATGCCTAATGTATGTGCTGCTTGGGATTGTACAAACCGCTGTACGCTCCAAACCAGATCACAGGGGATTACATTTCATAGGTAAGGCTGAGCAATTGTTTAGGTTATATTTGGCCATTAGAAAATCCTGTTTTATAATCTTAACTTTAACTACACCAGGCTAAGCTGGCAAAGCTATGCATTTATGTGCTCAAGTGAGCCTCCAAACAACGTTTTGGCTAAACGTATTTAGTCACTAACTATGAAGATTGTTGTTAGCTGTTAACATTTCTCAAACTTTGAAAGTTTCCCAAAGAAATCCACCTCTGGAAGCAGTGGGAGGTAGCCCTTAGACGGGATTTTGAGAAAGCTGTCCTGTGATGTGTACTGTGCTAGTTTGGTAACAGATGCTGTACTGGCATCATATGATCAAAGCTATCACTTACATTAAAAAACAAAGGAGGTTTGATGATTCCTTCTGAGAGTACAGTCAAGGTGGTCAAAGTAGCTGAGCGTGTTATCCGACAGTCGACATTAAGGCAAGCTGTCAGTGTATCTGTGATCAATCAGTTTGTTCAGGCTGAGATTGGTTCAGATGATGTGTTTTTCTCAAGGAGCATGTTGAGGAAACACAGTTTGAAATTGACAACCATCATTTTATGCTCACGTCTTTAATTGTGTCTGTCTTCCACAAACTAAGGCTGCACCATATTGCCAGACTGAATACTCTGAAGTTACAGAGTGGCAACACACAGAAAAAGCTATGTAAGACAGTTCTGTTTCAAGGATTTTAGATCCTATCCTGTAAATATTTAAGTAACCACATTGTGTGTGTGAGAGAGAGAGAGGAATGAGTGAGGAATGAGTGAAATGTTTTCAGAAATTATTAAGCCAATTTGTATACAATAAAATTGTTTATTTTTGTCACTGAGTTTAATATTTCACTGGTAAAAGAAAGAAAAACAAAGATAACTGGCAGTAACAGG
This sequence comes from Erpetoichthys calabaricus, assembly GCF_900747795.2. Lineage (NCBI taxonomy): Eukaryota > Metazoa > Chordata > Cladistia > Polypteriformes > Polypteridae > Erpetoichthys > Erpetoichthys calabaricus. The sequence goes on along the minus strand of NC_041394.2, from coordinate 341,764,601 downwards.
GCAAAATTCACAATTGGTATGCCAGTCTGAAAAGATAAGTTTTGAGTGTAGTTTTAAAATGTGTTATTGAATCGAGCTGACATACAGTGCATCCAGAAAGCATTCACAGCGCATCACTTTTTCCACATTTTGTTATGTTACAGCCTTATTCCAAAATGGATTAAATTCATTTTTTTCCTCAAAATTCTACACACAACACCCCATAATGACAACGTGAAAAAAGTTTACTTGAGGTTTTTGCAAATTTATTAAAAATAAACAAACTGAGAAATCCCATGTACATAAGTATTCACAGCCTTTGCTCAATACTTTGTCGATGCACCTTTGGCAGCAATTACAGCCTCAAGTCTTTTTGAATATGATGCCACAAGCTTGGCACACCTATCCTTGGCCAATTTTGCCCATTCCTCTTTGCAGCACCTCTCAAGCTCCATCAGGTTGGATGGGAAGCGTCGGTGCACAGCCATTTTAAGATCTCTCCAGAGATGTTCAATCGGATTCAAGTCTGGGCTCTGGCTGGGCCACTCAAGGACATTCACAGAGTTGTCCTGAAGCCACTCCTTTGATATCTTGGCTGTGTGCTTAGGGTCGTTGTCCTGCTGAAAGATGAACCGTCGCCCCAGTCTGAGGTCAAGAGCGCTCTGGAACAGGTTTTCATCCAGGAGGTCTCTGTACATTGCTGCAGTCATCTTTCCCTTTATCCTGACTAGTCTCCCAGTCCCTGCCGCTGAAAAACATCCCCACAGCATGATGCTGCCACCACCATGCTTCACTGTAGGGATGGTATTGGCCTGGTGATGAGCGGTGCCTGGTTTCCTCCAAATGTGATGCCTGGCATTCACACCAAAGAGTTCAATCTTTGTCTCATCAGACCAGAGAATTTTCTTTCTCATGGTCTGAGAGTCCTTCAGGTGCCTTTTGGCAAACTCCAGGCGGGCTGCCATGTGCCTTTTATTAAGGAGTGGCTTCCGTCTGGCCACTCTACAATACAGGCCTGATTGGTGGATTGCTGCAGAGATGGTTGTCCTTCTGGAAGGTTCTCCTCTCTCCACAGAGGACCTCTGGAGCTCTGACAGAGTGACCATCGGGTTCTTGGTCACCTCCCTGACTAAGGCCTTTCTCCCCCGATCGCTCAGTTTAGATGGCCGGCCAGCTCTAGGAAGAGTCCCGGTGGTTTCGAACTTCTTCCACTTATGGATGATGGAGGCCACTGTGCTCATTGGGACCTTCAAAGCAGCAGAAATGTTTCTGTAACCTTCCCCAGATTTGTGCCTCGAGACAATCCTGTCTCAGAGGTCTACAGACAATTCCTTTGACTTCATGCTTGGTTTGTGCTCTGACATGAACTGTCAACTGTGGGACCTTATATAGACAGGTGTGTGCCTTTCCAAATCAGGTCCAGTCAACTGAATTTACCACAGGTGGACTCCAATTAAGCTGCAGAAACATCTCAAGGATGATCAGGGGAAACAGGATGCACCTGAGCTCAATTTTGAGCTTCATGGCAAAGGCTGTGAATACTTATGTACATGTGCTTTCTCAGTTTTTTTATTTTTAATAAATCTGCAAAAACCTCAAGTAAACTTTTTTCACGTTGTCATTAATGGGGTTGTTGTGTGTAGAATTCTGAGGAAAAAAATGAATTTAATCCATTTTGGAATAAGGCTGTAACATAACAAAATGTGGAAAAAGTGATGCGCTGTATATAAGAGGGAAGAGAATTCCCGAGTTGAGGATCACTATAAGAGACGCTCGAGCTCCCAGAGAACAGAGTTTGATGTGCGGTACAGAAAGTCGAGCTGCAGATGAGGATCTGAGTGAGCGAGAGGAGTGTAAGTCTGGAGGAGATCAGTGAGGTTGTGGAGAGCTTTAAATGTTAAGAGCGGTATTGTGTATTGCATTCTGTAGTGAACAGGGAGCCAGTGAAGTTGAGAGAGAAGAGGTGTAATATGTTCAGTGGATTTAGAACAGCAGGTTATTATCCTGGCAGCAGAATTTTGAAGAAGTTGTAAGCGATGGATACGTTTTTGTGGGATGCCAGATAGAATAGTATTACAGTAATCTACACGTGAGGTGACTGTAGCATTAACCAATACTTCAATACTGTGCTTCCAAAGAATAGGACAAAGTCTAGAAATGTTTCAGGGATGGAAGAAGGCAGTCCGAGAAATGTTATATTTATGGGAGGAATTATTTATTATTATTATTATTAATAATAACAATAATAACAACAACAATACTACTACTACTAATAATAATTATTATTGTTATTATTATTTAATAATTGCCATTATTAGTGTATATAGAGATATAAATAATTGCATTTAAACGATTCGCCAAAATCAGTTGTATGTAAACGATACTGTTTTAAACGTTATTGTTTTTTCATCAGAAAACCCGGTTTCCACGTCTACCTGTATTAGTTTAAATGGCACTTTTGACACTCGCAATATGGCGGACGCGATGACGCAACGTGCAACTGGGCAGCACACGGAATGCGGCGTTAATCTATATACTGTACTGTATGTCTATGGCGCGGATATCAATGACGTCATTACGCTAGTCAGCCTCAAAATCACGTGACGGACGCATTTCAAACACGCCTGGAAGCAGCGCTTCAAAAATCTCTACACGGTGTCGAAACCTCAACATCGTGCGGCCCATCACTAAGTGAAGTTCTCGTTTCTAAATGAGAGCTACGCAAAGAACTTTTATTTGGTGACCTAAGCGCTGGTGTCAGCAACAAACGCAAATATGCGGAATGGCGACACGTTAACGCTGCTGTAAGTGTCTTGTGCTCCAACCACAACATGCCTGAATTAAAACAAAAAAAGGTCTCTTTCCGGTGACGAAGCCGATCGCTAGTCACTGGCAGAGCGCGCACGAAACTGGAAGGGTGGGGGTAACAAATATACGCTCTCTGATTTTGATCTGTAATTTTAGATGCCTTTTTAATTATGCTGAAGCAGTCCTGACGATTGTCGGTCTTATCTTGGCGTCACAGATGACCTGTATGTTAATAGAATGTAACTGCATACGGTTAACGAAATCAGCTTCATTCTCGCTAGGTGCTTTATTGCAAAGTGGGTTCATTAAAGTGTCCCGATTACATTAGGAAACTTTACACTGATACAAATTGCCTTTTTATGTTGGTTAAGAACATGTTGTGTCATATGTACACACCATACGAAAACTGAATTTAGCACTCCATCGACTGGTTAAAGGCTTCCAAGACGGTGGAAACACAGACGATGGAGTCAAGCTTGGCTGAGATATTCCTGATCTGTCGGCCAATTCCCTGAGATGTGAAAAGAGGTGTAGATTGAACTGGCTAAATCAATCAATCAAAACGGTTCTTCAGTGCAGATATGCAGCATTGGTCCTCTTACACTAAAATACAGTCTGTGCTTCATATTCATTACATTTGAGCTTTAATATATTTGTCACGTCAATGCACATTATAATAAAGGCGCGGTGAAATGAATTATTATACTTGTGAGTCATCATTTAACCGTTTGACTGCATTTTCCAGCTTGATCAAAGTTGGTCCAAAATGTTTTGCAGGCATGGGTCAGAGTTGCCATAAATATACGCACGTTGCCCCGTCTCATTTCCTTTTTTAAATCTCAAAGTTTTCAAGCGTACGAACGTTTCGAGTCTCTTTGTCTGCATGTGCAGGCTGTACAAATGAAGCTCCATGCAGGAGAGCAAGTTTGTCTACCAGGTTTTGGGAGATGACTGCATTGAATATGGAGATGAAGTCTAAGAAAGGCATTTAAACGCAAGTGTCTCGACCCCCCAGGTGCGCCATGCTCAGATGAAGTGCATGCGGCGTTATCAATTACAATGGGATCAAGTATGTGAGAGAGTCTGCTTCCTGTTCCTTTCTCTTTATTTTTATTTTTTCAGTTTTTCTTATTTTTGTCCCCACAGTTTCAGATGATAGAGAGAAATGAGGAGGAAGTCAGCTTGGTGGATTTATGTCTTCTACTCTGTGGTGGCTCCGAGGCTAGGGATCTGCACTGGCAATCAGAAGGTTGCCGGTTCGAATGCCAATAGGGACTCTGCACTGTTAGGCCCTTAACCTGCAATTGCTGAGCGCTTTGAGTAGTGAGAAAAGCGCTATATAAATGCAAAGAATTATTATTGTTAAATGAACTTCTCTAATCTATTCTTGCTCATCATGTCCGCATATTTGTTGCAGGTCATACATAGACAGACAGAGGTCTCGATAAATGACTTGACGACTAGGAGCAGAGCTGGACACTCAGGTGGTCACTGAACAGCATACTGCTAGGATATGAACTTGAAAGCCAACGCAGCTCATAAAGGCGCTATATACCTGGCAGTGTCTTCTATCTGTCATGTCTTACCCACTGATGAGACGAAGAGGGCATTCAAACCGGACAGGAATATCACATATCATCACTGATCTTGTCCTCTTCTCCAGTGTTCAGATGGACTTGTTATAGTTGGGGACAGTGGAGTGACCAACTTGGATTTCTGTCTGTCATTCAGAACTCATGGTGTGGACACAAATGGACTGATTTGTGGGAGGCCATTTAGAAATGCCAGCTTCTCCAGGTGTGCATATAAGCAGGAGTAACAATAGGGAAGCTTTGATTTTATAAAGCGCCATTCAGAACAAATGAAACACAATGAATCACAAGGGAGAGCCAACATAAAGGAGGACATGACAGTCCAGACCAGGAAAGGACAGACGGAGGGTCACCAGACACTCAAAGTGATGCTCCACTCTGACCAGTCATCCTCTCTCAGACCTGTCGGGACACACTCCACTCAGCCAGCTGATGACACGGGTTCAAGCTGACAGGTTTGTTGTGACATAGTGAGCATCTCTCTGTGTGTCAATGCACTTACCAGGCATGGTGTCACATCACTCACACGGCGTACGCACTCATCTTTCTAGATTACTTTGACTTGGTTTTGTGTTTCAACACTGCAGGCAAGAATTAAAACATCAACTTTCATTGTTTTCAATTGATTGGATCAGGAAGTTTTTAAAAATGTAAGCATATTGTTTATGGGGTAAAGTGTATTATTGCCATGTTGAGTGTGTAGTTTTGGTTTAGTAAGTGAATCGAGGTTTACAAACTACCACAGTGATGAATATTCCACTTATATTGTGCTATCTTGGGCATTTATAATGTCTTGGACCTCCATAAGGCTTTTACAAAATGTGAATGTTGGGGGTAAGTCAGAGATACGACCATATTATACTTTCTTTGAGGAAAAATAAGTAGGATAAGAGATACTAATTAATTACTATATCTTTGCAATTTAGAACCCGATTGTTTTTAAAGGTCACAAGACACATACAGCCATCTCAGGGCCTCACAAATCGGGAGGTCACTTAACACCCATGGCAAGTGCACACTGCTGTGATAGATAGATAGATAGATAGATAGATAGATAGATAGATAGATAGATAGATAGATAGATAGATAGATAGATAGATAGATAGATAGATAGATAGATAGATAGATACTTTATTAATCCCAAGAGGAAATTCACATACTCCAGCAGCAGCATACTAATAAAGAAAATACTGTATTAAAGAGTGATAACAATGCAGATATAACAGACAATAACTTTGAATAATGTTAACGTTTACCCCCGGGTGGAATTGAAGAGTCGCATAGTTTGGGGGAGGAACGATCTCCTCAGTCTGTCAGTGGAGCAGGACAGTGACAGCAGTCTGTCGCTGAAGCTGCTCCTCTGTCTGGAGATGACACTGTTTAGTGGATGCAGTGGATTCTCCATAATTGACACGAGCCTGCTCAGCGCCCGTCGCTCTGCCACGGATGTCAGACTGTCCAGCTCCATGCCTACAATAGAGCCTGCCTTCCTCACCAGTTTGTCCAGGCGTGAGGTGTCTTTCTTCTTAATGCTGCCTCCCCAGCACACCACCGCGTAGAAGAGGGCGCTCACCACAACCATCTGATAGAACATCTGCAGCATCTTATTGCAGATGTTGAAGGACGCCAGTCTTCTAAGGAAGTATAGCCGGCTCTGTCCTTGCTTACACAGAGCATCAGTATTGGCAGTCCAGTCCAATTTATCATCCAGCTGCACTCCCAGGTATTTATAGGTCTGTACCCTCTGCACACAGTCACCTCTGATGATCACGGGGTCTATGAGGGGTCTGGGCCTCCTAAAATCCACCACCAGCTCCTTGGTTTTGCTGGTTTTCAGTTGTAGGTGGTTTGAGTCGCACCATTTAACAAAGTCCTTGATGAGGTTCCTATACTCCTCCTCCTGCCCACTCCTGATGCAGCCTACGATAGCAGTGTCATCAGCGAATTTTTGCACATGGCAAGACTCCGAGTTGTATTGGAAGTCCGATGTATATAGGCTGAACAGGACCGGAGAAAGTACAGTCCCCTGCGGCGCTCCTGTGCTGCTGACCACAATGCCAGACGTGCAGTTCCCAAGACGCACATACTGAGGTCTGTCTTTAAGATAGTCCACAATCCATGCCACTAGGTATGAATCTACTCCCATCTCTGATATCACTCTTCCAGAACTCTTCACATCATGGAATGGTCTTGACTGTGAGGACCCCATGTGTGCTCAGGGTGCCTGCACTCTCAGCCATTGATGAGCAAATTAGAAGAAGAGCACACGGCCCCAGTCGGACAGCCAGCAGAGTCGTTGAGTTCATTCATCATAAACACAATTGGGCTTCTCGTCTCGGAACATCTGTGGGTGATGTCTTGATTTATAGAAACAAGATGGGCAGAAGAAACATCAATTCTGTTTCATAGACCAGGCCTCAACAATAGGAGCATGCTGGGCCACCTTCTCTCCTCTCTGCACTTCCTTACATGTTATTTGTTCTGTTGATGTGGACTGTCTTCAGTCCTTTGTCTTTCCTACTGATTCTTTGCATTCAATTCCAATTATTTCCCGATTGCTCTCCTCCGATCTGCTGCCACCCCTTGTGTTATTTTCAGTTTTCTCACTCCCAGACTCCTCACTTTCACTGCCATCACTGTGTTCTTATCTGTCATCCTGGTGCCCTCATCATGTCATGTCCTGTTGTGTCTTTGTCATCCTGCTATCTTTATTTCACATGTGCTCATCATGCCATCATCTCCAATGTTCACACATTGATAAATGTCCTCCTGCAGATGGAGGCTCTGATCGGGGCTCTCGAGAGACTGAGCGAGGAGTCTGAGTGTCTGGGCTTGCGAGTGTCCTGATAAAAACCAACATCCAGGCCTTTAATAATAATAATAATAATTCATTACATTTATTTAATGACCTCTTGGGCATGGCCATCAGCAGTGTGTCTGTCTGTGGAGTGAGTGTCGACCTCATTGAGAGGTTTACTTACCTTGGCAGTGACATTCATGTCTTTGGTGACTCTTCCTGTGAAGTCTTTAGAGACCTGGTGCTTCCTGTCTTGCTATATGGTTGCGAAACATGGACACTCTCCAGTGACCTGAGACAAAAACTGGACTCCTTTCTCTCTCCGGAAAATCCTTGGGTACCAGTGGTTTGACTTTGTGTTGCTCATGGAGTCACGAATGAGGCACATTACCTGCATTATGTGGGAGTGTCAGTTACAGCACTACGGCCATGTGGCGCCATTACCCGACGGTGATCCAGCTCATTTTTGAGGATCCGAATGGCTGGACCAGGCCAAGGGGGACACCCATGTAACACCTGGCTATGGCTGATAGAGGGTCATTTCCACAGGGTGGGACTCGTCTGCCTGGGGGGGTTGCCAACTAGGATCCTGAGCTGTTTTTCGTGTGGTGGATGCAGCAACTTGCTGTACCAGTCTATGCCCCCCAACCTGACCTGACCTGATCAGCAGATGCCCACTGTTCATCTGTTCCTGTGTTTCTATCAGATCAGTGAGGAGATGAGCTGAGAGAGTACAAAATGGACATAAAGATCAGAGAATACCACAGCTGAGTTGTAAGATACATGTTGTCCTTTATCATGTCCCTTGAGTAATGGATGATCACAGGCAGCACACAAATGAAAAGCTAAACCAGGACAGGGTTACACCACAGCACTTTAACACGTGTGGAGACTCCCAGAGAGAAACTCACGTGTCGGCTTGAGTGCAACAGGGGTTAGCTCAAAAATGTTCAAAGCTGTCAAAGTGAAGGGTCTCCTGTGAGCCTGTGGACGCTGGCCATCTGGGACAGTCCAAAGATGGCTGTGAATTGTCAGGTAGTGTGTGTGTGTGTGACTGCGTTGTGACAGACAGTGGGCAGAAAATGTGGATTTGTATTAGAAAATTTGCTTTTGTTAATCCGTTAAAAAGATTAAGGACATGCTGGGCATTTGAAAGAAATTAGGGTCCCTCCATGTTTTTGTGTCTATCCTATCAGCACAATGGCAATTTCAAAATGGCCTATGAGAAATGAGCCCGAGTGAGTGTGTAAGTGAGGTGACCTCAGTGTGACAACAGGATGGGTTTCTGCTTAACATCAGAGGTTGGCACAAACAAAACCAGAGAAAGGTTAAGAAGGGAAAAAAGTTCCTGTCATTTTCTTTTTTTACTTTTGCTATTTTTTATTTTTTTGTGCGTTCTGGTTCACTATGGTTCTGTCCTTAAAAGATTTTGGAGGGGTTTGAGGGGTGACTTTATGCTAATGACATAGCCAGTGCAGCAGAGTTATATGTTGCATATAATTTGGTACGTATTTTGCGTGTCTTTATTTGTAGAATTAGCATTTTATTTGTTATAATGTTTAAAGAGCAAAGAAAATGGACAGACTAGTTTTTTTTCTCTCTACCCCCAAAGCTTCAGGAATGCTGTTATTTTATGAATGAATGAATGGCTAACCACCTGTGACAGAGAGGGCTGAGTTTTATTGCTTAATGACTTGCATTTCCTTTCTTGGTTGTCTGTTTGAAGGATGCTGACGAGAAACAAAATTACTTGAGGTGTGTGTTTATGGCGGGGGCTTTACCATTGGTCGGGAGCTATGCAGGGACAATAACGAGAGGGCTTGGACTCTATCTCTCTGTCATGTTACAGCCTGACAAAAGCAGACCAGATGATGGCCTGAAGATAGCAGGCCGCCTGTGGAGATGAGGAACTGACTAGAAAGAGTCAAATGCAACTACAAGTTATTGGGCCACCTGAAATGACACATCTAGCACGAGCAGGTTGTCTGGTCTTGGTTTGCAAAGCCACATTCTGTTTGCTTGTATGGCACTAGTTATAATAAAATGTATTACTCCAAATACACAGTTAAAAGCAGGGCCGGAATGGAGAAGCTTATTCAGGCCGGGAATCCCAAGTCTAACTCTGGCCACACAATCTCTATATATAATCTTCATTTGGATCTTGATCTTTGTTTGTCTGCGAATGAATTAGAAGAAGAAGCACTAGGTGGCAGTAGAGAGACAGCTAAAACATAGGCATTGCATTAAGAATCTCCTCCAGTACTGAAGACTGTAGTACTCCAGTCACACCTCAAAACACAAAATTGTTGTGCTTTAAATTAACTAATCTTTATATATAATCTTCATTTGGATCTTGATCTTTGTTTGTCCGTGAATTCATGCTCCCCTGACACTGCCTTGGTTGTTACTTTTGTTTACAAACACTGTCGATACCACTCATTGTGTTTAGATCTGGTGTCGACTACCTTGAGTAGCAATCGTACCTCGAGTACAAAAAATTAAAATGAAAAGAAACGAACTTGATGAGGAGAGAGAAGAAAGGTTGAGAAGAGATCGTGAGAGGAAACGACAGCGTTGTGAAAACGAGACGGACTGTGAATGGAGAGAAGCAGAAATGCTCCTCCACCACCACATAATTACTATTCGGACAGTGATTCTGAGTAGGCCGTTCCTATCGAATCAATATCTAAGGGTTTTGTTTTGTAATTTTGTTTCCCTTATTAAAAAATCATAATGCTGTGCGACGAAGGGCCCAGTTCACGACTGGCAGCCGCGTTTAAACAGGGAGCCCTTCACAGACAACTTTAACACGCGCAACGTAGTTGGGCGCACATGGCTAGTATACATATACAAAGCAACGAACACCATTTTGTCTTGGAATTTGTTATGAATGAGGAGGCAGTAGATTCAGCTTTTACACATACCTAACATTTGACTCTTAAATATTAGTCTCAAGACAACCTCTGATAAAGTGTGGAACAGTATAATGAAGACAGGCGTCTCCCACAGCTTGAAGAAGATAGCCCTTTTAACTTTAAACTAGTTATCCACACCCTGAACACAGAACATCATCAGCTTGATCAGTCTACACCAGGGGTCTCCAACTCCAGTCCTGGAGAGCAACTGTGCCTGCAGTACTCTTTTCTTAATTTGTGACCAGTTCTTGCTGCTAATTAACTATTTCCCTTTATTTTAATTGACTTTTCTTGAGTCTCTGACCACTGAATTGATTCTTTTTTCCTTAAACGGAACCTAAACATAAATTTGAAGTGAAGTGAGCCAACAGATGAACAATTAAGTTGGGGCCTCAAACTCAAACCAACTCCACCTCATTCAGTTTCTTAATTTGAAGCCAATTCTCATTGCTAATTAATAATAATAATAATAGGTTACATTTATTGAGCGCCTTTCACAAACCCAAGGTTGCTTTACATACAGAGTAAAAAAAAAATTTACACAGATGACAAAAGTTCGTAGAAGAGGAAAGTTTTCAGATGAGGTTTAAAGGTGGAGAAAGAGGAGCAATCTCAGAGAGACCGAGGAAGAGAGTTCCAGAGTTGAGGGGCTACAGCACTGAAGGACCTGCCCTCCCAAGGTGGAGAGTCTGGTGCGTGGGACAGTAAGGACCTGAGAGAGCGACAAGGAGTGTAAGGGGCTAGGAGCTGAGTGAGGTAGAGGGGGTCTTTGAAGGTGAGAAGCAGAATCTTGAATTTAATCCTTGATGGAACCGGTAACCAGTGGAGCTGGGAGAGAACTGGGGAGATGTGAGCAAACCGCTTTGTGTGGCTGCAGCGTTCTGAATGTACTGTGGCTTCTGCATAGATTGGGAGGCCAATGAAGAGGGAATTACAGTAATCAATGTGAGATATTATGAAACAATGAGCATCAGACAAGGACAGAAATGGACGGAAGCGGACAATGTGACAGAGATGATAGAATGACATTTTGGAAAGAGACCTAATGTGTAGCTCAAAGTTAAGTGATGAATCAAACAAAACAACAAGATTTCCGACAACAGCAGCAGGTTTGACAAGTGGACCATCAACAGAAATCCCTTAGAAAGTTGGGATTTTGGGCCTACCAGTAACACTTCAGTTTTATTGCCATTAAGTTTGAGAAAGTAATTTTCCATCCATAGCTTAAGATCAGTGATGCAGTCCATGAGTGTGCTGGGAGGTGAATCTGTAGGGGAGTCTGTACTAAGACATAAGTGTATATCATCTGCATAACAGTGGACGTTAAGGCCATGTCTGTGAATAATTTGACCCAAAGGAAGGAGATAAAGTAGAAAAAGTAATGGCCCACAGACTGAACCCTGAAGAACACCACGCAACACAGATGAGGTGGAGGATTTATATCTGCCGAGTGTGACAAACTGTTGCCTATTAGAAAGATAAGATGTGAGCCATTGAAGGGCTAAGCCAGAGATGCCTACAGCAAAGAGACGTGACAGGACGATTTCATGGTTAACAATGTCAAATGCTGCACTTAAGTCAAGAAGGAGGAGAATATTAAGGGAATCGCAATCTGCAGACCAGAGAAGATCATTGACTACACAGAGAAGAGCTGTCTCAGTGCTGTGCTGTCTACGAAAGCCAGACTGAAACGGCTCATAGAGTGTGTTATCTACAAGAAAAGCATGGAGTTGTGTAGCAACTAAATCCATTATTTCATTTCATGGCACTCATTCTGCCATGGCAGACATTTCCAAAACTGTTGATATTCTTTTTTAAGAGTGCTGTCAAAATATTTTGTGGACCTGAGCAGATCTATGGAAGCCGAGAGAGGATGTGCAATATCATTATTTTTTAAAAAAAAATTTTTTCTCGAGATAACGGACTAATTTTATCGCAATCTCGAGAAAACGAAACTTAACCTTTGCTCCTGGCATCAGGCTCACTTAGATTGCAACGCCTATACAGCTCAAGACTTGCTAACCGTCTTCTTGAACGACGGACACTAATGTTATTATTTTCTAAACTAAGGCATAAACATATTTCGGCCCGTGTCAGGCCTTGATTGAACAAAAATGTGACGCGCTGATCGATACAGTTCTGCTCTTCTGCCATTTCAAACAGGACGTGGCTTCAATAAGCTAAACATCTAAACATTGGATACAATTATTTCATAAGTTCGAGAAAACAAGATGTTTTGTTTTATCGAGATCTTGATAAAATGATTCCATTATCTCGAGGAAACAATAATAAAAAAAAAATAACGATATTGCACGTCCTCCCTTGGCTTCCGTACAGATCAACTTTCCCGAGGCCTTCACCTTTCTTTATTTTCAGTTATTGTGTGATGGACGCAGGTGGTTGTTTATGTGTTGGTACATTTTGTGTCTTAAAATTGTTTGGTTGCTAATTAAGGAAAAAAAGAAATAATTAAGGGGTCAGAGTCTTAAGTTATACATCAATTAAAATTAAGGCAAAGAGTTACTGAGCAGCAAAATCTGGTCACTAATTAAGAAAAGGGTTACAATGAAAACCTGTAGCCACTGTAGCTCTCCAGGACTGGAGTTGGAGACCTCTGGTCTGGTCCTGGAGGGCCGCAGTGGGTGCAGGTTTTCATCTTCTTAATTAGTGACCAGTCTTTGAAGCTAATTAACTTCTTTAGCCTTAATTTTAATTAGCTTGACTCAGGCCCCTTACTTGTTTGTTCCTTAATTAGCAGCCAGACAGTAATGAGACATAAAACAAGCCGTCACATGACCAGCTCACCTGTACCCATCAAACAAAATCTGAAAATAAAGAAAGATGAAGAACTCAGTAAAGTTGATCACTCAGGTTACCAAAACATTTTCACGGAGGTCTTAGGAAAAAAACAAAAACAGAATATGAACAGTTTTGGAAATGTCTGCTGTGGCAGAATGAGAGCAGCAACAAGTCATGATATTCAATAATTAACAACAAGAATCGGCTTCCCGTTAAAAAACTGGTTGGAGTGAAATTGGCTGGAGTTTGACGTCACAATTTAGCCGGTCTTCTGGTGGCTTGTTTGTCATTTAATGAAGAAAAGAATCAATTCAGAGGACTGAATCCTTAAAAACAGGGCTATTAAAATGAGGGGAAAAGGAGTTAATTAGCAGTGAAAACTGGTCATTGACAAGGAAAATGGTTTAGAATGAAAACCTGCAGCCACTGCGGCCCACCAGGCCGGGAATTTGACACCCCTGGTCTAGACTATTAATGAAAGAGCACACCTGTGGGCTGCTCAAGAGGAGACGTGTCAGCTAATAATAATAAGTCAGCCATCATCTGCCAATACCTAAGAGCCTGCCTGCAGGCAAACATCAACCAGTGCCTTCACCTTGAACCATTATCAGAGCACCAGTGAATGCTGCCTGCCCATACCCAGCCATCTTGCACCCCTCCAATACCTTGCACTTGAAAGGGCAGTCTCCAATCAGAACACGGAGTCTTTTAAAATGTATTATGTCATTACAATCGGGAATATGCGACGCTTGAATATAAAAGCAGCACGAATGCATTTGTATGTCGGTGTATTCCTTCTGCACATTGAACCATCCATCAAACATCGCAGCACGCACAACGATCATGAAGGATCCGCATGGCGGCTTTCTGTCACGTGTAGATAGTAAACAGAGACGCTGACGTCACGTTCCGAGTTTTATCACACAGCGCCTCCCGACTTTTTATTGGAATTGCAACTCGCGCACGCGTTGAGGTAGAACGAATCATTCGCTATATGCTGCACCTTTTCTTGGGTAAGAAGGGTATGCCCTACACCTGCCGGCCCCCTGAGAAGTGGTTATGCCCAATCTGAGAAATGCTGAGAAGTACTTGCTAACAGACCCAGTTAAGGTCGCATCTTATACTGTGTAGATTAAGAAGATAGATAGATAGATAGATAGATAGATAGATAGATAGATAGATAGATAGATAGATAGATAGATAGATACTTTATTAATCCCAGGGGTACTAGGGTGCTGTACCGTGTTAGCCATTATGAATGTAGAGAAAAGCCAAGCAAAATGACACCTTGTCATTTTGCTTGGCTTTTCTCTACATTAATCCCAGGGGGAAATTCACATACTCCAGCAGCAAAAAATATTAAATTAAAGAGTAATAAAAAATGCAGGTAAAAAACAGACAATAACTTGAATAATGTTCAACGTTTACCCCCTCTGGTGGAATTGAAGAGTCGCATAGTTTGGGGGAGGAATGATCTTCTTAGTCTGTCAGTGGAGCAGGACAGTGACAGCAGTCTGTCGCTGAAACTGCTCCTCTGTCTGGAGATGACACTGTTTAATGGATGTAGTGGATTCTCCATAATTGATAGGAGCCTGCTGAGTGCCCGTTGCTCTGCTACGGATGTCAAACCGTCCAGCTCTATGCCAACAATAGAGCCTGCCTTCCTCAGCAGTTTGTCCAGGCGTGAGGCGTCCTTCTTCTTAATGCTGCCTCCCCAGCACACCACTGCGTAGAAGAGGGCACTCGCCACAACCATCTGATAGAACATCTGCAGCATCTTACTGCAGATGTTGAAGGATGCCAGTCTTCTAAGGAAGTACAGGCGTCTCTGTCCTTTCTTGCACAGAGCATCAGTATTGGCAGTCCAGTCCAATTTATCGTCCAGCTGCACTCCCAGGTATTTATAGGTCTGCACCCTCTGCACACAGTCACCTCTGATGATCACGGGGTCCATGAGGGGCCTGGGTCTCCTAAAATCCACCACCAGTTCCTTGGTTTTGCTGGTGTTCAGGTGTAGGTGGTTTGAGTCGGACCATTTAACAAAGTCATTGATTAGGTCCCTATACTCCTCCTCCAGCCCATTCCTGATGCAGCCCACGATAGCAGTGTCATCAGCGAACTTTTGCACGTGGCAGGACTCCGAGTTGTATTGGAAGTCCGATGTATATAGGCTGAACAGAACCGGAGAAAGTACAGTCCCCTGCGGTGCTCCTGTGTTGCTGACCACAATGTCAGACGTGCAGTTCCCAAGACGCACATACTGAGGTCTGTCTTTAAGATAGTCCACGATCCATGCCACTAGGTATGAATCTACTCCCATCTCTGTCAGCTTGTCCCTAAGGAGCAGAGGTTGGATGGTGTTGAAGGCGCTAGAGAAGTCTAGAAACATAATTCTTACAGCGCCACTGCCTCTGTCCAAGTGGGAGAGGGATCGATGTAGCATATAGATGATGGCATCTTCCGCTCCCACCTTCTCCTGGTATGCAAACTGCAGAGGGTCGAGGGCGTGTTGGACCTGTGGCCTCAGGTTTATGTCCTTAAACTCCCTCCATTGGCAAGTCCTGGCTTATTCCACATAATTTGGTCCAGAACAATGGAAAGAACCAGGTGGTGTTTAATTGCTCTTTCAAGTACAAAGGTATTGGTTTCAATGACTATCTGCTGCCTGGTCCTGCCTTAAACCCCTCACTTTTGTGCATGATGCTACATTTCCATGAGCCTGCAGTAGCTGTAAGTGGTGACATTAAGGCAATGTGTCACCAGGTCCGTCTGTTAGCAAAAAACAGGCGTCTTCTTCACTTGCTGTGGTGTGATTTAGAGACTGATTCCACACCCCAGGTTTATGAATGGCAAGTGCTGCCATTTGGCACTACGTGCAGGCCCTGTTGTGCCATATATGCCCTCCAGCAGAGAGGAGATTTTACGTAGACAATTGTCTGCAGAGCTTACCTTCGTTTCAGCTGAGCAATTGGTAGATAAATTGACGTGGTCCAAACAAATTGAGGAGGATCTGAGAAACCAGCGACTCAGCCTCAACGATGCCAAAGCTATAGCCATAGGCTGAATAGCATGGTAAGGCATTGTATGTATAATCCAAAATCCAACGGCACCTACAGCAGTGTTAGGGCTCCGGAGGAAATCCCATCCTATCACCCACAGCTAAGGATCAGAGAGAGTGTCTATCTACTGGAGGATTTGAATTTTGTCTAAGGACCGGTAAAGTCCCTCATGTAGTTGGACACCTACACACAGATGCCTACACTGATAGTACTGAACTTTGTTTGCAACGGAACTGTTCAGATGTACAAGAATCCACTTTAGGGCTGAAATGGTACTGTCTGACAGATATACTGGGATATACATATTTCCCAGTAAAGCAGGCCATGCGCTACATAGATTGAGTAGCAGCCCCTCAATTTGACCCTCTCAGATACCATTTATACTGGACTTCCTTACACCGCAACAGCAAAGGTGCTATAGTCCAGGGCCTGTGGGATAAGCAGTAGGACTGGGATGACCCAAAGCTGCCAGTGGATCTGTTGCAGTAACACTGGGAAGGAGAGTTTCTGCCTTGACAATTGGACAAATTCCCAGGTGCTATACCTTACTCTAAACATTTCTACCAGACAAGTTCATATATTTTTTGATGCCACCGAAAAGGTCTATGGACCGGTTTCGTACCTGTGCACAGAAGATAGGCACGGAACTATACATGTTTCCTTTATTATGGCCAGGTCCAAGGTTGTCCCTAAACATCTGAATACTATACCCAGCCTTGACCCGTGTGCAGCTCTTAATGGAGCACAGCTAGGCTGACTCCTCCAAAATGAGCTTACGTCAGAAATCAGCCAAGCAATGCTGTGGTCCGACTCCTCTGCTGTACTGCCATATATACACTCGGAGTCATGTAAATTTAAAGTGTTTGTTGGGACTAGAAAGTCAAAGATCTGGGAAATCACAGAGGGCCACATCTAGAGATATGCACCTTCTGCCCTTAAACCAGCAGATGGCCTGACAAGAGGTAAAACCTTAACTGAGTGGTCTGTGCCTAAAATATGGAGCCAAGGCCCCCCTTTTCTTTATAAGCCAGCATCTGAGTGGCCAGTTGCACCACCTATTGCACCCCCAGCAGACAAGTCAGAACAATATAAAGACGCTTTCTGTGGTGTCACTATCACACCGACTCCCCCACCTCAGTGATCAGAACACCTGGAGTGACTTCATAGGAACTGCAGACTAAAAAAGAGGAGTAGATGCTGAGCAGAGCTGTTGATTTTGCAGAGAGTAGAATAAGAGTTTCTGTCAAACGTACCAACAGTTAATGGCTGAGGGGACAGTACCTGCCACCAGACCTCTTTAGAATTTGTCACCTGAATTCAATGAAGCCAGCCAGCCAGCCTTTATCTCAGTAGTTCACCTCTGTTCATCCTACAGTTTTAGAACCTCATCATCCTGCTAGTAGATTGATCATCCAGGGCTTGAATGGGTTTTTGCTGAATTGAGAGGGTTTTGGATTTTAAACCTTATGGAAACTCCCAACATGTGCCAGGACTGTAGAAAGTGGAAGGCTAGACCCGTTATTCCCAAAATGTCAGACGTTACACCTACCTGGCTTAGACTATTTAAAACTGCTTTCGATGGTAGTGGTCTGGACTGTTTTGGACCATTTTAGATCAGAACTGGAAGGTGTTATGAAAAGAGTTAATGTATAATTTTGAAGTGCCTTACCACAAAAGGTGTTCATTTGGACCTTCTTACAGGTGTACCAATTCTTTTTTGATGACACTGAGAAGATTTGCTATTCAAAGAGATACCAGGTATAAACTATTGTCCGATCAGGGTACCAACTTTCATGGTGGGGAGTGAGAACTAAGAGAAGTCTTTAAAAATGTAAGACTTGAGTTGCAGCAGCAAAGCTCAACAAAAAATTACGTGTTGGTTTGACCCACCAACTGCACCTCATTTCGGTGGGGCATGGAGAGGGGTAGTAAGGTCATTCAAACCAGCACTTTACACTGTTCATAGGTTCATAGACAGTGACAGAGGAGGTACTACAAACTGTATTCATGGAGGTAGAGGGGATTTAGATTATTAAACCAGTAAGATAGCTGTCCTCCAAAGTTATGGATGTTGACAACCCAGTTACCCCAGATGTATTGCTCATGGGGTGGCTAGACAGGGGTGGGCAATATGTCAGTCCTGGAGAGCCACAGGGGCTGCAGGATTTTGTTTCAACTCACTTTCTTAACAAGAAGTCAATTATTGCTGATGGAACAGTTAATGCTTAAGTGACATTTTGATGCTTCATTTTAGTGGTCTCACTTGTTAAGGTTCCCCACCTTTAATTGCTTATTTCAATCTTAAACAGCTGCATTCGGCATTTTAATGGCTTCTTATTAGTAATAAGATGTAAATGACAAAGCAGCCAGCAGTTCTCCATCTAACTTGTTTTGATTTACATCTGTGTGTGTTCAGCATGCGGTTTGATTTAATAAAACACTTACTGGAAAAGTGTGACAGACTGAAAATTATGTTTTATGCTTCAAATCACTCGGATGATTTCCTTGGAAAGGAAAAAATCTACGATATAAGAACCTTGCATGGCAGACTAATAAGCCACAAAATGAGATAAGGTGCGAGACTGGCAAGGATTGCTTTCTAATTAATAAGCAATTGGGTTAGAATGAAATCCTGCAGCCTCTGCAGCCCTCCAGGACCGACATTGGCTAGAGCAAAGGTCGCCAAGTCCACTCCTGGAGGACCACCGTGGCTGCAGGTTTTCATTCTAACCCCTTTTTTTTTAATGACTGACCTGTTTGTGCTGCTAATTAACTTGTTGTTCCCCTGAATTTATACATCGTTCCTCTGAATTGCTTCATTTCTTTCCTTAAATGGCACCCAAACAGAAATGAAATGTGACGTGAGGGAGCCAACAGAAGATCAGCTAAGTCAGGGCCTCAAACTCCAACCAATTTCACTCCAACCAGCTGCTTAATGGAGGTGCCAATTTTTGTCAATTAAATCCGTTCCTTAATTTCATGACTTGTTGCTGCTCTCGTGGTGCATTAGCAGACATTTCCAAAATTGATGATTTTCTCTTTCTAAGAGCACTGGTAAAATGTTTTGGGGACCTGAGCAGATCAACATTCCTAAGACCTTCATCTTTCTTTATTTTCAGATACTGTATGATGGACACCAGTTGTTTTGGTTCATTTTGTATCTCATTATTGTTTGGGTGCTAATTAAGGAAAAAACAATTAAGGGGTTTGAGTCTTCAAGAACAAGTCAATCAAAATGAATTCAAAAGAAGTTAATTAGCAGCAAAAACAGGTCACTCATTAAGAAAAAAGTTAGAATGAAAACCAGCAGCCATGGTGGTCCTCCAGGACCGAGACTGCCCACCCCTGGGCTAGACAGTTCGCTACAACAGGTGGTATACTCAGCTACAGAGTTTGTAGGGGAAAAAAAGGTGGAGGCGCAGTCAAGTGATTGCTGACCACGTTATAATAAGTTTGTTATAATATTAAGTTTGGTGTCACTGTCGCTGTGCGAGTTGTTTTATGGATTCATTCACACATGCAGGCCAAGTATGGCACACAGTGGCTAGGCTGCATTTAGAAACCACTAGTCTAGCAGTTTGGAGAATGAGACAACTGCAAGTAGGCATTGTGCTATTCCTGTATTTTTGGAGGTGGGGTTGAGTCCTTTCCTGTCCTTGTTTGGAGACCAGAGAAAAAGCCTGCATGTGGAGAAACCAATATATAAGGCTTGGACTGCTGCCAAGACACTTTGAAGCTGACGGCCAAATGAGTGATATCATCATTCGTCCCGAAAATCCTTCCTGCACAGCAGACGAAAGATGGCAGACTGCATAGATCAAGATCCCACCCTGATAAAGTTTGTCGTAAGCTTCCCATCTGTAATGCCATGTAAATCGTCAGTAAAGAAAGCTAAGTTAATCTTCTCTTATGTGATTCTTATTCCGCCATATCACTATGGGAGGGATATCGCCTTATAATATCATACCTCTATATTTTTCGGTTACTTAAAACGCCGCAATTTCAAAAGAACATATTTGCGAAGAGCTAGTGCCTCTTAAGGAAACACCACATCTGGGCTAACCTTATTAAATATTAGTGCACCAGAAGTAGAGTATATATAGTATGTGGAGTGTAGTTATGCTTATTGATACCTCTGGTGGACTGGTCAAGTCATCAAGACCTTTCTTTCCCAGCCAAGATGGATGTGTTAGAGGTACAGTAAGGGTAAAGAGAAGGTTTATACTCAGCCAGTTAATCTTTTTCTTGAGTTGCCAGCAATTCTGGAAGAGAGTAACAAAACACAGGTAAACCCTAAATGATGGCTTTGCCTTTTTAAGAGGCATATTTGGGGGCAGCAATGTAAGAAATAATACAAAGCCATGAAGCTGCTCATGGTGGGTGTTCAGGAAATGTGGTGGGATGTTTAACGGGTGGCATGGAGCAGCATTGGTAGACCGATTTAAGTGTGTTATAAACTGGGGTGGCTGGTGAAAAAAATGTGGACATGGGCACAGGTTGTGGGGGAACAAACTCAATCAGAACTTCAGGCGAAATGGGAACAAAAAAAGCACACGCACAAACTGTAATGCTGTAACGTTGCCTTCACACTGTCCAGTAGTGCTACTTGAACATAAATTTTTCCCTCCTTTCCTTCAGGCTTGAAAACTTCTCAATTACTCTTTGGTTAAACTGAGTCATTTCAGTCACCAGTTTCTTTTCCATTGACAGCATGGCCAATTCATTCAGCCTCTCATGCGTCATGGTGTTTCTGAGAAAGGTTTTGATCCTTTTCAAGGTTGAGAAGCATCTGTCGGCTTCTGACGTGGTCATTGGTGTGGTTATTAGGAGCTTCAGGAGAGTGACAGTCTCAGAAAAGACTTCTTCAAGACTGCTCTCCATAAACAACTGGAATAGGTCCACAGCACCACGACAGGCTTTGAACTCTTGCTTGCTGTAGATAAGACTAAGCTCCGTCTTCAGCTTGCTTCTGTTCAACATGGGGTAGGCCTTCACAGTGGTGTTCAGGGCATCTTCAGGAAACGCCATGTTGTACTGTTCAAACCTCTCCCCCTGCAGCAAAGTGGCACTCAGGAGGTGGTTTGTGAAAGAGAAGCGTTCCCTGGTGTGTCCCAGTATGGTATCACAGACCTACAGAGAGAGAAGAGCAAACAAACAAAAATATGAAGAGATGACAAAATGGCAAAGAGATTCAAATAAAACTGGAAAAGCACGGCTTATGAATAAACTTTAATTTGGCTTGGAACACACCATGGTGGCGCAGAGCCTTGTTTATGTGTGTGTCTCTTGTGTGCTTAAGATTCGGAAATAAATCAATTATTAATTTTTATCTACTGTGATTGATACAATTGTATTCAAAATAATAATGAAAAATTGAATAAAGCTCAAAATCCTTATAATAGCTTTTTAATTTCCATTCACACAAATGCATTGGGAACACTGCACATTCTATTCCAAATCAAAACATAAGAAAAATGAATTATTTTGAGTAATTCCTTTACAGAAAGTGAAGAAAAGGGAATATTAGGCTGTTCAAAACATAGCAATGTCTGCATTCTCCTTTACAAACTCCAACATTCACTGTAAAAACTGAAAAATGTTTCAAGATTTTGCTTTCCTTTGAATCACTGAACTAATATTTCGTTGTATAGCCACTGTTTCTGAGAACTGCTGCACATCTGTGTCGCATGGAGTTGACTAACTTCTGGCACCAGGATGACTGGACTCCATTGCACAATTCTTCTGCATTATGTGGTTTTGACTCAGGAAGCATTTTTGAGGTCACCCCACAAGTTTTCTATTGGATTAAGGTCCGGGGATTGGGCTGGCCACTCCATAACATCAACCGTGTTGGTCTGGAACCAAGACATGGCTTGTTTACTGGTGTGTTTGGGGTCATTGTCTTGTTGAAAGACCCTTTTCAAGGGCATTTCGTCTTCGGTATGCTCTTCAAGTATTCGGAGGTATTCAAACTGATCTATGATCTCTGGTATGCCATAATTAGGCCTGACACCATAGTATGAGAAACATCCCCATATCCTGATGCTTGAGCCACCATGCTTCACAGTGTACTGTGGCTTGAATTCAGTGTTTCGGAGTTGTCTGCATCACCTAGACCCAAAAAAAAACAATCTTGCTATTGCCAGTCCACAAAATGTTGTGCCATTTCTCTTTAGGCCAGTCAATGAGTTAACCTCTTCAGCACGTGTCTTTTTTTCAACAATGGGACTTTACAGGGGCTTCTTGCCGATAGCTTGGCTTCACATAGGCGTCTTCTATTTGTAACACAGGCACCCACAGGTAACCAAAGACAATCTTTGGTCTTCCTGAAGCTGATCATTGGCCGAGTCTTTCCCATTCTGGCTAGTCTTCGATCCATTTGGATGGTACTTTTCAATTTTCTTCCACGTCCTTCAAGTTTTGGTTGCCATTTTAAAGCATTTGAGATCATTTTAGCTGAACAGCCTGTCATTTTTTGTACTTCTTTATGTTTTCCCCTCTCCAATCAATTTTTTAATCAAAGTACGCCGTTCTTAAGAATAATGTCCTGAGCGACCTCTTTTACGCAGATTTTCACAGAGAAATGCACCATAACCAGCATGTACAGCATTTGCTGCCTTCCTTCCTTAAATAAGGGCCGTGCGTGACACCTGTTTTGTCACAGAATGAAAGACCTCATTAATTGAACTCCACACTGCTATTTTGAACACGCCCCCCCAATCAATTAATGACTCAATTACACCACATCAGCAGCATGCATGTCATGACTGTTGGGTCTATTGGTTTTCTATTACTCTAGTCCACCTGATAGTACAGTGCATCTGGAAAGTATTCACAGCGCATCACTTTTTCCACATTTTGTTATGTTACAGCCTTATTCCAAAATGGATTAAATTCATTTTTTTCCTCAGAATTCTGCACACAACACCCCATAATGACAACGTGAAAAAAGGTTGAGATTTTTGCAAATTTATTAAAAATAAAAAAACTGATAAATCCCATGTACCTAAGTATTCACAGCCTTTGCCGTGAAGCTCGAAATTGAGCTCAGGTGCATCCTGTTTCCCCTGATCATCCTTGAGATGTTTCTGCAGCTTAATTGGAGTCCACCTGTGGTCAATTCAGTTGACTGGACATGATTTGGAAAGGCACACACCTGTCTATATAAGGTCCCACAGTTGACAGTTCATGTCAGAGCACAAACCAAGCATGAAGTCAAAAGAATTTTCTGTAGACCTCCGAGACAGGATTGTCTCGAGGCACATATCTGGGGAAGGTTACAGAAAAATTTCTGCTGCTTTGAAGGTCCCAATGAGCACAGTGGTCTCCATCATCTGTACGCGGAAGAAGTTCGAAACCACCAGGACTCTTCCTAGAGCTGGCCGGCCATCTAAATTGAGCGATCAGGGGAGAAGGGCCTTAGTCAGGGAGGTGACCAAGAACCCGATGGTCACTCTGTCAGAGCTCCAGAGGTCCTCTGTGGAGAGAGGAGAACCTTCCAGGAGGACAACCATCTCTGCAGCAATCCACCAATCAGGCCTGTATGGTTGAGTGGCCAGATGGAAGCCACTCCTTAGTAAAAGGCACATGGCAGCCCGCCTGGAGTTTGCCAAAAGGCACCTGAAGGACTCTCAGACCATGAGAAAGAAAATTCTCTGGTCTGATGAGACAAAGATTGAACTCTTTGGTGTGAATGCCAGGCGTCATGTTTGGAGGAAACCTGGCACCATCCCTACAGTGAAGCATGGTGGTGGCAGCATCATGCTGTGGGGATGTTTTTCAGCGACAGGAACTGGGAGACTAGTCAGAATAAAGGGAAATATGACTGCAGCAATGTACAGAGACATCCTGGATGAAAACCTGCTCCAGAGCGCTCTTGACCTCAGACTGGGGCGACGGTTCATCTTTCAGCAGGACAATGACCCTAAGCACACAGCCAAGATATTAAAGGAGTGGCTTCAGGACAACTCTGTGAATGTCCTTGAGTGGCCCAGCCAGAGCCCAGACTTGAATCCGAGTGAACATCTCTGGAGAGATCTTAAAATGGCTGTGCACCGACGCTTCCCATCCAACCTGAAGGAGTTTGAGAGATGCTGCAAAGAGGAATGGGTGAAACTGGCCAAGGATAGGTGTGCCAAGCTTGTGGCATCATATTCAAAAAGACTTGAGGCTGTAATTGCTGCCAAAGGTGCATCGACAAAGTATTGAGCAAAGGCTGTGAATACTTATGTACATGGGATTTCTCAGTTTTTTTTATTTTTAATAAATTTGCAAAAACTTTTTTCACGTCGTCATTATGGGGTGTTGTGTGCAGAATTCTGAGGGGAAAAAATGAATTTAATCCATTTTGGAATAAGGCTGTAACATAACAAAATGTGGAAAAAGTGATGCGCTGTGAATACTTTCTGGATGCACTGTATATTATTTGCCATGCAGAAATATAATTTCTACCAAAAACAGTGATTGATCAGGTTAGTGATATTAGACTGTTAGAGAATGTAAAATCATCCATCCATCCATCCATTTTCGAACCCACTGAATCCGAACACAGGGTCACGGGGGTCTGCTGGAGCCAATCACAGCCAACACAGGGCACAAGGCAGGAACCAATCCTGGGCAGAGTGTCAACCCACCGCAGATGTAAAATCAATTAAATAATAAAAAAAAATGGTATAGATTATAAAATGCCACAGATTAAAACATCACACTTCAGTGTAACGTGGATTGTGACGGATTTCTACAACATAAACTCACCTCAACTGCAATCCTTTCATGGTCCTTTGAGCTAAGTGTCCGACGCCTCTTTTTTGGCTGAGGGCCACTGCTTTGCTCAACCATGGAACGGACAGAATTTCTACAAAAAGAAAAATAAGAATTTATAATAATAAAAGATAGAGAGAGATAATAAAAGTAATAATAATAAATAGGGATGCTCCAATCAGGTTTTTTAAGGCTGATACTGATCACCGATTTCATGTTATTTGATTGGACAATTCTGATACCAATTCATTTTTTTTTTTAAACCCATTAAAAAACGGTTTTACACTAAGCACCAACATAACCAGACAAATAGAAATCTAAACTATAGACCACAGGTGTTAATGATTTTTTTTTTTATTAACTGAAATTCTGTAGTCATATTGTTCACTGACCATAAAATATTAAAACATAAAAATTCCTTACTAAATACATACTTTTAGCTAATAAAATATATACAAAAATATTTATCCATAATACAAATGGCATCAAAGAGTACACAACATGTATTTCGCCGTAATTGAGGCCCATCAGGTGTACGCACTTTTGCTTCCCCTTGGGAGGAACGAACCTCAGACGTCAGCACTTGAGGCAATGCCCCAGCTGTTGCCCCATGGCGGTTGGTTTGCTTATTTGACAGAGTGTAAACTGGAGTATCACAGTGCTGTGAAAAAGTATTTGCCCCATTCCCGATTTCTTATTTTTTTGCATGTTTGATGATCTGAAACAATTGTGACAAACAAATTTAAATATTAGACAAAGATAACCCAAATAACACAAAAGGTAGTTTTTAAGCGATGGTTTTATTTATTAAAGGAGGAAAAACAATCCAACCCTACATGTCCCTATGTGAAAAAGTAATTGCCCCCCCTTGTTAAATCATGAAGTAACTGTGGTTAATCACATTTTTTGGAGTTCAGTTTCACTAGCCACACTCAGGCCCAATTACTGCCAGATCACTTAAATAGAACCTGTCAGACAAAGTAGGCCAAAAGAAAGACATCATGCCACGATGTAAAGAAATTCAGAAAAAGATAAGGAACAAAGTAATTGACATCTATCAGCCTGGAAAAGGTTACAAAGCCATTTCTAAAGGTGAGAGCCATTATCCACAAATGGAGAAAACATGGAACAGTGGTGAAGTGGCTGACCAACAAAAGTTGTCTCAAGAGTGCAGCAATGACTCGTCCATGAGGTCACAAAAGAACCGCAGGCCTCATTTGCCTCAGTTAAGGTCAGTGTTCATGACTCAACCAGAAGAAAGAGACTGGGCAAAAATGGCATGCATGGCTGAGAGGCAAAAACTATTGATTCAACAGGTCTGGCAGTAATCAGGCCTGGGTGTGGCTAGTGAAATTGACCGCCAAAAAATGTGATTAACCACAGTTACTTCATGATTTAACAAGGGGAGCAATTACTTTAACCACATAGGGCCATGTAGGTTTGGAGAGTTTTTTTCCCTTAATAAAATTATCACATAAAAACTGCATTTTGTGTTTACTTGGGTTATCTTTGTCTAACATGTAAATTTGTTTGATGATCTGAAACAATTAAGTGTGACAAACATGCAAAAAAAAAAAAAAAAAATCAGGAAGGAGGCAAATACTTTTTCACAGCACTTTACATGCATAGGTCTGATCACAATCTGACAATTGGGTGGTTACCTACCAGGTAACGCTTGTGGTTGGTCAGCTAGTTGGCAGACATTTGCCACGCCCTCCCAGTTGCATGAAGTATTGCATAGACATGTTGTACAATACTTGCCATTCTCACACAATTAATTAATTGTTATTGGCAATTAAATGTTGCTTAAGTGTAAACACACATGCATGTACACATTTTAATCATTTTAAATCATTAATTGTATTACAGCTTTTGCTATTAAAATATACATTTACTATATTTATGCAGATGTGTTTTTTCTTCAGTGTCTCAACTAGACATACACAATTCTTGAGGCATAATTTATAAATATGGACTACCATTTTAATTATGTAGTACTTTCTTACCAAAACTTCTGCTGTATGACACATAGCAACAAATAATAAATGCAGTACAAATCTTAAAAAAGCCTATTGTCTGCTAAGCAGCAATTTCAAATTTGTCTTTTTCCAATTAAAAGTGTAAGCTGCTGCATTTTAACCAAGCTCTGTGTCCAAACTCAAGCAGTGTCCATTTTAATTTATAGGACAAAATATAGGTCTGAATTCCTTAAAGTAGCTTTTCTTGTTGTTTCTCTAATTGCACAGGATGACTTCTCCGATTCCATTTTTCAGTTTATTGCTCCACTTTCTTTAATGTGAAGGCAAATATACCAATCACATCTTGTTTACTGATGAAGAATCCTCCACTCACTGCTCTTTGTTTACACTGCAAGATGTTTGCTGCAAAAGAGAGATGCGTGCTGGCTCAACACCTTGCATTATGGAGCAGTGAAACTAAATTACCGTAAGGCTTAGAAAATGGGTGGAAAATATCAGTTTTTGTGATATGTTTTTTTACCAATCGAGTTTTTTTTTTTTTTTTTTTTTAATAGGCCCATTTCCATCATGGGCTAATTGATCCAAGCATCCCCAGTAATCATTAACTACATGAACACAGCTACTACCTGATATTTTGCATATCCTGCTGGAACTGCTGGATGCACTCGCGGATATGTGCTGCATCTATGTTCCTCTTCTGGAGCTTGGCATACAGGTGGTCCACATGTGGCATAATGTGGTGAAAAAGTTGTAGAAAAAAATTAAAATCAGGATCTTCCAGGAGCATAGCAAAAGCCCCAGCTTCTCTTACAGTATTGGGGTCAAAGTCACCAGAGTCTCGTATGCTCTCAAAACAGTGAATGAGGTCCTCTTTGTGCTCAAACACGGTACTGATGGCACGGCTGTGAAAGTTCCATGTGATGTTGCTGGATGTCGGAAGTCTATGGGCCACTACTTTATCAAGAATGCCTGTCCGCTTGGGTGATATAGAAAAAAAGCTGGCAAATCCACTAAGGTCTGAAAAAAAAATTCTCACTTTGGATATGTGAGAAGTGGCCTGTTGCATTATCAGATTAAGCTGATGTGCGTAACAGTGAATGTAGTGGGCATTTGGGTACACATCTTGTATTTTCCTATGGACACCTGCCTTGGCACCCCTCATCACACTGGCTCCATCATATGCCTGACAGATGAGCCTACTTTTATGATCCTCAGGGAGGATGGCAGCAAGACGTTCTTTTAGTGCTGTAGCAATGGAGTCCGCAGTAGCAGACTGCATTGAGATGCCCTCAAAAAATCTCTCCTGCACGTTGTTTTTGTTATCGATGTAGCGTAGGACAAGCACAAGTTGAGATTGTGTGGCAATATCCATTATCTCATCTACCTGGATTGATAAAAAGTCACTGCTCTGGGCTTCTTTGATAATTTGTTCTCTCACGACAGACAACATACAGTCCAAAAGCTCATTCTGTATAGTTTTTGAAGTCCCCTTAAATACAGTGGCGTTTTCAAGGTGCTCTTTTAAAACTCCATCAAGAGAGGCAACAAAATCCACCAAGCCATGGAAAATCCCAGGCTTATCGGAGCTCTCGCTCTCATCATGGAGACGCAAAGCTAATTCAAATGCACCACAAAATTTCACACAGTCTATTATTCTGGACAAGATGTGCCGATTTTTGGTCACCTCTTCATTGTGCCTTCTAATGCCAATCCTGTAGCCTTCATCTAGCTGTTCAGCAATACTAAGCCTGCCAAAAAAATGTAGCCTCATGCTATTGTCTAGATGACTGTGGCTACATTCATGCCGCTTGCATTTCTCTGAAAGATGTTTTAGGTCTCGTACCCCGGTCGTTATCCACAACACTTCGGTACCGACACTTTGAAATAGCAAACAGGGAAAGCAAAAAAAAGCATTATCCACATCACATCCAGTTAGCCAAGTCCGTTTGTCATAACAAGAGCGTGAAAAGGTACGAGTGTAAGCTCGTCCTCGATCAATTGCCTGCTGCTGAATTCTCAAGTCGGGTCGGTCCGGTCCGAGCTCCTTTATCTTCTTTCTTTCTTCAAGTGAACGATTGGTGAAGG
Organism: Erpetoichthys calabaricus; assembly: GCF_900747795.2. Classification (NCBI taxonomy): domain Eukaryota; kingdom Metazoa; phylum Chordata; class Cladistia; order Polypteriformes; family Polypteridae; genus Erpetoichthys; species Erpetoichthys calabaricus. The sequence goes on along the minus strand of NC_041394.2, from coordinate 341,735,828 downwards.
GGAGTTTCATTAAAGAAATGACTGAATTTTCTTTGATTTCCAAAGTTCCACTTGAAGCTGCTAATAATAATAAATAAGCAAATTATTAGGAGAACAAGGAGGAAAACATAATAAGGTAGAATATTGTGCTAAGCTGCATGTAATGGTTACCACTTCATAACAACATTATACATAATGCTGCAATGAGCACAGAGACGGAAAACCTGAGACAAACACACTGAATGAGAGTAAAGCGACATAACAGGCATGTTTATTTGATAATGAATGATCCACAGCTACACTTTAAGGAGAATCACCTTCCTGCAGTTATTGCCATGGGAAAAGTCTTGTAAACTAAATGAACTAACCATTATACTGAAACTAGCCAAAGGTATAAGTTGTGTTCACTCCTCCAGTGTAATGTGGTGTGCAGTACCCCTCACCATGATCCCTCCTTATCTTCTGTGAGGCTCCGTTTATCAAATGCCCTAGAAGTCTGTGCTTGCCTGCTTGAACATTCCCGGGTTTGTATCCTGTAACGCAAATGTTCCAGGGGTTCAAGGAATGCAAAGCTCAGCGTTCTGGGTGACGTTTTGCTGTCAATCATCCACCCTGACACATTTGTCTTCAGGGTAATATGCTGGCTACTATAGTATATTTTGCATCCATGAACACCTGCGTGATTCACATGTGTACAGTGCTGTGAAAAAGTATTTGCCCCCTTCCTGATTTCTTAATTTTTTTGCATGTTTGTCACACTTAAATGTTTCAGATCAAACAAATTTAATTACACAAAGATAACCCAAATAAACACAAAATGCAGTCTAAATTTTATTAAGGGAAAAAAATATATATATCCAAACCTACATGGCCTAATGTGAAAAAGTAATTGCCACCTAAACATAGTAACTGGTTGTGCCACCCTTAGCAGCAACAACTGCAATCAAGCGTTTGCAATGGCTGTGGAGGAATTTTGGTCCAGTCTTCTCTGCAGAATTGTTGTAATTCAGCCACATTGGAGGGTTTCCGAACATGAACTGCTTTTGTAAGGTCATGCCACAGCATCTCAATTGGATTCAAGTCAGGACTTGAAAACCTTCATTTTGTTTTTTTTAAGGCATTGAGAGGTGGACTTTCTGGTGTGTTTTTGATCATTGTCCTACTGCAGGACCCAAGTGTGCTTCAGCTACTGATGGTCAGACATTCTCCTTCAGGAATTTTTAGTAGAGGGCAGAATACATGGTTATAACAATCACAGCAAGTCGTCCAGGTCCTGAAGCAGCAAAGCAGCCCCAGACCATCACACTACCACCACCATGTTTGACTGTTGGTATGATGTTTTTTTTTCTAAAATGCTGTGTTACTTTTACGCCAGGACGCCTTCCAAAAAAAGTTCAACTTTTATTTCGTCAGTCCACAGAATATTTTCCCAAAAGTCTTGGGGATCATGAAGATGCTTTCTGGCAAAAGTGAGATGAGCCTTTATGTTCTTTTTGGTCAGCAGTGGTTTTCACCTTGGAACTCTGCCATGCATGACATTTTTGCCCAGTCTCTTTCTTCTGGTTGAGTCATGAACACTGACCTTAATTCCTGGGACAATTTTTGTAGGCCGGCCACTCCTGGGAAGGTTCACCACTGTTCCATGTTTTCTCCATTTGTGGATAATGGCTCTCACCTTTAGAAATTGCTTTGTAACCTTTTCCAGACTGATAGATGTCAATTACTTTGTTTATCATCTTTTCCTGAACTTCTTTAGATCACGGAATGATGTCTTCCTTTTTGGGATCTTTTGGCCTACTTCACTTTGTCTGACAGGATCTATCTAAGTGATCTCTCAATTCTGCAGGTCTGGCAGTAATCAGGCCTGGGTGTGGCAAGTGAAATTGAACTCCAAAAAATGTGATTAACCACAATTACTTCATGATTTAACAAGGGGTGGGGGGGGAGCAATTACTTTTTCCACATGGGCCATGTAGGTTTGGAGAGTTTTTTTTTCGTTAATAAATAAATCACTTAAAAACAGCATTTTGTGTTTACTTGGGTTATCTTTGTCTCATATTTAAATTTGTTTGATGATCTGAAACATCTAAGTGTGACAAACAAGCATAAAAATAAGAAATCAGGAAAGGGGCAAATACTTTTTCACAGCATTGTATGCTCATTCATAATTGGAGCAACAATGTTTATTTGTGTGCCGATTTGCATAAAAACAGATTGTGCTAACATTTCCCTACCCCTCCACATGAGGTAAAAGTATTAATCTGCATTTTTCCTCATATTAGATGGTTCAAAGTTTGGTGCAAAATTCGAGAAATGGTTGTGACACACCCAAATCACCAGTATTGCTAAGCTTAATTTTATACACATTATTAACTGTTTCTCGTACGCTTGTTAACAAAGGCCGCCACTGATGCTGCTGTTCAGCAGGGCATCGGTGGAAATTATTCTACTGCTCGGTGAAGAAGGCGAAGGAGAACAAGAGGGGGAAATTGGGTTCAAGGACAATGGGAGAGGAGGAAGGGAAAGAGTTTGGAGTTCAAAGTCGGAACTTTGAATTTTGGTACTATGGTAAAGGGAGAGAGCTGGCCGATATGACAGAGCAGGGAAGGATAGATGTAGTGTGTGAACATTTAAAAAGGGAGTAAGGGAGTGAAGGGGAAAGGGAGTAAGGCTAGAAACACTGGAGGCGGGTACAAACTGTTCTACCATGGTGTGGACAGGAAGAGAAATGGGGTAGGGGTAACTGTAAAGGAAAAGTATGTTAGGAGTATTTTGGAGGTGAAGAGAGTGTCTGACAGCCTGATGAGCATAAAGTTGGAAATCAAAGGGGTAATGTTAAATGTCATAGTGCATATGCCCCACAAGTGGGATGTGAGATGGAGAAGAAAGAAGATTTCTGGAGTGAATTAGAAAAGATGATGGAGATTATACCCAAAGAAGAAAGTGTGGTGATTGGAGAGGACCTTAATGGGCATGTTGGTGAAGGGTAGTGATTAGGACATGATGGACAGATACGGTGTAAAGGAGAGAAGTGTTGAAGGGAAGCTGATAGTCGACTTTGCAAGAATGGAAATGGCAATGGTGAATACATATTTTAAGAAGATCGAGCAACACAGGATGACATATAAGAGTGGAGGAAGGTGCACACCGGTGGACTATGTCCTACGTAGGAGATTAGAGACGGTAAGGTGGTGGCAGGGGATAGTGTAGCTAGACAGCATCGACTGGTAATATCAAGGATGGATTTTGAGGTGAAAAAGAGGAAGAGAGTGAGAATAGAACCAAGGACCAGGTGATGGAAGCTAGAAGAGGGAGACTATTGTTTGAAAGAGGAAAGGAGACAGGCACTGGGTGGTGGTGAAGACAGGGTAGGTAATTGGAACACAAGATGAAGTGGTAAGGGAGAGAGCTAGGAAGGTGCTTATTGTGACATGTGAACAGAGGAATTAAGACAAAGTGGTAGATTAATGAAGTACAGGAAAGCATAAAGAGGAAGAGGTTAGTGAAAAAGAATTGGGATAACTACAGGGATGACGAAAGCAGACAGGTATACAAAGAGAGGTGGCGAAGGAAAGAGAAAAGTATGTCATGCTATGAGAAGCTGGACACAAAGAAAGGAGAAAAGCACTTGTACTGATTGGCTAGGCAGAGGGACCACGAAGAGAAGGAAGTGCTGCAGGTCAGGGCAATAAACGATGCAGATGGAAATTTGCTGACAAGTGGGTAGACTGTTTTAAAAGGTGGAAGGAATACTTTGAACAACTTATGAATATAGGAAATGAGAGAGCGAGAGAGTAGGTTGGATGAAGTGGAGATAGTAAATCACAAAGTACTGGGGATCAGCAAGGATGAAGTGAGGGAAACTACAAAGAAGATGAACAGTGGTAAAACAGTTGGCCCGGTGATATATACCAGTGGATCATGGAGGTGAGATGGCAGTAGAGTTTCTAACTAGACTGTTTAACAAAATCTTGAAAAGCAAGATGATGACCGTGGAGTGGAAAAGTAGTATATTAGGGAGATATGAAGAGCTGTGGTAACTACAGGGTTATAAAGTTGATCAGACACACCATAAAAATATGGGAAAGAGTGGCAGATGCTAGGCTGTAAAGAAAGCTGGTAATCTATGAGCAGCAATATGGTTTCATGCTAGGAAACAGTACCACAGATGTGATGTTTGCTTTAAGATGGTTGATGGAGAAATACACAGAAGGTCAGAAAAAAGTGCATTGCGTGTTTGTGGACTTGGAGAAAGCATACGACAGGATGTCAAGAGAAGAGTTATGGTACTGTATGACGCACTGGAGAGAAGGGAAATCAAAGTCAGTAGGAGTGAGACAGGAGTTCATGTGTTTGAATGAGAAGGTGGTGGAAGGGTGTGACTGCAACAAGGAGAGGTGGTAAAGGTAGACAAATTTAAATACTTGGGTACAACAGTCCAAAGCACCAGAGAGTGTGGCAGAGTGCTAGCAGGGTGGACTGGGTGGAGAAGAGTGACAGGAGTAATTTGTGATAGAAGTGTATCTGCAAGAGTGAAAGAGAAGGTCTATAAACAGACAGACATAACAGACCAGCTATGTTATATGGTTTGGAGACAGAGCTGGAAGCGGCAGACTTGAAAATGCTACAACTTTCTTTCAAGAGTAAAGAGGGTACACAGGATTGGGAATGAGTACATTAGAGGGTCAACACAGGTATGACAGCTTGGTGACAAAGTGAGAGAGGCTAAATTGAGATGATATGAGAATGTGCCAAGGAGAGATGAGGGGTACATCCTGGAAAAGAATGTTGAGGATGGAATTACCAGGCAAGAAGAAAAGAGGAAGGCCAAAGAGGAGGTTTATGGATGTGGTGAGGGAAGTCATGAAGGCCTGTCAGTGTGGCAGAAAGTGATGTGAAAGATAGGGATAGCTGGAGATGGAGGATCGGTTGTGGCAACCTTTAAATGGGAAAAGCCAAATGAACCTTCTCATTCAAATCATTGCTGTCCATTGTTTCACAAACATTCTGCCTTTCCCGGGATGTGCACATCAATCTCTACCTGAATCCCATATCTTTAGGCAGCTCCAAGCAAGACAGGACAGAAGAGTTGACAAGCTCAACTAAATCCTGGAGAAGTCAGGAACAGATTACCTAATTTAGATGGATGGATGGATGGATAGATAGATAGATACTTTATTAATCCTAAGGGGAAATTCACATTCTCCAGCAGCAGCGTACCAATACAAAAAAACAATATTAAATTAAAGATTGATAATAATGCAGGTAAAAACAGACAATAACTTTTATAATGTTAACGTTTACCCCCCTGGGTGGAATTGAAGAGTCGCATAGTTTGGGGGAGGAACGATCTTCTCAGTCTGTCAGTGGAGCAGGACAGTGACAGCAGCCTGTCGCTGAAGCTGCTCCTCTGTCTGGAGATGATCATGTTTAGTGGATGCAGTGGATTCTCCATAATTGATAGAAGCCTGCTTAGCGCCCGTCGCTCTGCCACAGATGTTAAACTGTCCAGCTGGCTGCCTTCCTCACCAGTTTGTCCAGGCGTGAGGCATCTATCTTCTTAATGCTGCCTCCCCAGCACACCACCGCGTAGAAGAGGGCGCTCGCCACAACCGTCTGATAGAACATCTGCAGCATCTTATTGCAGATGTTGAAGGACGCCAGCCTTCTAAGGAAGTATAGTCGGCTATGTCCTTTCTTACACAGAGCATCAGTATTGGCAGTCCAGTCTAATTTATCATCCAGCTGCACTCCCAGGTATTTATAGGTCTGTACCCTCTGTACACAGTCACCTCTGATGATCACGGGGTCCATGAGGGGTCTGGGCCTCCTAAAATCCACCACCAGCTCCTTGGTTTTGCTGGTGTTCAGGTGTAGGTGGTTTGAGTCGCACCATTTAACAAAGTCCTTGATGAGGTTCCTATACTCCTCCTCCTGCCCACTCCTGATGCAGCCCACGATAGCAGTGTCGTCAGCGAACTTTTGCACGTGGCAGGACTCCGAGTTGTATTGGAAGTCCGATGTACAGTGGTGTGAAAAACTATTTGCCCCCTTCCTGATTTCTTATTCTTTTGCATGTTTGTCACACAAAATGTTTCTGATCATCAAACACATTTAACCATTAGTCAAATATAACACAAGTAAACACAAAATGCAGTTTGTAAATGGTGGTTTTTATTATTTAGGGAGAAAAAAAAATCCAAACCTACATGGCCCTGTGTGAAAAAGTAATTGCCCCCTGTACCTAATAACTGGTTGGGCCACCCTTAGCAGCAATAACTGCAATCAAGCGTTTGCGATAACTTGCAATGAGTCTTTTCCAGCGCTCTGGAGGAATTTTGGCCCACTCATCTTTGCAAAATTGTTGTAATTCAGCTTTATTTGAGGGTTTTCTAGCATGAACCGCCTTTTTAAGGTCATGCCATAGCATCTCAATTGGATTCAGGTCAGGACTTTGACTAGGCCACTCCAAAGTCTTCATTTTGTTTTTCTTCAGCCATTCAGAGGTGGATTTGCTGGTGTGTTTTGGGTCATTGTCCTGTTGCAGCACCCAAGATCGCTTCAGCTTGAGTTGACAAACGGATGGCCGGACATTCTCCTTCAGGATTTTTTGGTAGACAGTAGAATTCATGGTTCCATCTATCACAGCAAGCCTTCCAGGTCCTGAAGCAGCAAAACAACCCCAGACCATCACACTACCACCACCATATTTTACTGTTGGTATGATGTTCTTTTTCTGAAATGCTGTGTTCCTTTTACGCCAGATGTAACGGGACATTTGCCTTCCAAAAAGTTCAACTTTTGACTCATCAGTCCACAAGGTATTTTCCCAAAAGTCTTGGCAATCATTGAGATGTTTCTTAGCAAAATTGAGACGAGCCCTAATGTTCTTTTTGCTTAACAGTGGTTTGCGTCTTGGAAATCTGCCATGCAGGCCGTTTTTGCCCAGTCTCTTTCTTATGGTGGAGTCGTGAACACTGACCTTAATTGAGGCAAGTGAGGCCTGCAGTTCTTTAGACGTTGTCCTGGGGTCTTTTGTGACCTCTCGGATCAGTCGTCTCTGCGCTCTTGGGGTAATTTTGGTCGGCCGGCCACTCCTGGAAAGGTTCACCACTGTTCCATGTTTTTGCCATTTGTGGATAATGGCTCTCATTGTGGTTCGCTGGAGTCCCAAAGCTTTAGAAATGGCTTTATAACCTTTACCAGACTGATAGATCTCAATTACTTCTGTTCTCATTTGTTCCTGAATTTCTTTGGATCTTGGCATGATGTCTAGCTTTTGAGGTGCTTTTGGTCTACTTCTCTGTGTCAGGCAGCTCCTATTTAAGTGATTTCTTGATTGAAACAGGTGTGGCAGTAATCAGGCCTGGGGGTGGCTACGGAAATTGAACTCAGGTGTGATACACCACAGTTAGGTTATTTTTTAACAAGGGGGCAATTACTTTTTCACACAGGGCCATGTAGGTTTGGATTTTTTTTCTCCCTAAATAATAAAAACCATCATTTAAAAACTGCATTTTGTGTTTACTTGTGTTATATTTGACTAATGGTTAAATGTGTTTGATGATCAGAAACATTTTGTGTGACAAACATGCAAAAGAATAAGAAATCAGGAAGGGGGCAAATAGTTTTTCACACCACTGTATATAGGCTGAACAGGACCGGAGAAAGTACAGTCCCCTGTGGCGCTCCTGTGTTGCTGACCACAATGTCAGACCTGCAGTTCCCGAGACGCACATACTGAGGTCTGTCTGTAAGATAGTCCACAATCCATGCCACCACGTATGAATCTACTCCCATCTCTGTCAGCTTGTCCCTAAGGAGCAGAGGTTGGATTGTGTTGAAGGCGCTAGAGAAGTCTAGAAACATAATTCTTACAGCACCACAGCCTCTGTCCAAGTGGGAGAGGGATCGGTGTAGCATGAAGATGATGGCATCCTCTGCTCCCACCTTCTCCTGATATGCAAACTGCAGAGGGTCGAGGGCGTATTGAACCTGTGGCCTCAGGTGGTGAAGCAGCAGCCTCTCCATGGTCTTCATCACATGTGATGTCAGAGCAACAGGCCGGAAGTCATTCAGCTCATTAGGATGTGATGATACCTTTGGGACTGGGGTGATGCAAGATGTTTTCCAAAGCCTCGGGACTCTCCCCTGTTCCAGGCTCAGGTTGAAGATGCGCTGTAGAGGACCCCCCCAGCTCCGATGCACAGACCTTCAGCAGTCGTGGCGATACTCCAACTGGACCCGCTGCTTTGCTGGCATGAAGTCTCCTCAGCTCTCTGCTTACCTGGGCTGCTGTAATTGTGGGTGGGGATGTCTCACCTATGCTGGTATCAGCAGAAGGATATGTGGAGGGTGCAGTACTCCGAGGTGAGAGTGGGTTAGGGTGGTCCAACCTGTTAAAGAAGTTGTTCATTTGGTTTGCTCTCTTCACGTCTCTCTCGATGGTGGCACCCCACTTCGAGCTGCAGCCAGTAATGATCTTCATCCCATCCCACACTTCCTTCATGCTGTTATTCTGCAACTTCTGCTCCAGCTTTCTCCTGTACTGCTCCTTCGCCGCCCTGAGCTGGACTCGGAGTTCCTTCTGCATGCGCTTGAGCTCATGCTGATCACCACCTTTAAAAGCCCTTTTCTTCTGGTTCAAAAGGCCCTTGATGTCACTTGTAATCCATGACTTGTTGTTAGCATAGCAGCATACAGTTCTTACTGGAACTACAATGTCCATACAGAAGTTGATGTAATCAGTAATGCAGTCAACAACCTCCTCAATGTTCTCACTATGTGATCCCTGCAGGATATCCCAGTCTGTAGCATTCTCTCAGAGCCTTCTACGCCTCCGGGGACCACTTCCTGAATGAGCGTGTGGTTTTAGGTAGGACCCTCACTCTTGGTTTGTAGTGAGGCTGAAGCAGAACCAGGTTATGATCTGCTTTCCCAAGCGCAGGCAGCGGGGTGGCGCTGTATGCGTCTTTAACGTTTCCATACAGTAAATCAATAGTCTTATTTCCCCGAGTGTTACAGTCCACATACTGGGAGCAGGCAGGTAATGTTTTGTCCAGTGTCACATGGTTAAAGTCTCCAGCGATTACAACAAGCGCCTCAGGGTGCTGCGTTTGTAACTTAGCAACAGCAGAATGGATGATGTCACTCACTGTCTCCACGTCTGCCCGAGGAGGGATGTACACAATAACAACAATGACGTGTCCAAACTCTCTGGGCAAGTAATAGGGATGCAAACTTACAGCCAACAGTTCGATGTCCCTGCAGCAAGTAGAGACTTTGACATTAACATGTCCAGAGTTACACCACCGTGTATTAACATAGAGAGCGAGTCCTCCTCCTTTGTGCTTCCCGCAGGTACTTGCATCTCTGTCTGCTCTAACTGTGCTAAACCCAGGTAGCTCCACGTTAGCATCTGGGATAGTGGTAGTTAGCCACGTTTCACAAAAACACAACAAACTGCATTCTCTGTAGGTTCTGACATTTTTCACCAGCGCAGCCAGTTCGTTGATCTTATTTGAGATTGAGTTCACATTTCCCAGAATCACAGAAGGCACCGAGGGCTTAAAACGCCACTTTCTCGCAAGCCGCTTCATTTTTAGCTTAGTGCCGGCCCTGCTGCCACGATACCGCCTTCTTACCTCGTCGGGTAAATAGGGAACCATAACGGCACGGGCATTTGTTTTCAATGCTCTAAGTTGAGTACTTGAATAGACGAGTCTTGGCGTGTAAAAATCCATGCCCACGTTGTAAAAGTAAGTGTGTCCAGTGAACAAATCCACATAAAATAAAGTGATAGGAGTGATAAATAAAAAAGAGAAGAATAAAAGTAGAAAAATAAAGTCGTACGTGGAGCTGCTGAAAAGGCTGCCACTCTCCGTGGCGCCTGAGTCATTGAAATGTCTTTGCTCCTACTCCTAAAAGTAGGACCAACTTTGCGTTATTCTGACATTTTGGTGCCAGAAAGGATTGTTTTCATACCCTGAATTGCTTGATAAATATGGGCACTGATTAGGAAAGGGACCACAGAAATAAATGAACTGACAAGTTTGGAAAGGAGGAATGGCTAAAAATTCAAGACTGATCAGCAGCTTCAGAAAATATTTGGTGGAGGTCATTGCTGCTAAACAAAGGTCAACTAGTTAGTAAAGAAGACTGAAAAGTGAATGTTTAAATGACGTGCTCATGATTGACAAGAACCTGTCCAATTGTTTGTGTGTCATTATTTTATGGAAGGGCGGCACGGTGGCGCAGTGGTACCGCTGCTGCCTCGCAGTAAGGAGACCTGGGTTCGCCTCCCGGGTTCTCCCCGCATCTGCGTGGGTTTCCTCCCACAGTCCAAAGACATGCAGGTTAGTCTAGTGTGTGGATGTGTGTGCCATGAGGTAGGCTGGCGCCCTGCCCGGGATTTGTTCCTGCCTTGCGCCCTGTGCTTGCTGGGATTGGCTCCAGCAGACCCCCGTAACCCTGTGTTAGGATATAGCAGGTTGGATAATGAATGGATGGATGGATAGTTTATGGAAGCTGGGTTTGTCTACTATCGGGGCTTAGTTGAAGATCAGACCACAGTATTAAGAAGAATAAAATCAAACATTCTGGGAATTCCAAAGGGTTAAACTTTTTCTGGCAAACTGTAATTTTGTTGAGCACTCTTTATCAGGGCCTTGCTTAGAACGTTAGCATGAAGACACGACTATAATGGAAGAACAGCAAATTGTTAAATCTTACAACATAAACATAGATGAACTCTCAAACTACACAAAACACACAATATAAAATAAAAAAAATACAAGACCCATCGCTCTCAGGCATTAATCTCCGATCATAAACCTTACACATTATTATTTAATACTTACTTTCTCCAGACTTTTTTGTAGGTGGTGGCTGATCTTTACGAGTTCTAACAGATGAAATTTTCTCAGTCCTCTGTGTGTCAGACTGTAATGATTTAGACTTTACATTGACAGAAGGTTCTGGAGATGAACAGGGTCTGCTTTGAGAAGAGTCTAACCCAGACACCAATTCGTCTTGACTACCATTATGAAGGGTGTGTTCCTCAACCCCCTCCAAACTTGTATGGTTGTGTGTTTCAATACTGACAGACTTCTTCTCTGCAGTCTCTTCTTTCACGTCCACTGATCCCAGTTCACTGCCCTCCTCCGTTATGTCCGGACTCTCCTGTTTACAGTGGACAGACTCCCACTCACAGTCCTCCTCCTTAACACTTGAGGTCCTTTTCTCCAGGATTGTGTCAGTGACACAATTCTCCTCTTTCACATCCATCTAAATATTTCCTCTGTGGAAAGAGCAGAAATTACCTTCCATTAGAAATACCATTCAGATCTAAAGTAATTTAAATTTCAATTTATGACAGCCTCGCAGGTTTATATCAAGTCAAACAGTTCATAGCTTGTTGTTAGCATCACACTTCATATCAAATCATCAGGTACAAAAGAAACTTGGGAGTGGAGTGAAGGTCCAATAGAAAGAAAGAAAACCATCATGCATAGTTGTGGTTTAAGCCTACACGGATAAAAAGTGTTTTTGGGGTCTAAGAATTGTGTTATTCGTTATGTTGAGGAATGTTTACAGAGGTAGAGTCTACGGGATTTTGTTAAGAAACAGACACATCCACAAGGGGAAGAAGAATGAGAATCTTGCTGAAAATATTCAGGCTGCAATGGAAGACGATGACAAAATGAAATAATTTGTTTGCTAGCCTGCCTGACGTGTAATTAATGATGCTGTCCGTTTTTGTCAGCAGGTTAGAAAAACCTTTGCTTTATAAAAGATTAAAACTATTCATAAAGAGCCACTAGTCCCCAGTTACACACGGACTCAATCTTAATATTTGATTACAGCATCCGATTTTATAAAAACCCATGTTCTCATTTTAAGTTTTAAAATGCTTTGTTCTATTGAACTGTGAATTTCCCTTCTGCAGCAGTAAAGATCCAGTTGCCCTGATTTGACCTCCTTCACTGCACTGCCATTACAGGGACAGATGCAGATGGAGTTTAAAACAACAAGTGCTGTATGGCTGGCCACTGGATTTGCTTGCTTACTGTGTTTGTTTGAATCGGTGCAGATGACCCAAAAAATTCAAAGTAACTTCAAGAGTAAGTCTGATGTAACACATATTCAGCCTGAGCTCATTACTGAGTTAGATTGTGTCTGTCTGCCTAATAATTGGGCAGTTTGGTCATAAGTGGACACGGAGGCAAAATCTTTGACCAGAGGTGCAAATCGTGCCAGTATCTTTAAAGAGAGAAGCATTTAGTAAGCGTGAGGCAGCACCATGTGTCTTGACTGTTAATGGCAAATGAGGTAGACATTTGAGTGTGTTCTAGTTTTTAAATGAATGTTATGATCTTGGGTTTACTTTGTGTCAGGAGATAAGCATTGTTGATTAATTCTAAACAAGTCAAGTCAAGTTGGGGAGTATGCACTGGTACAGTGCATTGCCGCAAACACTACATGACAAAACAACTCAGGATCCCGGTTGGCAACCCCCCCCCCCCCCAGGCAGTCCCACCCTCCAGAAATGACCCTCTATCTATCGCAGCATGGGTTACCCCTTGGCTTGGTCCAGCCACTCAGGTGACAACAATGACAATCAACAATGAGGATCTTATGAGCTGGATCACCCTCGGGGAAACACGCCATATGGCTGTAGTGCCGTAACTGACAGTCACTCACAATGCAGGTAATGTGCCTCATTCGGGACGCCATGAGTAACCGCTCATTCAACACAAAGTCAAACCAACGGTACCCAAGGATTTTCCGGAGAGACACAGTACCAATGTCCAGTCTTTGTCTCATTGTCACTGGATCGCGTCCATGTCTCGCAACCATAAAGCAAGACAGGAAGCACCAGGACTCGAAAGACTTGGACCTTCGTCCTTTTGCATAGATATTGGGAGCACCACACACCCCTTTCCAGCGACCTTATGACCCCCCATGCTCTTCCAATCCGTTTACTGACTTCATAGGAAGAGTCACCAGAGGCATGAATGTCACTTCCAAGGTAAGTAAACTTCTCGACAAGGTCGACTCTCTCCACAAACAGACACACTGCTGATGGCTGTGCCCAAGAGGTCATTAAAGGCCTGGATCTTGGTTTTTATCAGGACACTCACAAGCCCAGACACTCAGACTCCTTGCTCAGTCTCTCAAAGCCTCCATTGACTCCGCGAAGATCACAGCATCTTTCTTCACTAACAGATGCCCCACAGCCGCAGGACCCCACAACTTTGCCCAACACCCAGTCCATACAAGCACTGAACAGAGTAGGAGCAAATCACACCCCTGACGATCCCCAGAATCAACTAGCAAAAACACAGAGGTCGTGCCTCCACCCTGCACAGCACTCACAGTACCAGTGTACAGGCCGGCCATGATATCCAGCAACATTGGAGGGGATCCCGCGAACCCTCAGGATTTCCCACAGGGCAGCTCGATCAAGTGAGTCAAACACTTTGTGAAAATTGACAAAGGCTGTAAAGAAACTCTGCTGATATTCACGTTTGCGCTCCATGAGAACTCTCAGTGCCTGGATTCTAAACACTGGAGCCATAATCTTTACGAAAACACTACTCGAAAATCCATCCATAAAGTGATTATCAGAAAGGATAATTCTTATCAGAAAGAATTAGATTTTTGTTTTGTGCATTTTTAACGATTTATTATGTGTGGTAGTTTTGATACTGTATTAAGTTTGAATCACCACTGATAGAGCCTGATGTATCGAAGGAGTAGCCAGATATACACTTTAGTGAACTGAAACACCATGCATTTACTGAGCTGTTCAATACAAACGTTAAATATGTAGGGGTCCTGCCATGAATAAAGAATGGTACCAAAACATCCTCCGAGAGCAACTTCTCCTAACCATGCAAGAACAGTTTGGTGACCAACAATGAACAATCCAGCATGATGGAGCACCGGGCCATAAAGCAAAAGTGGCTCGGGGAAACACAACATTGAAATGTTGGGTCCATAGCCAGGAAACTCCCCAGACATTAAACCCATTGAGAACTTGTGGTCAATCCTCACTAATAATAATTCTTAATAATTCTTTGCATTTATATAGCGCTTTTCTCACTACTCAAAGCGCTCGGCAATTGCAGGTTAAGGGCCTTGCTTAAGGGCCCAACAGAGCAGAGTCTCTATTGGCATTTATGGGATTCGAACCGGCAACCATCCGATTGGTAGTACAGATCCCTAGGCTCAGAGCCACCACTCCGCCACTCCACCACTCAATAGGTGGGTAGACAAACAAAAACCCACAAATTCTGACAAACCCCAAGCATTGATTATGCAAGAATGGGCTGCTGCCATCAGTCAGAATTTGGCCTTGGAGTAGATTGACAGCATGCCAAGGTGAATTGCAGAGGTCTTGAAAAAGAAAAAAAAGGGCCAACACTGCAAATATGGACTCTTTGCATAAACTTAACTGTCAATAAAAGCCTTTGAAAATTACACAATGCTTGTAATTTTACTTCAGTATACCATAGAAACATCTGACAAAAATATCTAAAAACACGAAGAAAGCAAACTTTGTGAAAACCAACACTTGTGTCATTCTCAAAACTTTTAGCCATAACCGTACTTTATATAAATCTGGAAAATTCCACCAAGCGGCAGTACAAGATATTATCACAGTCAGAAAACGTTTGGCTCCACTGTGTTGTGAATTGCCCGAAACATCCATTAAATTCTCCAGGACACCTTGCCACAATATATCTGAAAAGCATGGATGTTTCATTATTACATCCATCAATCCAGGGATGCGCCCATTCCAGCAAGCATCAGGCACAAGGCAGAAACCACCTCTGGACGGGGAATCAACTCATCACAAGGGGAATACAAGCACACACATAGAGTAGCGTCACTTTAGCGTGGCACATCAGGGTGACCCACACTGCCTCGGTGGACTCAACACAATAAACCTACACATAGAGGCCACCTTATGCTACTTAGCCTCCTCCTGACCACCATAATCTGGTACAAAACAAATACAAATGGCAGTCAATGAGATATAGGAAGAAAACAAGAGGAGCTGTATATGTCAGGAATAAACTATGCTTTATCCAAAAATACACTCAACTTTATTGTCCACTGTTATGACCTACTCTAGATATTTTTGTTAATTTAATTTAATTTGGTGCAGAAGACTTAAATTGAGTTCTATTCTAATTACCCACCTATTGAGTTGCCCACTGTTAATAATCACCTGGGTTGTGGGTGGATTGTAGGTTATAAAATAAAAAGCTTGTTTGGGCTTTAGGGGAGAGAGAGCGCAATTTGAGTTTCGGGTTTCACAGAGCATGGGATGGAGAGTTAGGGTTGGATGGCCTGGCTTTTTTTTTTTTTTTTTTTAAATTTGCTCATTAAAAAAATGCAATTGTCATAAGCTAGCCATCTACGTGATAAATGTGGAGAGTGTGCCTCTAGCTGTGGAAACTTTGTTTAGCTAGATAGCTAAGTTAGTGTTGCCCTCCTGCCATGCTTCTGTTTTTGTGTAACTTTTTTTTCTTTTTCACAATAAGTAGAGTCTGTTTGTTTTTATTTAGCTGGTTTAATGTTTTGTGTTTTGTCTCCCTCTCACTTGTGTGCAGCCTACTTATATACCACTAGACCTTTTGGTAGGCCATAACATCCACGACCACACCAAGCCAAGTTAGGTTTGACGGTCCATGCACCTTTTATAAAGTGTTAGAAAGTGGGAGAAAACAACAAGGCACACATGGAAACTGCATACACATAAACAGGCTGAGGTTCAAATTCAGTCTGCTGGAGCCGTGAGGTAGTCACACTGACCTCAAAACTTTATTAATGTCTGTCAGCTGGATGATAAATTAGACTGATAGATAGATAGATAGATAGATAGATAGATAGATAGATAGATAGATAGATAGATAGATACTTTATTAATCCCAGGGGGAAATTCACATATTCCAGCAGCAAAAATATTAAATTAAAGAGTAATAAAAAAAAAAAAAAAATGCAGATAAAAAAACAGACAATAACTTGAATAATGTTCAACGTTTACCCCCTCTGGTGGAATTGAAGAGTCGCATAGTTTGGGGGAGGAATGATCTTCTCAGTCTGTCAGTGGAGCAGGACAGTGACAGCAGTCTGTCACTGAAACTGCTCCTCTGTCTGGAGATGACACTGTTTAATGGATGTAGTGGATTCTTCATAATTGATAGGAGCCTGCTGAGTGCCCGTTGCTCTGCTACGGATGTCAGACCGTCCAGCTCTATGCCAACAATAGAGCCTGCCTTCCTCACCAGTTTGTCCAGGCGTGAGGCATCCTTCTTCTTAATGCTGCCTCCCCAGCACACCACTGCGTAGAAGAGGGCACTCGCCACAACCATCTGATAGAACATCTGCAGCATCTGGACTGCCAATACTGATGCTCTGTGTAAGAAAGGACAGTGTCGGTTATACTTCCTTAGAAGGCTGGCGTCCTTCAACATCTGCAATAAGATGCTGCAGATGTTCTATCAGACAGTTGTGGCGAGCGCCCTCTTCTACGCGGTGGTGTGCTGGGGAGGCAGCATTAAGAAGAAAGACGCCTCACGCCTGGACAAACTGGTGAGGAAGGCAGGCTGTATTGTTGGCATGGAGCTGGACAGTTTAACATCTGTGGCAGAGCAACGAGCGCTCAGCAGGCTCCTATCAATTATGGAAAATCCACTGCATCCACTGAACAGTGTCATCTCCAGACAGAAGAGCAGCTTCAGCGACAGACTGCTGTCACCGTCCTGCTCCACTGACAGACTGAGGAGATCATTCCTCCCCCAAACTATGTGACTCTTCAATTCCACCCGGGGGGGGGGGGATAGAATGGGTGGAAGGGATTAAACGGTAACATTATACAAAGATAGTCTGTTTTTTACCTGCATTATTATCAATCTTTAATTTAATATTGTTTTTTTTATCAGTAAGGTGCTGCTGGAGTATGTGAATTTCCCCTTGGGATTAATAAAGTATCTATCTATTACACAGTAACAGGCATTACTAGTTTGGGTGTGAACACCAAAAGGTGTTTTTGATTTTTATAATAGAGAGTTCTACATACATACAGTGCATCCGGAAAGTATTCACAGCACATCACTTTTTCCTCATTTTGTTATGTTACAGCCTTATTCCACAATGGATTAAATTCATTTTTTCCTCAGAATTCTACACACAACACCCCATAATGACAACGTGAAAAAAGTTTACTTGAGGTTTTTGCAAATTTATTAAAAATAAAAACATTGAGAAAGCAAATGTGGAAAAAGTGATGCGCTGTGAATACTTTCTGGATGCACTGTACATACGGACACATATTTATATGTAGGTCTGTGAAAAATTTTGCCCCTTGCTAATGTCTTATTTTTTGCATGTTAGTCACACTTAGAAGTTTGAGATCATCAAACAAATTTAAATATTAGACAAAAATAACCCAAGTAAACACAAAATGCAGTTTTTAAAGTAATTTTATTTATTAAGGGAAAAAAACCAACCTAAACCTACATGGCCCTATGTGGAAAAAGTATCTTCCCACCCTTATTAAATCATGAAGTAACTAAGGTTAATCACATTTTTGGAATTCAATTTCACTTCATACCCAGGCCTGATTTCTGTCACGACCTGCTGAATCAAGAGATTATTTAAATAGATCCTGTCAGACAAAGTGAAGTAGGCCAAAAGATCCCAAAAAGGAAGCCATCACGCCACAATCTAAAGAAGTTCAGGAAAAGATGAGAAACAAAGTAATTGACATCTGTCAGTCTGGAAAAGGTTACAAAGCCATTTCTAAAGGTGAGAGCCATTATTCACAAATGGAGAAAACATGGAACAGTGGTGAACCTTCCCAGGAGCGGCCGGCCTACAAAAATTACCCCAAGAGTGCCGCAATGACTCATCCATGAGGTCACAAAAGAACCCAGAAAAGAATCTAAACAACTGCAGGCTTCACTTGCCTCAGTTAAGGTCAGTGTTCATGACTCAACCAGGCAAAAATGTCATGCATGGCAGAGTTCCAAGGTGAAAACCACTGCTGACCAAAAAGAACGTAAAAGCTTGTCTCACTTTTGCCAAAATTCATCTTGATGATCCCCAAGACTTTTGGGAAAATATTCTGTGGACTGACGAAACAAAGGCTGAACTTTTTTGGAAGGTGTATGTCCCATTACATCTGGCATAAAAGTAACACAGCATTTCAGAAAAGGAACATTATACCAACAGTCAAACATGGTGGTGGTAGTAGTGCAATGGTCTGGGGCTGCTTTGCTGCTTCAGGACCTGGACGACTTGCTGTGATTGATGGAACCATGAATTCTGCTATCTACCAAAAAATCCTGAAGCAGAATGTCCGGCCATCAGTTCGCTCATGCTGAAGCACATTTGGGTTCTGCAGCAGGATAATGATCAAAAACACACCAGCAAGTCCTCTACAGCGATGTGAAAGACTGGGGGCCAGTTATCCCAAACACTTGATTGCAGTTGTTGCCGTTAAAGGTGACACAACCAGTTATTAGGGTTAGGCGGCAATTACTTTTTCATATTGGGCCATGTAGGTGTGGATATTTTTTTTCCTTAATAAATAAAATCATCATTTAAAAACTGCATTGTGTGTTTACTTAGGTTATCTTTTTTTTTTTTTGTTCTTTATTTCGTCTTATACGATTTCTCGTATTAGAAATTTGTTAGTTTTCGCATACCCCTTGGGGTCAGAGCGCAGGGTCAGCCATTGTACAGCGCCCCTGGAGCAATTACAGGTTAAGGGTCTTGCTCAAGGGCCCAGCAGAGTAGGATCTCTTTTGGCAGTGACGGGGATTCGAACCGGCAACCTTCCGGATACCAGCGCAGATCCTTAGCCTCAGAGCCACCACTCCGCCCCATCTTTGTCTAATATTTAAATTTGTTTGATGATCTGAAACAATTAAGTGTGACAAACATGCAAAAAAAAAAAATCAGGAAGGGGCAAATATTTTTATATAGCACTGTATATATACAATCACAGAGCAAAAAAAAAAAAAATCCATACAATTTTTCATCCACTCAAGTTATGTAAATGTAAGCTGTTAAAACTGAATTAGGCAATTTTATTATGTACAGTGTACACACAGATACAAAGGAAGATGTCCAACACCTGTTCTACTCACGAATACCTTCACAATAAAGTTAACAGAGTAATAACAGTGAAGCAGCACTACAATTTTCCCTCACTTTATGTGGCTGCATTTCTTCACTGTTCGTATCCCTCTTACTCATTAGACGCGTTTGTGCTCTTTCGGTACATGCACGGTCATCGATTCCACGGATTTCAATAAACTGGACATCGAGGACTGAATGGAGAAAGTAAGGCGCAAAGCAAAGCAAAGCGCAGCGTTTGCGGAATCGCCGCCTGCTTGAGTTGGGCGATTTCAGAAGGACACGAACGAAGGGAGATACAGAAAGAAATGAATAAAAGGTGGTGGCGGTGTGTGGACGTTGTGAAGTAGAAATGGAATCCGATAAGGCCAAGCGAACACACCTCGATGAATTGCAAAGCCAATGGGTATTCACTGAAGGAAAGTTCAGGAGCGATTGGTGGACCCTAATTCAAGTCTCACGCGATAAGTCAAACTTAGCAAATGAAAGCTTACTCCTCCATAAACTGGCATCCACAAAGCGCAAACAGAGAACTTACCCTCTCTCTGTCTGTCTGTCTGTCTCTCTCTCTCTCTCTCTCTCTCTTTCTTTCTTTCTTTCTAAACTCGTTCGCACTCCTACTTCACTTGACATCAACCTCTATTCGCTCACTCAAGTACCACGTGGTAGTGTGTCTTCAGTTTCCGTCGCCCGTTGATGGCGTCAGCCGGCACCGCGAGTTTAAAGCGGGCGTGTCCTCAGCCAATCATATATTATATTTTTTGTCAATCACTTCTTCATCCAATCATATATTAGATATTTGGTGCCAATCGCCTTTTATATAAGCAAATCATCAACCGGGGTCACTTGTCATTCATTTTCTTCTTCAGCCAATTGCATTAGCGATATTTAGAAAGAAGGGCGTGAGTAACGGAACCGTTCTGCGTGCTTGTAAAATCAAGTACGTATGTCTTTGTATTCAGCAATCATTTAAACGACAGACAGGTGTCGCTTCCATAAGGTGGTGTGGCATATCGTTAGCTACACCTGCGACGGCAGCCTAGGAGTGCCAATATTTTTTGGTATAGCACTCTGTCGAGTAGATTATTGCGATTATACTACAGTGCTACCACCTTCATTGATTACATCTTGCCTGAAAAAAGGGCCTGAGTTGCCCCGAAAGCTTGCATATTGTAATATTTTTAAATAGCCAATAAAAGGTGTAATTTTGCTTGACCTCACCACCTTCATTTATGTATTTTTGTGTTTAAAAATAATGATCAATCTAGGATGCACAAGTCTGAAAAATGTTTTATTAAGTTGTTTAATTACCATCATTACTATTCATATACTATTTATGTAATATTCCATTGCACCCGGGGCGGTACGGTGGCGCAGTGGGTAGTGCTGCTGCCTCGCAGTAAGGAGACCCGGGTTCGCTTCCTGGGTCCTCCCTGCGTGGAGTTCTCCCCGTGTTTGCGTGGGTTTCCTCTGGGTGCTCCGGTTTCCTCCCACAGTCCAAAGACATGTAAGTTAGGTGCATTGGCGATTCTAAATTGTCCCTAGTGTGTGCTTCGTGTGTGCCCTGCCTGGGGTTTCTATCTGCCTTGCACCCTGTGCTGGCTGGGATTGGCTCCAGCAGACCCCCGTGACCCTGTAGTTAGGATATAGCGGGTTGGATAATGGACGGATGAATGTTGCTCTGTTAGTTGTGCAAATAGAAATAACCACTAAACAATTATATTGCTGTAAGGCAATTTTTTTTAGCTGTATTAAGATTATAGATTAGATATTTGACACACTCAAACTCACGTAACAGGGAATGGGCAAAATTAAGAAAGCTGGCAATGAAATTATTAGTTAAAGGGTGCTGCCACTCATTGACAATTCTAAATGTAAGAAACATGCCGATCATAGACCTTGTCTTACTGCTACCTGCAAGTCTGTTATCGACAGCAGAAGCTCTCTCTGTTATCTGAGCCAGAAGATTTTATGTGGGTTGTGGGGAGTGGGGTTGTTGTTTATTTTTTATTTTTATTTATTTTTGGGAGCGTATGTAAAATTTTAATTTCCATTTAGGGACAATATAGTACAATCTATCTATCTATCTATCTATCTATCTATCTATCTATCTATCTATCTATCTATCATACCAATGGACACCTTTCAATTGTTAATTACTTTTAAAATAAAATTTACTATGTTAAAGTGGGGCGGCATGGTGGCGCAGTGGGTAGTGCTGCTGCCTTGCAGTTAGGAGATCTGGATTCGCTTCCCGGGTTCTCCCGGCGTGGAGTTTGCATGTTCTCCCTGTCTGCGTGGGTTTCCTCCGGGTGCTACAGTTTCCTCTCACAGTCCAAAGACATTCTAAATTGTCCCTAGTGTGTTCTTGGTGTGTGGGTGTGTGTATGTGTGTGCCCCCTGTGGGTGGCTGGCGTCCTGCCCGGGGTTTGTTTCCTGCCTTCCACCCTGTGTTGGCTGGGATTGGCTCCAGCAGACCCCCGTGACCCTGTAGTTAGGATATAGCGGGTTGGATAATGGATGGATGGATTTTAAACTCTCTGTGAAGATCTAATTTTCAGTCTTTATTACAATATTAAGTAATTCTGTAGTTTTGGTGTCTTTTCCCCATGTTAGTTAAGATATTCAACTATTTGACTTAATTGGACCTTTATTACTTCTAGGATTTGTAATGCCTCATTAAACCCATTAAATAAATGTCTATTATAATACATACTATTATCTATGAAAAAATTACACTTAGTGATTAAAACTAGACAGATGTTTCTTTGTAGTTCATGTCTCATTTAGCCTCCATTTGAGTCCATCAGATCCTAATAGTATGCTTAACACATAGACCTCTCTATAATGTCTCCATGATTGTGTGAATCCTTCCTGCCAGGAGTCTGATCAGATACTAGGGACTAATGTGCACCAACATCATTACTGGTAACAAGATGAGATGTAGGATATTTGACATAAGGACATATGACAACACAACAAACAGTATATTAAGAGCCCACCAAGTGTGTGTTCTCTAGTGTAACTGACCCGAAGGCTCACATGACAGGATTCTCTTCTACACAAGCATCTAAACCAACTGTAAATGACTCTGCTGCACTGGACATTTTTATTATATATAATATTATATTATATAATATTTGTGGGCGGAGTGGTGGCTCTAAAGCTAAGGATCTGTACTGGTATCCAGAAGGTTGCCGGTTCGAATCCCCATCACTGCCAAAAGAGATCCTACTCTGCTGGGCCCTTGAGCAAGACCCTTAACCTGTAATTGCTCCAGGAGCGCTGTACAATGGCTGACCCTGCACTCTGACCCCAAGGGGTATGCGAAAACTAACAAATTCCTAATACAAGAAATTGTATAAGGCAAAATAAAGAACAAAAAAAAAAAAATAGTAGTTCCTGTCTACTGTTAACCTTTAAGTACTTCAATTTGAACAGCTGGAAATTTATTCTGGTAATATTTCTGGTGAGTTTTTTTATTATTATTATTATTCTTGTTTGTCCTATGTTTATACAATAAGCATTAATCCTTTCTTTCTTTAATTTTGTTCCCATGCTTTTAAACTGTATTTATAGTATATACTTTACATTTACATATAGTTAGTTTATATTCTGATCTAAATTCTCTATAATTAAAGGGTGTTCTGATTAACATAATTATGCTGAAACATACGTGACATACGGTGTATACTGGACCATCCTTAAACATGTCCTTTGAGGAATCCTCTCAACGTTTTCCAGAGCCTTAATAAGAGCCTGTCACAAACACAGAAAAAGAGAGGACTTTGTTCATACGGGCAATTTATATACTCATTAAAAGATTTACTATAGAAAAATGAACCCCTGGCATGCTACAGACTCTGTCCAACCTTTCAAAAGTGCCTACAGCTCTTGAAAGCTATCCATCCAGGTAGGTGTGGAGGACATCTATTAGTTCTTCATCCTCTGTGTAGGACATTACCCGCTGACCTTTAGGATCTTCGTATTTGTCATACCATTTTGATGAAACATTTCTACATACAACAGCCTGAAGAAAATACAACATGTTGGTACTCTAAAGCCATCATAGCTCTCTGCTACTAGATGAATTGAAATAACAAAGTTTAATAGTTGTTACCAGCAAGTGATCATGTGCCCCAGGGTCCTTCATTATGAAGTCTATCAGTTTTTTATGTTGAACTCTCCTCGAAGCCCTGCTTGTCTCCACAGCTCCAAAAACCTGAGCCATTTGCTGTGCAGTCAAGTCAGCAGCCCTACTGCATGCACACAGTCATTACTCTCTGCCATACTGTGAACACACACACACACATATGATACATTCAGTTATCACATGTAGTGTTGGTCTTGTGCAAGCTATCAAGTTCAGAACCAAACTATTCTGTTTCCTGTAGAAAAGTGAACACATTGCAATACAATTAAAAATGGGAGAACTGACTCTGTGGCTCACCACAAAAACACCACTTGGAGGTTATCTCTGTACTTTACTGGTACACATCGATTATTTCAATTGAGGATTAAGATTACACCAATCTGGATAAAAACACTAGCTAATGAAATATGTAAGCTTCAGAAAAGCTTCTATTCTAATCAACAAAATAACCAATGTGACACTTCCCCTGGTGGCAATTGTTCCTTGACAAAGCTTAGCTTATGATAACCCTTCCGACCATGCTGAATTTTTAAAAGTCAAACCAAGTATCAAATTATAATGTGTGACCACTAGAGGGCGCCAGAGAGCCTGGAACCACAGGCCCAGTGTAAGACTTGCATTTGAACCCTGGTCCAGTGTGCGTCTAGCATGTGTCCGAGTCTCATATCCTTCTGAGCTTATGACTAAAAGCTGACGCTGTTATTTTATTATTCAATATGCTAAATGTATTTTTATTATTTTATATAACCCCTTAAGAGAAAATGGTATATTTTATGGCGTAATTATTTTTCTATATTTTTACTTAGTACTAAGTTTCTTTTTTGTATCCAGCTGGATCATAAACAATTAGGTCTTTTGTCTTATTGTTCCAAACTGAATAAACCTGTAGGGGAATTCACACATCTCCTAAAATAAGAATAAAAGTAATACATTTAAAAAGTCACGCACACCCTAAGCTAACAGGACTATCGATCAACCTAGTGGACAGGGTTACATTGTGGTCATTTAAGGTATCAACGTTTGTCATGTCCTTTTACCAACTGGGTGTAACCAATCAGTTTAAAAGTGTTCTGATTATTAAATGAATTCCTTTTTGAGTAGTGGCCTAATCAATGAATTGTGTAAATAATAGCGTAGAGGATGCTCTTTCCTTGGCAAACACTTACTAATATGTTGTTTGCCTCTTGCAAGATTTAGAGAGAGAGGTTAGGACCATGCACTGATACCGCGCATTCCTGCACCCACCACACGACAAACCAACTCAGGATCCCAGATTAGGACCCGAGTGCAGCCGTGCAACGGGTGACACCCCAGCACCACACTAGTTCAGATGGAGTGGAACCAGTGTGAGGTTTTTCCCCAAGTTTTTCCCTGCAGGTCATACCTAGGATGGAGTAATTGCAGGTTAAGGTCCCTGCTCAAGGGCCCAACAAACCAGAGTCCCTTTTGGCGTTTACGGGATTCGAACTGACAACCTTCTGATTGCCAGTTCAGATCCCTATCCTCAGAACCACCACTCCGCCCATGCAAGATTTAGATAAAGAATAATGATTAATGCTTTCTCCTGCCTGTGTTGTAGCAGTAGGGGGCGCTAGAGCTCCCTTGAACCCTCAGGTACCACTCCAAACACCGGGTAAAATTATAATTATTGTTTATTTTATAATAACCATGTGCACAAAGCACCCTCCACTCCACACTACACATACAAGTACTCTACAATAATCAATAATCACCAATCCTCCTCTCCCAGACACTTCGCCACCCTACCTCCCAGCTCAGCTCAGCATCTGGGCTTTCCCACAGTCCTTTTATATTCCCTGACCCGGAAGTGTTTCCCATCCTACAGTCCATGTGATTTCTTATCACTTCCGGGTCAGATAAAAAGTCCTTTTTTTCAACCTGGAAACACGTCGTTCCTTCTGGTCATATGATCATGACGTGTTTCCAGGTTATAGGGCACGTACAAGTCCTTGAGACTCCCTGCAGCGTCCTCTGGTGGGCCCCACGGTGTCCAGCAGGGTTGGGAATAAAAACTCCATTGTCCATAATTCCCTGCTGGTCTTCGGGGCACTTCCATGCTACAGGGAGGGCTCCAACTAGCGGCTTGGGGGTATTGGCCGGGATGAACAGCCGGCCATCTCCAACAGTGTTTTATTGCTTAAATCTAGGCATTCCAGTGGGGGGTGTCTGTTTCAA
The DNA here is from genome assembly GCF_900747795.2 of Erpetoichthys calabaricus. Lineage (NCBI taxonomy): Eukaryota > Metazoa > Chordata > Cladistia > Polypteriformes > Polypteridae > Erpetoichthys > Erpetoichthys calabaricus. The sequence continues at coordinate 341,710,345 of NC_041394.2, read as the reverse complement.
ATAAATTATCTTCCACACCAGTAATATACCACACATTATTAAAATAAAATAAAGGATTCTTCTTCTTCTCCTAGGAACCTTTCAACAGTCCTTTCCCAATAAGCCAAAAATTACACAGTAAATTATCAATAATCAATAATCCTATTCTTCCTCCTTCTTCACCTCCGCTGAGTTTTGCCCGCTGCTTCCCAACTCTGACTCTCCCATACGTGACAGCAGGATTCGTTTTATGCCAGACCCTGCAATGCTTACGGTGCCATTCTGCCTCCTCTCGGAAGCACTTGTGGGTTATAGACAAAGTAGAGTGTCTCTCTATTGATGCCTACAGCGCTGACTCCATTTCCCTAGGACCCCTGCAGGTGTCCCAACCGGATTCTCATATGAGGACCACTGCCACCTAGTGCATGGAGGATGAACCCACTCCCAAGTTCCAGCTTCTGCTGGTCTCCCCATTATTTTATACCGGCTGGGCACAGAGTTCTCTTTCTACACAGCTGGCCAATCCATACAACGTTCCTCTCGGGCCTCCCATCAAAGGTAATAACCTGTGACCCTGCCTGAACGGGATGTACATTCTTATCCCACGATTGATTAGACTAGGTTTACAATAACCTTGGTGTGGTTGTATCAGTATATTCCTAAAGGATTTCACTGCTGTCTTGTGCCTCCTGGTCCTGATGTTTAGACCTTAAAATATTGGTTATGTCATTCATTTAACCAAAAAAAAACAAAAAAAGCAAATTAGAGCACATAGTGAAACGGTGCCTGTACATAGCAAAATACATGCTAGTGTATTTAAAGTTACATTATTTGGCCTCATTCAAACACCTGAGTATTTACAATTCCAAGTTTATTTGAACTGGCTGTTTTCCCTGTTTGGATGTGAGGAATCATCTTAGATTGTCCAAACGTCCCAAAAGGAGCAGCTCCAAAAGTAGGGTACTTGCACCAGCAGTCAGCAATGGTACACATGGAATAGGTGTGTTCAGATAGGCCAAACTAGCAACAGTTGTATTCTGAAAAGGCACATGTCATATGGCTTACCTAGCGGATGCCAAAAGAGCTAGGCATATACAAATACATGAACAACTGTGTATATAAAAAAAAGGAAATATGAATGTTTACCATGCATTAGTGCAGTCCTCCCATCACTTTCTAATGATTGATATGTCATGCTAAGATAAAATGGATACATAAATGAATTTCATAGTCAAAGTATGCCACATATAGAGAAAATAATATATATATATATATATATATATTCACAGCATTCGAAGTCTGTGTCACAATCTGATTATATGGGTGGTTACCTACCAGGTAACGCTTGTGGTTGGCCAGCAATCTGCTAACATCTGCCACGGTGCCCTCAGTTTGTGAGGAGCAGATCATAGAATGGTTGAAATAGTTTACTGTCAAATAAATGCAAAGAGTACACGACACGTGTTTCGCCCTCATTCTGGGCTCATCAGGCGTACACACTCCACTGCACTCCCTCTCGGGAATCGAACCTCGGATGTCAGCGGCGATGCCCCTAACGTTGCGCCACGGCGTGTATATAATATACAGTATATATATATATATGTACAGTGGTGTGAAAAACTATTTGCCCCCCTTCCTGATTTCTTATTCTTTTGCATGTTTGTCACACAAAATGTTTCTGATCATCAAACACATTTAACCATTAGTCAAATATAACACAAGTAAACACAAAATGCAGTTTGTAAATGGTGGTTTTTATTATTTAGGGAGAAAAAAAAAATCCAAACCTACATGGCCCTGTGTGAAAAAGTAATTGCCCCCTGTACCTAATAACTGGTTGGGCCACCCTTAGCAGCAATAACTGCAATCAAGCGTTTGCGATAACTTGCAATGAGTCTTTTACAGCGCTCTGGAGGAATTTTGGCCCACTCATCTTTGCAAAATTGTTGTAATTCAGCTTTATTTGAGGGTTTTCTAGCATGAACCGCCTTTTTAAGGTCATGCCATAGCATCTCAATTGGATTCAGGTCAGGACTTTGACTAGGCCACTCCAAAAGTCTTCATTTTGTTTTTCTTCAGCCATTCAGAGGTGGATTTGCTGGTGTGTTTTGGGTCATTGTCCTATTGCAGCACCCAAGATCGCTTCAGCTTGAGTTGACGAACAGATGGCCGGACATTCCTCCTTCAGGATTTTTTGGAGACAGTAGAATTCATGGTTCCATCTATCACAGCAAGCCTTCCAGGTCCTGAAGCAGCAAAACAACCTCAGACCATCACACTACCACCACCATATTTTACTGTTGGTATGATGTTCTTTTTCTGAAATGCTGTGTTCCTTTTACGCCAGATGTAACGGGACATTTGCCTTCCAAAAAGTTCAACTTTTGACTCATCAGTCCACAAGGTATTTTCCCAAAAGTCTTGGCAATCATTGAGATGGGAAGGTTCACCACTGTTCCATGTTTTTGCCATTTGTGGATAATGGCTCTCACCGTGGTTCGCTGGAGTCCCAAAGCTTTAGAAATGGCTTTATAACCTTTACCAGACTGATAGATCTCAATTACTTCTGTTCTCATTTGTTCCTGAATTTCTTTGGATCTTGGCATGATGTCTAGCTTTTGAGGTGGTTTTGGTCTACTTCTCTGTGTCAGGCAGCTCCTATTTAAGTGATTTCTTGATTGAAACAGGTGTGGCAGTAATCAGGCCTGGGGGTGGCTACGGAAATTGAACTCAGGTGTGATACACCACAGTTAGGTTATTTTTTAACAAGGGGGCAATTACTTTTTCACACAGGGCCATGTAGGTTTGGATTTTTTTTCTCCCTAAATAATAAAAAGCACCATTTACAAACTGCATTTTGTTTTTACTTGTGTTATATTTGACTAATGGTTAAATGTGTTTGATGATCAGAAACATTTTGTGTGACAAACATGCAAAAGAATAAGAAATCAGGAAGGGGGCAAATAGTTTTTCACACCACTGTATATATATATATATATAAATGTATGTACAACAGTAAAATCAAAGGGCTCCTCCATTGTTAGATATAGCATACACCGAAATAACAATTAACATAAACTACTCAAAAAAATTAAAGGGACAGTTTAAAATCACATCAGATCGCAATGGGAAAAAAAATCCTGCTGGCTATCTCTACTGCTATGGACTGATATGGTAATGTGTTAGGAACGAAAGGATGCCACATCATTTGATGGAAATGAAAATCAACAACCTACAGAGGGCTGAATTTAAAGACTCCCCGAAAATCAAAGAGGAAAAAATGATGCAGCAGGCAGGCAGGCGAGTCCATTTGGCCGAAATTTCATTGCAGCAACTCCAAATCGTACTCAGTAGTTTGTATGGCCCCCACGTGCTTGTATGCATGCCTGACAGCATCAGGGCAGATATGCTCCTCATGAGACGACAGATGGTGTCCTGGGGGATCTCCTCCCAGATCTGGAATAGGGTGTCACTGAGCTCCTGGACAGTCTGAGGTGCAACCTGGCGGAATTGGATGGACTAAAACATAATGTCCCACCCAGAGCTGTTCTATTGGATTTAGGTCAGGTGACATGGGGGTCAGTCAATGGTATCAATTCCTTCATCCTCCAGGGACTGCCTGCATACTCTCACCACATGAGGCCGGGCATTGTCGTGCACCAGGAGGAACCCAGGAGCCACTGCACCAGCATAGGGTCTGACAATGGGTCCAAGGATTTCATCCCAATGCCTAATGGCAGTCAAGGTGCCATTGTCTAGCCTGTAGAGGTCTGTGGGTCCCTCCATGGATATGCCTCTCCTGATTGACCATCACTGACCCCCCCCCCCCCCCCCCCCCCCCCCCACCAAACCGGTCATGCTAAACGATGTTACAGGCAGCATAACATTCTCCACGGCTTCACTAGACCCTTTCACATCTGTCACATGTGCTCTTGGTGAACCTGCTCTCTTCTGTGAAAAGGACAGGGTGCCAGTGGTGGACCTGCCAATTATGGTATTCTACACCAAATGCCAATCGAGCTCCATGGTGCCGGGCAGGAAGTGAGCACAGTGCCCACTAGAGGATGTCAGGCCCTCAGGCCACCCTCATGAAGTCTGATTCTGATTGTTTTGTCAGAGACATTCACACCAGTGGCCTGCCTGCTGGAGGTAATTTTGTAGGCTCTTGCAGTGCTCATCCTGTTCCTCCTTGTCCAAAGGAGCACATACTCCTGTCCTGTCTAGCTCTCCTAGAGTAACTGTTTGTCTCCTGGAATCTCCTTCATGCCCTTGAGACTGTGCTGGGAGGCACAGCAAACCTTCTGGCAATGGCACATGCCATCCTGGAAAAGTTGGACTACCTGTGCAGCCTCTGTAGGGTCCATGGTAAATGTTCCTTTCATTTTGTTTAAGCAGTATATTGTATAACCACATTTGAGGTAATTAACAAACCTATGTTTAAAAGCACTTTATTACTATTTTAACAGTCTACTGAAAATAGAACGAAAATCTTCAACTTTTGTCCCCTCTAAGCTGCCTTCAAAAAGTTAAAAGGTTTTTGCAAACTGTCCTATTGGTAAAGCTAACTTGGTTCATGCCCAGACATAAATACTGTAATAACTTTTACATTTTTACCAGCAATCTTATATATTAAAATTAAAATACAAGTGTATATGGTGGAGTGGTGGCTCTGAGGCTAAGGATCTGCGCTGGTATCCTGAAGGTTGCCGGTTTGAATCCCCGTCAGTGCCAAAAGAGATCCTACTCTGCTGGGCCCTTGAGCAAGGCCCTTAACCTGTAATTACTCCAGGGGGCGCTGTACAATGGCTGACCCTGCGCTCTGACCCCAAGGGGTATGCGAAAAAAACTAACAAACACTGTTGTAAGTCGCTCTGGATAAGAGCGTCTACTAAATGATGTAAATGTAAATATGGAACTGATGTTAGGTTTCAGGTTTACTAGCCTGATCTTGCCTGTTGTCAATAATAACAAAGCAAACTACATCAAACACTGCAGTATTTTACATAAGTAGAAAAATATGACCAGTGCACTGGTATATGAAAAATATATAAAACTCAGTTTTTCGGTGATCTTGGAAATTTTCATTGGCTCGTAATGACAAGCATGAGGAATAGTCAGGGATGACGGAAAGGGCAGAAGATGACATGTTAAGTTTGTACTGCAGATGTAGTGTCTGTAATATTTTTGACCATGATATGATCCTTTTTAAAAATAAGAATGTAAAATAGCATTACAGTTTATCTAATTAAACATCGCGCCAATGAAAATATGCTTCAATTATTACTGTGAAAATGATGATAAAAAAACAAATGTTTGCAACAAAAAAATTCATATACAAAATCAAACCAAAGTACAAACAAAATCCTGCAATGCAAAATTATAAAAACCCACTGAAAACTTCAATGGAAGATTTTAGTACTTTTACTTTTGAAGCAAACATTAGCTGAATTTTGTAAAGAGACGAAACAAACCTCTAAAAGAACAAAACAAACCTCTAGGTAGGTGGAATATGTGAAGCAATTAGGAATGCAAAGGGAGACACACAAAGACATTGGCTGAAGTTAACTTTGATAGACATCCGCAGGTCGTTAATAACTGGACAAATTAACGCTTGATTGATGTGTACTGGCAGCAATTTGATTCACTGAAGTACCACTCTAGTAACACTAGTAAGTCGAATTTGATTGACATTTATCTCGTCCCCTCAGGAATGGGTCTAACTGCAGCCTACAATACATATGACGTAGATCAGGTAATGCCCATAAATGTCAGTCACTAAACGCCCTCCCACAAGTCTAATCTTTATGATACATTGAGGGTGTTTCGTGATGTTGAGGCGTTATGTGACTGACCACATAGGTGCCACAGTCTGCAATTAAATTCTATTGGGCTGCGACAATCCCTGTGATGCAGGCAGCCACTAAATATGGGCACACCCACCTCTATAGATACTGTAGATACCTCCAAGTAGATATTGCATCAAATGGGCGTGACAAATCATTTTCGACTTCAGCCAATCATATATTAAATTTGTGTATGTCAGGCACTTCTCAGCCAATCGCAAATTTAACATTGCGGTCAATCACCTTTTTCTTTAGCAAATCGTCCATCAGTGTTATTTGTCATTCACGTTCCACTTTAGCCAATTGCCTTATGGATATGTAAAAAGAAAGGTGGGAGTATATTCATAAAGTACATCTGCGACGGTAGTCTACTAGTGCCAATATCTTACACTATAGCACTCTGTTGAGTGAATTATTAAGACTGCAGTGTATTTTTACCACCATCAATTATGATTAGCAGTTTTGAAAAATAATGATCATAAAAGTTTGGATATGAGATATTTATCGTTACTAAACAACATCTAAAGAAAATTTCAATGAACATATGAATACAAATTTGTGTCCGCCTAATTTTAATGGATTGATGTTGACTTCAGTGTGGGCTCTACTTGATTAAGTCAGTCAGATTAAAACAAATGTTTAACTGTTGTTGTTTACTCGATTGTCCAAATGAAATAGCCGCCTACATTTAACAAGTCACACTAAAGACAGGCTATGAACGTATTACAATTTTAAACTTTGAATAAATTGTTAAAGTTATATCTTTACCTCTATAATACACAGCCCTAAAAATGTGTTTTATTACTTTCATTACTGTTTATCAACATTTATTTATTTATGTATTCCTAATATTCCATTGTACCCCCTTCTGCCCACAGATCAGCCTCTGTTCTTTGTTTGCTGATGTCTGTTAAATATTCTGTGTTCTTCATGTCTGTTCTCAACATACCAGCAGCTCTAGTGAGTTTGTGGCCTGTGGATCTCGTATTCAAGTTTGTTTTTTATCTGTATTATGATTATAGAATATTACAAATCACATACTTGACACTCTCACGTTCATGTATCAGGAAACAGACAACATTAAGAAAGCTGGCAATAACATTTTGAACTGAAACATTCTTTGGCTGTCTCTGCATGTTATCAATGTTAAATGTAAGAAACACAATAATCACAGAGCTAATAGTCACCTTTCAATCATTATTTTTATAATGAAATTTATAAAAATTTCATTATAATAATTTCATCATTGTTAAACGATCTGTGATGAGCAAATATTATGCCTTAAAAAGAGAAATAATTTTACAGTTTTTGTGACTGTGCACCTGTTAATCAGGCTATTCAGTTATTTGACTTAATTATATCTTTATTCCTTTTGAGATTTTAAATACCTCTTTAAGACCATCAAATATATGTTTCTTATAATACATATAACTTATGCAAAAGTTACATTTAGAGATTGAAACTTGACAGGTATGTTTGTTTGTAGTTCATATCTCATTTAGCCTCCATTTGACTCCATCAGGTCCTAGTGATGTGCTAAATATGTCAGCCTGTCTTTAGGGTCTCTGAGATTGGAGGAGGCCAGGAGTCCAGCTGTACAGCAGACACTGGTGTGCTTCAGCATCACGACTATTAACAAGATAGAGATGGCAGATAGTTCAGCTGGGCATAATCCTATATGACTACACAAGCAAACAGCACCAGCATGCTGCCCTAACTGCAGAGCAAATGTCATTATTTTTTATACTGTGGATGGTGGTCCAGTCTGCAAAGCTTTGCCAAAGTGTGTGGTAGGTATAAGTTGGGCCAAAGACTCTGAATGGCTGAGACAGTGAGATGTAAATCCACACTGGTAATGAAAGTGCATATCAATAAACAGATGAGCCAAGAACAGCTCTGTTCTCAGTGCTGGGTCATTTATTTTAAAATAGCAAAGAGACAGCAAGACAAAAAGCTTTCTCTTCCATACAGAGCAGAGCATATGGTAGCTTAGGAAAGCTGGGAGCCATGCTGTTCTTCTATGACTAAGGTTAGGGCAGAAAGTCAGGAGGCAAGAACACTTCACCCACCCATCTTGTGGCAGAACTTTGAGGGCAGTCAGATTAGTACTTAGTACTTTAATCATTCTGGAAAAAGCAGAGTAAACCAGAACTGGTTCAGGCTTGCTTGCTAATTTCCCCAAGTAAGGAGTTTCAAGCTGCAAGAGGTGAGACTGAAAATCAGTATGGAGTCAAGAGGAGAGCTAAGCAAAAAGGTCAGCGTTGGGAGGAATAAAGAGCAGAGCTGAAAGAGACTGTGGTACTTCTGAAGTGATGGAACCATCAAATTGTGCAGACAGACCAACTACCTGTGAAAGCAGCTCCTACAGGTTCTTGTTCCAATCCACTTGCTTCATTAAAAGACGATTCTTTCCAGTAACAGAATCTGTTAAAAAATGATTGACTTTTCAGAGTTTTCATTCTGCTTCATCATTTCATTCATTTATCGGTGAATTTTACTCTTTGAGGATATTGCAACATTTGTTTAGAACAATCTCGACACAAGCAGACCATTCAGCCCAACAAAGCTTATTTTTCTAAAATAATATCAATTTGAGTTCTGAAAGTCCCTGAATTCCTCCTGTCTACCACATTACTTGGTCATCAAGCGTCTGTGCTTCTCTGTGTTAAGAAAAACTCCCTAAGTTTGTGTTACCCTTAACAAGTTTCCAACTGTGTCGATGAACTCATTTTAAAGTAACAGACCTGTCCTTGTGCTACGGTCGGAATCACTCCAGCTCATTGAGCTTACTGTACCATGGGAGAATGCAGTGGAGGAGGCCTAGAAGCGCAAGAAGCTGAGATACACCGATCTTGCAACCGATGTGCAACAACGGAAAGCTAAAGTCCGACCAGTTGAGGTAAGCTGTAGAGGGTTTATTGCCACCTCTACATCAAGGCTACTCTGAGAGTTGGGAGTGAAGGGACAGACTCACCGGCAGGCATTGAAGGACCTCTCTAGAGCTGCTGAAAAGGGCAGTCAGTGGCTCTGGATCACATGGAAGAATTCCAGCTGGGCCTCAACTGGGTAGAAGGCATCTTGGATTTGAGCCTGGGACACAGGGATTCACTGTTGAACCCTCTGGAGATATCGTGGACCTATCAGTGAAACATAGAGGAATGGGGGTGCATACTTGATAACCCAGAAAGGCGCCGTCACTCATTTGACAATTCCACTGTCTCATGTATGCAATTAGGGATGTAAACACCTAGTCCTATGAAACAGAACTTTAAAGTAACAATATTATCCAAATGGTTCATGGCCTGGACCTGATTACTAATTTCACTGCACAACAAAGTTTTTGCTTCTTGAACACTGTTGGGTGTTTCTTATAGATTTTTGGGTGCTGATCACGAATATCACATCAACATTTACCCATCACGTACCGTTTCAGTTTTGTCATGATTTTTTCTTATATTTGTATCCAAACATTTTCGCTCCCGTAAGTGACTTATCAACAACGGTTTGTGTAGCCTGGGCATATCCAGGTATGGAATCAGGCCAGGTTGGAAGCTGTTCTGTGGAAGTTGATATCCTGGGCATGCCTGGGTAGGTCTGAACGAGCTTGACGCTGTCTCAGCATGCTATAAAGGTGGCTTGTACACACCGATCCTGCTCAATATAACAGTAAATAAGCTTAATGCTATAGACGTTTTGGTGTCAGGCAATATGTCTCGTCAATGTCGTAACAGCCGCAATACATTCTGCTATATCTGTGGTGAATATTCACTAGCGCCTCAGAGATGTTGGATGACTGCTCTTGTGAAGAAAGCTTATCATCTGTATTTCGGCTGCAAAATTGGTGATCAAGACCAGGAATGGGTGCCTCACATTTGCTGTGTGACATGTGCTGTCAGTCTGAGAGCCTGGCTCAGAGGCACTCAAAAGACGATGCTGTTTGGTTTTCCGATGATATGGCGAGAACAGAAAGACCATGTGATGGACTGTTACTTCTGTTTGATTAATGTGTCTGGTTTTTCTGCCAAAAACAAGAAGTCAATTGAATATCCTAATCTGCCTTCAGCAATGAGACCTGTGCCACATGACGACAGTCTTCCAATTCCGAAACCACAAGAGGACTGGACCTTAGACGAACCAGATGAGGAAACTGCAATGCAGGGTACTGACAGTGACATTGACCCGGATTTTGAACCGTGCTCATCAGGCAATCCACATCTGATAACACAGTCGGAATTGAACGATTTGGTCAGAGATTTGGGTCTGCCAAAAGCAAAAGCTGAGCTGCTGGGTTCGAGACTGCAGGAATGGTGTTTGCTGTCACCAGGTACGAAAATGTCTATGTTTCGAGGCTGACATCATGATATAACCAAATTTTTTGCACAAGTTGACAGTCTCTGTTTCTGTTGTGACACTGAAGGATTGTTCTCGGCCTTGGGTCTTCACAACCCAGAAGAGTGGCGTCTCTTCATTGATTCGTCAACGTTAAGCCTGAAAGCTGTTCTGCTACACAATATTTATCCTTCAGTACCTGTTGGCTATGCAGCACACATAAAAGAAACATATGAGAATATGGAACTGTTGCTGAAGCACATCCAGTATAGCAGGTACAACTGGAATATCTGTGGAGATCTTAAAGTCGTTGCTCTGTTACTAGGACTGCAGCTCAGCTATACAAAGTACTGTGGTTTCATCTGTGAATGGGACAGCCATGCCAAAGAGTCGCACTATTCTCAACAGAACTGGCCACTTCGTAAAAAGTTAGTTCCAGGACAGAAAAATGTGGCACATGAATCTCTTGTTGACCCGGCAAAAATATTTTTGCCTCCTCTTCACACAAAACTGGGACTCATGAATAATTTCATGAAAGCACTGAACAAGGAACATGAAGGTTTTCGTAATTTAAGACAGATGTTCCCAAGAATAACTGATGCCAAGATCAAAGAGGGCATTTTTGTTGGCCCCCAGATCAGACATGTTATGAGTGACAAGCGTTTTGAAGATCTGTTAGTTGGGTCGGAAAAAACTGCCTGGAAAGCCTTCAAAGATGTTGACAATTTTCTGGGCAATTACAAAGCCCCAAACTACATTCAGCTGGTAGACAAACTTCTCAAAGCATACAAGACAATGAAGTACAACATGTCACTCAAGATTCATTTCCTCCACTCACACTTGGACTTCTTCCCCGCAAATCTCGGTGCTGTCAGTAACGAACACGGTGAAAGGTTTCACCAGGACATTGCTACGATGGAGAAACGATACCAGGGCAATTGGAATCCGTCAATGCTTGCTGACTACTGTTGGACACTGCAACATGATGCACCAGACATTGAATACAAAAGAAAATCAGGAGCAAAACACTTTTAATTCTGTTGAATTCAATAGCTTATGTGAAACATATACGTGACTAAATATGTTATTGTCAGTAAACATATAAATGTCTATATCTCAGAGTTCCTACGTGATGCAGTAAAACCAAAACTATATTTGTGCATACCCAGTAGGTACCTGTCACAATCAGCAAAACCTTTTCAGGAAGCAAGACTTTTCAAAAAAAATGTTGTGCAGTGTTTCAGTCATCCTCTTTTTTTCTGTTACACTTCTTTCCAGTTTTTTTATTAAAACTGATAACTCATGAGAAACACAAACAACTGTACCAAAGGACCAAGTTAGATTGCAACCTGCTGGTTCCTTAGTCAATTGAATCCCATTGTTAACTGGGAACTGATTGCAGCTCTGTGAGATTTAATGAAGTGATTAAGAACTGGGAGCCCTGAACAATCAAGTCACCTTGAAATAAAGTATAGAACCACGGCTTCATCCATAAACTGCTTTATCATCAGTAAAAAAACAAAGCAGGCTGCTAATGCTAATCATTTAGTTGATACAATTTATTGTAAAGCTCTTTTAAAAATAGCTTCTTCTTTTATTCCCATATGTTAATGTTGCATATAATTTACAACAATGCTAATATTTAAAAACTCTTGGGACACAAACAGACAGATATTTCAGAAAGAAATTTTTATTTAAGTTAACAGTTGCATTTATTTTGCTAACATGAAGAATGAGTATTGGGAAATTATATCAGCTCAAATTTCTGACTTGTTAAGGATTAATTACTACAATATTCTTGTAAAACTGGCTGGTCTACTCAACTGACACAGAACTACAAAATAATCCCTACACACAAATTTCATTTCATCTCTAATTAGCCATCATTATACTTGACATTCTGTCTAGTCCTCCATGACAATGTGTGTGTTTAGCAGCCTGTTTTCACTTTTTCCTCCCATTATTGCTGGTCACATTCCACCACATCCCACACTTGAGATTTCTCATTCAACAAAACTCCAATGATCAGAGTCTGGCTTATGACTGCACTCGAATCAGTGTAACACAAAGGTAGCCAGCTGGGGGTTTCAAACAAAAGGGACAGCACCATACTGGCTGATTCCACAGGCGTTGTTCTTGTCCTTGGCCAGCATCAGGTAACCATTGACACCCCATAGGGTTCCCCAGCTGAAACAAACAATGAAAGATAAAGTTAGAAAGAAAGTCTTGAGTAGGCTGAGTGTTTAGTTTAGCACTTATTACTGGAAATTATAAAAAGAAAATATATTTTGTTAAGAAAATACAAATTCTAATCTAATAATATTAAGCAGTACTTTGTCTGGGACATGGACGGCCTTTTATCCCAGCCAATACCCCCAGGCCGCCAGGTGGAGCCCTGCCTGCAACATAGAGGTGCCCCGAGTTCCAGCAGGGCATCATGGACAGTGGAGTTTTTCATCACAGCCCTGCTGGATACCATGGGTACCTCCAGAGGACGCTGCAGGAAGGCCCAGAGACTATTATGTGCCCTATAACCCGGAAGTACGTCGTAGTCATAGCGACAGGAATGACGTGCTTCCAGGGTGAAGAAGAGTTTTTATCTGACCCGGAAGTGTTCCAGGTCACGTGGACAGAGAGGGTGAAACACTTCCAGGTCAAGGACTATAAAAGGACTATGGGAAATCCCAGACGGCAAGCTGAGCTGGGTGGTAGGGTGGCTAAGTGTCTGGGAGTGTGGAGGATTGTTTATTGATTGGATTATTGTGTTTATGAGTATTGTGGAGAGGAGGGTGCTTTGTGCACGTTATTGTTCAAATAAATATAATATTTGGACTTTTACCTGGTGTCTGGAGTCAAGTCAGAGGGTTCAAGAGGACGACAGCGCCCTCTATCTGTCACATTTGTAGAATTCATTTGTAATCTGCATGCAGGGCTTGATGTGTTATGTTGTGCCAAAGAGGAACTGGAGGAGATGCAAGGTGCTATAAAGTGTCTAGTAGACTGATACATTTCAGTGTGGGCAACTTTCTATACCTCAACTTATTAGAACATGTCAAGCGATTTTCTGCTTCTCTTTAAATTGATTGATTTTATAAATCACTTAACAATGAATGAGACGGAGATCAACTCAGAATATGTCTAATAGACCAGCGTTTCTCAACCTCTAAGTATTTGCAACACGAGTTTTCATAACAGTTTTAATCGAGCCCCCCTAAGGTTTTTTTTAATACCAATTTGTTCTTTTTTAATTAATTATATATCATAGATGCATATTTTATTATACCTACTTAACTTTTATCAACATTTATCTAACTATTTTATTTATTATTCTAGTATCAGAATGTAGTTTAAGTTAATTTGTTTTGGTTTCAATAGATGTATTTTTCATATTTTCGATTCTTGTTTTCTTTTTTTCACATCTTCGCGCCCACCTTTTTGTTACTTCGTGCCCCCCTAGGGGGGCCAACCCACAGATTGAGAACCACTGTAATAGACAATCCCACATATTTATAGTTTCTATTAATCTCAATAACACCATTTAGGAGCACTATGTAGTCACAAGATCCAACTCATGGTATTCCCCCATATGCAGCATATGTTGTATATATTAATAATAATAATAATAATAATAATTCATTACAATATTAAGAGCATCAAAAACATCTGAGACCTTCATGATCAGTTTGTGGAGAAATGTTTCAGCTGTACAAGGTTGAAGGTTTAAAGTCATATTCAACATGACTGCTTTGTGTCCTTAGAAGTTACATCTCTTTGAAGCTGTGGACTACATATCAGATATTTATATTATCGACAACAAATGCATAGGCTCTACTTGTGTGATACACTACAGATCTAGATGGGACTCTTGTGAAAAGCCTGATTTGTGCCTCCAGCTAAACAATGATCCCATTTTCTAGGGGCCTTTACCTGTTTTTGATAATCCAGTAATTGTTACTTCCTTGGAATCCATAGCCAACTGCCAACATGGCATGACTTAGGTTAAGTACAGAGCATTTTGGATCATTGTAGATTCCTGAGAGAAACAATGAGAAAGAAACACACATGATGAATAGAGAATTTCAAGTGGAGGTTTAGGTTATCCTAAATTTTGTTCTTCCTTGGGAGCAACTCAAGTCTTCCCTGTTGTAAACTGGAAGGAGGTAATTCCAGGTTGCAAGAATAACGTAAGGATATATGGAGAGTCCATGTTTTATATTAAGCTGTAGTCATTACACAACAACAAGTACACAAAGTACACCACTAGGTAAATCCCACTTGAAGAACACTGTTCTTCTTGAAAGGGCTCCTTCATCCTCAAGTTCTACAGTATAGGGTACAAGTACTGATGCCTAACTCTTGGTAAATACCCCTTGTTGGACCCTCATCTTTACCAGCTCCAAAAAACTCATACAGCTCCCTTTCTCATATTCCATTTTTGACTAGATGTCTGCCCTGCCTGGCACTTCAGTATTAGCACAAAGATCACAATATGGCCACAAGTAGTCCATTGCACATTCTGTTTCTTTGAAACTGGAAAATTCAAGGTCAACCTTAAATGTAACGAGTCCATCCAGCTCTGTTTTGAGATGGTTGCTCCATTACTTTATTCTTTTTGAAAGCTGAAAATGAAAAGTGTGACTCACCAGACAGGTAGAACTGGAAGCTGATCTGACTGGCATCAATGACCACTGAGATTGGCCCAATGGTTGCCAGGGCATCTGCCAAAGCCTGCTCATCGCCAATTGGGAGGTACTTGTAATTTGCCACGGTGGCGGCAACCTTGCTGCTGTTGAAACGACAGGTCCTCACCTGAGAAGATAAAAATGGGCCGGAGAGTGGTAGGAAGAGAGGAGCTTAGGATTTTAACATCACTCAGTAAGATTTGAATAAGGAACTGATGGGGTGTTTAATGCAATAGCAAAAAGCTACAGAGCTGCCACTATCCAGTGCAACATTTTAAGGCTGAAGAACATCCATCCATCCAGTATCCAGCCCCGCTATATCCTAACTACATGGTCACGGGGGTCTGCTGGAGCCAATCCAAGCCAAAACAAGGCGCAAGGCATGAAACAAACCCCGGGCAGGGCACCAGCCCACCGCAAGGCTGAAGATCATAATTTAGAAAAATATTATTGTTGAGAAATGAGGAACATTTTGTACTCCAAGATTATGTACAGCATATTAAAGTAAGGTGCATCTTGTTCATCTGCTTTAGTACACTTTTGCTTCACAAGAATTTACAGTTACGTTAAGAGATGGCTCCACAACAGTGATGTCAATAGCTTTTGTCTTTTCAAGTTTAAAACTGCAATCCATGACAACACACAAAATGAACTACTACTACTACTATTAATAATAATAATAATAATAGCACATTTTATTTAATAGGTGCCTTTCTTAACATTCAATGTCACCTTACAAAGAATTAAACAAGAGTAATAAAGATAAAAGCAAACAGGGCAATAAAATCCAATAGCAATAAGGGTACAGAAGTAGTAATAAACATCAAAGATAACTGGCTGTAACAGTGGCAAAATCATAGTTGGTATACCAGTTTAAAAAGTTATGTTTTGAAGGCAGTTCTAAATTGTGTTATTGAATCGAGCTGACAGATTTGAGAGGGAAGAGAATTCCAGAGTTGAGGGGTACAATGATAGAATGCTCGAGCGCCCATAGAACAGAGTTTGATGTGTGGTACATACAGTAAAGCTACAGATGAGGATCTGAGTAAGCAAGAGGGAAGTCTGCAGGAGATTGGTGAGGTTAAACACATTACCTTAACATGGCTTTCTAATAACTTCATTTAGTTTAATCCTGATATTCTGTATTTGTATTTAATTATCATTATTATCCATGGTAGCTCCAAAATTTGTACTAACCCCTACTTTCTCTTCTGTTCTTTTTCTGGTTTTCTGTGGTGTCGATCTGCACCACCACCACCTGATCAAAGCCCAGTGATGTCCCTACATTGATGGATTAAAGGCCAGAAGTCCACATGACCATCATCATCAAGTTCTTCCATGTGAACCCTGAATACAATGAGGACTAATTGTGAGGTCATTTATGTTAGGTAGAATACCTAGATGGGGCTGGGTGGTCTTGCGGCCATCTGGAGTTTTTTTTTTTTGTTTGTTTTCTGTCCTCCCTGGCCATCGGACTTTACTTTTATTCTATATTAATTAGTGTTCCCTAATTTTATTTTCTTATTTATTTTGTCTTTTTTCTCCTTCTTCATCATGTAAAGCACTTTGAGCTACATCATTTGTATGAAAATGTGCTATAGAAATAAATGCTGTCGCTGTTGTTGATGTAAGGTGAAGTAAGATTGTGGAGAGCTTTAAATGTTAAGAGCAGTATTTTGTATTGTATACAGTAGTAAACAGGGAGCCAGTGAAGTTGGGAGAGAATAGGTGTAATATGTTCAGTGGATTTAGAACAGGTCCTAGCAGCAGAATTTAATATAAAATGTAAGTGATGGATCAGTTTTTTAGGGGTGCCAAATAGATTAGCATTACAGTAATCTATACATGAAGTGACTAAGGTATTAACCAATACTTCAGTACGGTGCTGCGTAAGGAAACAGGACGAAGTCTAGAAATGTTGTGGAGATGGAAGAAGGCAGTCATTACTTATATGGGAAGAAAAAGAGAGGGTACTGTCCAGAATGACGCCCAGGCTCTTAACCTGGGAAGAGATGTTTGTGATAGTGTCGTTAATTAAAATGGAAGAACGGTTAACCTTGGCGAGTGCAGATTTAGAACCAATGAGGAGCACCTCAGTTTTTGTGCTATTTCATTGTGACTTTATGTCTTGGAGACATGCCATAAGAGTACTTGGAGGGAAAACAGAAGTGGACATAGTGGATAGATAAAGCTGTGTGTCATCAGCATAACAATGCAATTCAATGCCATGGTGTCGAAAGATATTACCTATTGGGAGATGTAGATGAGGAAAAAAAGTGGCTCCAAAACAGAGCCCTGCAGAACTCCTTGCATACTCTGCCTCCTGTCAGTGAGATATGAAGAAAACCAATGATGGACAAGGCCACAGACTCCAAAAATAGCTAGATGGTTCAAACGTATCTGATGTGATATGGTGTCAAATGCGGAACTGAGATCAAAAAGTACAAGAATGGATAAGAGTCCCATGTCATCTGCCTGGAGAAGATCATTTGTGATTTTCACCAGGGCCATGTCTGTACTGTGTTTAGGACAAAACCTAGATTGCAACTGTTCAGAAAGGTTATATTTTGAAAGATGGGACTGAAGTTGGGAGGCAACTATTTTTTTGAGAATTTTGATATGAATGGAACATTTGAAATAGGCCGATAATTATTAAGGATTTTAGGGTCCAAGCCAGGTTCTTGCATAATTGGTGTAATTGAGGCCATTTGTAATTAGAGGGGGACCGTGCCAGTAGTAAGGGAAGAGTTAATTATGGTAGTTATCATGGGGGAGCATGGGGGGAGATATGTGATAAACAGAACTTAACAAAGCTTGTAGGTGATGGATTCAATTGCAAGTGGAAGAATTACATTTTGTTATAAGCTCTGAGATATCATCTGAACTAAGAATAAGGTGGTTGGTAAGGAAATATGAGTGACAGTGGAAAGTATGTCATCTTCTACAGAGATAGAAGAAGCAAGTTGCTGGTGGATTTTTTCAATTTTTGAGTTGAAGAAATACAAAAAAGTATAGCAGTGCACAACAGTGAAGTTATGGTGAATAACATTTTCTGTTGGTGTAATTAGCCTATTCGTTGTGAGAAAAAAGAGCTCTAGTGTTTTTCCCTCATGTATTGATAATATTAGAGTAGAATTCAGTTTTGCCAGCAGAGAGAACATTTTTGTATTTTAATATTTGATCTGAATACATGTACAACAAGATCCTTCTTCTTAGTTAGACGCTCCAACCGTCAGCCCATGGCATTGAGCTGGCAGAGTTCAGGTATGAACCAGGGAGCAGTGCGAATAAATGAAATAGTCAGTGTTTTTAATGGAGCCAGTGGATCGAAGGCAGCAGACAGAGCAATAGTGTAATGGTCTACTATTTCTGATGGTGTGGTAGCAGAAGAAATAAGCATAATAATAATAATTTATATAGCACCTTTCCCATGCTCAACAGGCTTCACAGAGTCCATGAGCCAGACCCTTCCTAACATCATTAATAGGGTTACACAAGTTGATCACACTGAACATTTTTCCATTAACAGTAGTTTTCATGTTGAAGCCAGTGTGGTCATTGTTTATGCAGGTACCCTCACAAACCTGACCTACCAGAAACCGTTATTTACAACAGAGGTCACATTTTGACATCCTTAAGAACAGGTCAATGAGAATGAGCCCTTCAGCTCATCTTTGTCATTTCCTGTGACCCTAGAATTTCCAAGAATCACTGAAATCAGATTCAATAACATTTCTAACAGCCTTACATAATTATGAAGTGTCATTACAGTTCTCTGTGAGAAGACATCAGACGTGCCACTTCAGTACTTACTGCCATTGTGTAGGGATAGGTCGCCTCAGCCTGAATTCCTCCATTGTCGATCACGTACTGGAAGGCCAGAGAGGGCCTACCGCCTGTGCAGCCCTGGTTCCCCAGATACTCTGAACAATCGAGCAGATTTTGCTTGCTCAATGCTCTCAGCTTGCCCGTTTTATTGAAGGTTTGCCCCTCTATTGCTCCAGCAGCACTGAATGCCCAACAGCAGCCACAAAATCCCTATGGAAAAAACAGAAGTAAGCTCAGCTGAGTCTGTCTTGGGAAAAAGTACATATTAGTAAATTGCGCTAAATGAATCTAACTTCTATGAATTCATCTCCTACATATCTGATGATGGGAGCACAGCCTGCATTCATTTTCCATTAGGGTATCTCCAGTGACATAGCTAGCTTGCTGAAGGCCCCTGTGCAGTGCCCTGAGGTGAGCCCCTCCTGTCTAGCATAACTGTTAGTAACTGATCTGCAACTAGATCCTAGGGGCCAGCTGGGCAGTGGTGTCCATGACTGGGTCACTATCAGATCACACGCTGGTGGTGATCAGATCACAAAACGGCTCTACCTAAATGGAATTTGTAATAACTTTTTTTAATCACTTTATTACAGCAGCTGTAAGTTAGCAAAAATAAAATAAATTGTGGGAATGGAATGTGGGAGGTGTGGGTATTAGCAGTAGTACATAAATATTTGTAAGTTATGGACCCACTTGCTTTTTCAAGACAACTTTGTGAAGGAAGATGATTAAAATGTAATGTAAGGTAGAAAGTAGAAACAGTTCTGTGCTATAAAATGAAGCAATTTCAATTTGTGACAACTTAAAACACCAGCTGACAGGATACTACTACACAATCGACCTGTTTTACACAAGTTCTGAGAAAAAGGATATCATAAAGTGATGTGTCAATGCTTCTACAAAAAGGGTAGAAATCTCAGTAAACTTATCGTTTTTCAATTCCTGTTGCAGGCTTGCTTTACGTTTAGCAGCCCCACTCTTATCATTTTTGCTGGATCCACTGCTACTGGCCGACATGGTGTTGCATGGCGAAAGTATAAAAAGCGTCAAATTGTTTTAATATCCGCTGTTTGCCGACTAATGGGACCCATAACTTAACAACTGAATTGCTATGATTACAGTTTACGAGTTTGAATTTTGAAAACGGTTGACATCAAATTAAAGTACAAAAGTAACAATTATTTATGATAATAATGCATTTTTACATTATTCATGTGACGTCCTTCAAAACTTCTTCCCTTCGCTATGGCATGTCAAAGGTCGCCAAATTTTGGAATGTGCACTTCTCTGTAAGGCGGACTAGGATGTGTTGTGCCTCTGATTAGGCTCTGAGCTTCTGAACTCCATCCATTATCCAACCCGCTGAATCCGAACACAGGGTCACGGGGGTCTGCTGGAGCCAATCCCAGCCAACACAGGGCACAAGGCAGGAACCAATCCTGGGCAGGGTGCCAACCCACCGCAGGACACACACAAACACCAAGCACACACTAGGGCCAATTTAGAATCGCCAATCCACCTAACCTGCATGTCTTTGGACTTTGGGAGGAAACCGGAGCGCCCGGAGGAAACCCACGCGGACACAGGGAGAACATGCAAACTCCACGCAGGGAGGACCCGGGAAGTGAACCCAGGTCCCCAGGTCTCCCAACTGCAAGGCAGCAGCGCTACCCACTGCGCCACTCGCTTCTGAACTCCCAAAGTCTAAATTCGTGTAAACTGTAGGCCTGCTAAATACGTAATATCATCATGGATTGAATTGGACTTGCCTGACGATGGTGTAAACATGGCACTGAAACTGTGAATCCAACTCACTAATACTTTACGATGAACTTTACAGGCGGATTCATTTACTGAAGCTCACTGACAGTAGAAGCACCGAAGGATTATTTTTCATTTTCAGCCATCAGGCAAAGTCTACAGATACAGCCATAAAAAAGAGTTGAATAGAGTAAAAGAAAAGCCTGTCGGTCTCTTTATGCTTCTACTACAGAATCACTGGAACCTCTGTAACCTGCTGATATTTGAAACATTTACAGCCTTCCTGTGAAGATGAAGTTTTAAGAACTGATTGATATTCATTATTACTTTCAGTTTATTTATGCTTGCATTTATTTTATGAAATGTTAAACAGAACGAGAATTCAGAGTAAATGGAGCTGAAAGTGTACTAATGCTATCCTTGTTATTTCTTTCTGCTCGACTGAATGCAGACATTTATCTTTTTGTTGCATCACTGGCTCGCTGTCCATGTTCTTTGCACCATTCTGCTCTTAATACTCCTTTCCTCTGCCGCATGCTACCATTACTGCTATTCACGAAACCAGTGTTTTTTTCTTCAAAATAATACCTAATGTTGAATTTTGGCATTAGATATCAAGAAGCAATTGAGGTTAGGTCAACATTAAGAAAAGCAAGACAAAATAAAAAAAAGAACATTTCTTTTATAGTCTTCTCAAAAGAGTCCAGGCACTATATGTTATTCTCACTTGAGATCCTGTTTTTATCCATCCAGCCATCAACCAATTTTCCTCTCCCACTTATAGGGGGCATTTTACCACTGATTCTTTTTCCCCCAATTTCCACAATTTCCATCACTAGTACCAAAAATAACATGTAATAACAACACCAAATAAATAATCATGCAATATTTCTAAAAACAGTATTTGATCCCGAGGTTGTTTCTTGCAGTAATACAAGGGCTGTGTCTTTATCCTCTCCTTAGTGCCCCTTATCTGAAGGCTTTCTTACCTCAGCCCTGAAAAGCCCACAGGTGACACTAGAGAAGAGAACTGCCATAGATGAGAAAGACACCACACACTGTGACACTTTAGGAAGAGACATTCATGAACTCAGATACTTCTGTGCTCACCTGGTCTTGGACGGGTGTGACGTACCCCAGTTTCCTATAATCAATACTGGTGAGGTTCAGCTGACTGGCAGCACTTCGCAGGTCAGTGGCAGACAGTGTGATATCTCTTACATGCTTCACAGAATAGGAACTCAGCATACTGGCAAACTCTGAAGAGGTCTTTCAGAAAATTAAAAAAGGATTTTGAAATATGATTAAAGAAATTAGTCTGGTGTCTGGCTTTGAATGCTAACTTGTAATACCAAATCTCCTTACTAGATCTCCAAACTGGTTCATTCCTAACTTAAAGGTCGTTTTTCCTCTCTTGTACTGCAAGTTGTGGGCATTAATTTTCCTCAAGTTCTCTTCCCATATTGTTCTTTTTTGCAGCTCACTTGCCTAAAACACAGAAATCTCTTCAGAAAAGACAAGCTGAACGTCACGGAAATCAGAACAGAACAAGCATCTCAGGGTCATTCAGACACCTCTAGTTTTGCCCCTCGTCTCTCCCTTACCTTCTTGTACTGTTTGCCGTGGGTCTTCTTCCAAACTTGCCACTTGAAGTCCAGACGACTGTCAATACACACGATGAGGTAAAGGCAAAGAGCCTGACACACCATAAAAAAGATGGCCTTCATGGTCAACTGTCGAAAGCCAGCATCAGAAATTAAATTAACAGGTTAGAATCACTTTGTGTAGCATTCAGTTTCTCATGATATAATCAATCATTCATTTATTCATCCATTTTCAGAATCTTTAATTCCAATGCAGGATAGTTGGGCAATATACAGTATGCCAAGATCTAACGTTTCTGACAAGTGAAACATTCCCTTCTACACTGAGATATTTGAGAATAAACCGATCAACTCAAGTTGCACAGCTTCAGTAAGGGTGAAGAAGTCAGAGCACCAGAGAATTTCTGAGTGGACATGTTGGAAATGTAGAAACTCGACACAGACAGTAAGTGGGCAGTGCAATAAAATGTCCATTGGTAAATAAAGAGTTGAAGAGTGTTGTATAAAAGAACATAATGTGTACAAAGAGATACACGTTCACGTTAAGGGCTAATTTAATTCTGTTAAGATTTGAACCCGGCAGTCTGATGATGTGAGACAGCAGGATAAATCATTCAAGGATTTTATGTCAGTGACCATTAAAACAAATGTGTCTCAGACACTATACACGAATAAGGCTTCAACAATAAATAAACCAAAGAATTCAAATGAAGAAAATGCATCAAACCACAGAAACAGTTGAGAATAAGTCCTTCATGTAATAGTGTAGAACATAATAAACAAATTAAGAAAAAGATGTAAATATCATTTAAAAATTTTGGAAAAATTATAAAGATGCTATAATAAATAAGTAAATCTTTAATTGAGATTTCAATAAGTCAAATGGTCATGGTATCGTGCTGTATCATTTCTTTGAATTTAAAAAAAAAATACTGTTATGAAGCAGTTAGAATCATGTAGAATGAAAAAACAAAGAAAATGACCTTTGTGTTTAAATTAGGTTCTTACCTTACAAGTTATTAAAGTAAAATAAAGTGTGACATGAGAAGCATTACCTGTTAGTGTGACGCCGAGCTGTGCAGAGGTGGCACAAACGCAGAAGAGGCCTGACTGTGACTTGTGACTCTCGACACGTCCACAGCGACTTCTTTATACTCACGAGAAGGCGGGGGGCCCACTGTGAGCAAATAACATCAGAGGAAGAGTAAATGAGGAGCTCAGGGTGGGACGTGCACTCTGGGCTATTAAGGTAAGGCCTGCTGGTGGATGAAGGGACTTTACTGGGCTTTGAGTTTGTGTTTCAACCGCACAATGAAAACAAACCACCTGTCCTGTCAACATGAGGGTCTGCTTAGGACTCACTTAAGAGTCTGCAAGGGCTGGGAGGTGTGGAAGTCACTAATTCAGATGAGAATCAGAACATGGCTATCAAAAAATGAAATGGTAAGGTGACAAACCCAAGGGGTTATCCATAAGGCATGGATAAAGAGGATTTTTATTTTAATTAATCTGTGTACAGCAATGTTGATACATATGCTTTTCTTTTGGCTAAATTTATACTTTAACTTTGATTACAAAGATGATCTGACATTAGAAATTTTTTCATTTTACTTGCAATTGCACTACAGCTTTACTATAGTTGTTTAGTGGTTATTTCTATTTGCACAATTAACAATCAATTATAAAAAGCAACGTACAGTTTTTTGTTTCTTTCCAACCTGAAATCGAAAAGGACATTTTGTGCTATTCTACCTTCTATCAAAGATCTGCTCCTCACCACCACTGGTTCTGTTTAATCATAAGGAGACATTGTGGATGTGATCGTGGTGGTGACTTTTTATTAAGGGGGTTTGAGTTTCTGCTGCCAACTCACTGCATTGTAGCACATTGTGTTTTAATTCATTTTCTTCTTGTAAAATAATAAATACTATTGATTTTACAGAGCAGTATGTAAAAGGAACAGTTAATCACTTATTTTTAAAAGTTAACGCTAAAAAATAGCGCAAATGGGTAACACTTGTCATCCACATTTTTAACTCCAAAAGGTAGGAAGATACTGATGCGGGATGTGCCACCTGACATCTCCATACATTTAGAATAATACCAAAGATTTCAAAAGTAATATCAACAATGCTTCATTAAAATCAAAAAGCTATGCAGAATAATGATGAGGAACAAAAGTAAAGTAACAAACACGGGAAGAACTCTGGTGTGCAGCCAGTCCGTCAGCGTGTGCACTCAAGTGGACGATTAGCCTAACAGGAGAGGAACCTGAGATATTTGGGAAAGTCCACATGAATCAAATATCCTCGCTGACTGAGCCACAGTGCCGCACAAGAAGGGCATCATCAGCTTGTTCTGTTTGAATAAAACTTTGCTTGAGGATCTAAAAACACTTAAAATGGAAAACAATGAAATGTAATTGGAGACTTTGCTAACTTTATGTCATTCAATGGTGGGAAGTAACAATTATGAACTTTTAGAAAGAAAAACCCAAGGTGCTTTTTTGATTTAGGCATCCTAAAATAACGTGGAAGATTAAATTCATTTTATTTTTTTTCATTGGACATGAAGTATCTGCTGAAGTGAATGATCTTTTATGTCACTGCATGACTCATATTTAGCACTGTATGAAGTCCTCAAAAGACATATTTGAGTAAAAGTAAAGATTCCATTTTCTGAAAAATGACTCAAGTAAAAGTAAAATTAGTCCATGAGCAAAATACTCAAATTGATGGTTTAAAATATCTGATATCAAAAGTACTTCAACACAAAGAAATGTAGGATCTTTCCCCATTTTTACATCCATCCATTTGTGAACACCTGCTGATCTGGAGCAGAAGCCTATCCCAGAACAATCTCTATATAGGGGACCAGTCCATCCCAGGGTCAAGACACACACACACATAGATCAGAGGCCAATTTAGCATCACCTGTCCATCTTGCCCTCATGTCCTTGGAAAAAACTCACGTGGACACAGGGAGAGCCGTCGATTTAGGATTGAATCATTAAGATGTCTGCTCACCCTAAATGTCATTGCCTTAAGTTTCAGTTACTTGGCTCATACCTTAGTAGTTGTAATACAAAGCACACACAAAAAGTAGGCAGTCTGAATTACGTTTAAGTTTATAAGAACATTTTATATATTTAAAAAAATGGGAGCAGGCACAGAGGCACAGTGAGAACAATCCAGACAAGAACAGGCCATTCAGCCCAACTAAGCCTACCAGTCCTATCCACTTAATTCAGGGGTCCTCAAACACAGTCCTGGAGGGCCGCAGTGGCTGCAGGTTTTTTGTTCTAACCCGGTTGCTTAATTAGAAAGAAATTATTGCCAATAATTTAATTTAATGGCTTATTAGTGCTTTAACTGTGCTATGTTAGGTTATTTCTCATATCTGAGATTTTCTTCCCCTTTCTAAGGAATGGAGGAGTAATTCTCAGTCCTTCACTTTTTTCTCTTCACTTTCCTTCCAAGTATTTAATTAAAGCCAATAGTGCATGATACATACACACAGAGGTGTAAACGGAAGCAAGCTAAATGGAGAAATGCTGGTCTCTTTTGTCATTTGCATGTTATTGTTCATTAGGAGCCATTAAAAACAAAGAATACAGCTGTTTAATACTAAACTCATCAATAAGGGTTCAAAATCTTAATGAGCAAGACAACTAAAGTGAAGCAGAAGTGTTACTTGAGCACTTCTTATTAAGCCACTGTGGCCCTGTAGAACCGTGATTGAGGACCCTTGACTTAATTCTTCTAAAATAACATCATGTCAAATTTTGAAAGTCCGTAAAGTCTTACTGTCCGCCCCACTACTTGGTCACGTACTCCATGTGTCTGTGGTTCTCTATGTAAAGAAAAACTTCCTAATGTCTGTGTGAAATTTCCCCTTAACAAGTTTCCAACTGTGTCCCCGTGTTCTTGATAAACTCATTTTAAAATAACAGTCTTGATCCAATATTCTAATTCCCTTCATAATTTTAAACACTTCACTCAGATCACCTCTTAATCTTCTTTCAAGGCTCAGCTCTTGTAATCTTTCCTCATAATTCATCCCCTGTAGCCCTGGAATCAGCCTAGTCACTCTTCTCTGGACTTTTTCTAGTGCTGCTATGTCCTATTTGTAGACTGGAGACCAAAACTGCACACAGTACTCCAGATGAGGCCTCACCAGTGTGTTATAAAGCTTGAGCAGAACCTCCTGTGACTTGTACTCCACATATCAAGGCGCTATATAACTGGACATTCTGTTAGCTGTCTTAATGGCCTCTGAACACTGTCAGTTGATAGCACAGAGTCCACTATGACTCCTAAATCCTTCTTGTTTCTGTATTGCAACAAGGAGACTGGCCTTTACATCCAAGGTGCTTTCTGCATTTATTATGTTCTCCCTGTGGGTGTTTCTTTTGCTGCTTCACTATCTTCCCACCGTATAAAAAAATGTGGTGATGCTGACTTGGCCTCTGATGTGTGTGTTTGTTCGCTCCGTGGTGAGCTGCTGCCCTGCCCAGTGTTTGATCCTGCCTTGTGCGCAATACGTCTTAAGAGGCTCCAGCTTCCCATTTCAAAAATGGCTGAATAGATGAAAAATGGGGAAATCTTACATTTACGTTTACTTAAGTAAACTTAATATCAGAAACTTTAAAACTTCTGCTTTGGTGGTTTCGTCATGGAGAAATTTTATTTTAACATGGATAACTTTTCAAAAAAGGAATCTTTACTTTCACTCATGCGTTGTTTTTGAATACTTCATAAAACATTGACAAAGAATCATGCCGCTAAATAAAATATGATAAAATTTAACAGTTACTGGTCAGGATTACAAATAGAAAACAAGAAAGCGAAGCTGCTGGGTCAAGGTTGAAACTTCACAAGTGCACAGGGAGAGCAGTAGAGTCAACACAAAGAAAATGAGTGCCAAAGGGTGGAGAATGATTGACCTTCCCTTGTAAAATGTGTTTCATCATACATATAAGATTAAGATGACTAAATCAAATAAGCACTTTGTTTTTCCTTTCTCATAATTCATAATTGATACTTCTTGCTGTTGCCTGATATAAAGTTTGAAATGTCTCCTGTTGCATTTCATTGTTTTCCATTTTAAATATTTTTAGATCTGCGGTGGGTTGGCACCCTGCCTGGGATTGGTTCCTGCCTTGTGCCCTGTGTTGGCTGGGATTGGCTCCAGCAGACCCCCGTGACCCTGTGTTCGGATTCAGCGGGTTGGAAAATGGATGGATGGATGGATGTTTTTAGATACTCAGGCAAAATTTTATTCAAACTAAACCAGCTGATGATTCTTTTCTTCTCCGTCACTGTGGCTCAGTCAGCGAGAATATTTGATTCGTGCGGACTTTCTCTGATATCTCAGGGTCCTCTCATGTTTGGCTAACTGGCCACTCGAGTGCCCACGCTGATGGACTGGCAGCACACCAGGGCTGCTCCAAGTTTTGTTCCTGTACATTTGCCTCTGGTTGTTCTAATTTGTAGCATTTTTGGTATTCATTTAGAAGTCTTAGAGCGGCACGGTGGCGCAGTGGACAGCGCTGTTGCCTCACAGTTAGGAGAGCCGGGTTCTCTTCCCAGGTCCTCCCTGTGTGGAGTTTGCATGTTCTCCCCGTGTCTGCGTGGGTTTCCTCCAGGTGGTCCGGTTTCCTCCCACAGTCCAAAGACATGCAAGTTAGGTGCATTGGCAATTCTAAATTGTCCCTAGTGTGTGCTTGGTGTGTGTGTGCGCCCTGCCCAGGGTTTGTTTCCTGCCTTGCGCCCTGCATTGGCTGGGATTGTCTCCAGCACACCCCCGTGACCCTGTAGTTAAGATATAGCGGGTTGGATAATGGATGGATGGATTTAGAAATCTTTGGTATTAATTAACATGTAGGCAGATGTCAGGTGGCACATCCCATCAACATTTGTCTACATGTCTGAGGTAAAAATGGGACTGACAAGCAGTTTCTTTTTATAAAACTAACTCTAACAAAAAAACGGAAAAATGTGTGGAGTAAATATTCAACTACTCCTTTTGTCTGCTGTTCTGGAATCTCTAAACTAAGATGAGAATTAATAAAGACACCGTACGCCCCACTGCAGCAGCTTGGCAGCAGAAACTCAAACCCCTGGATAAAAAGTCACCACCAATGACCACGGCCACAATTTCAGAATAGTACCATCCTGGTGTGTCTTCTTCATCATTAAACATAAACTAAGGTGGTGAGGATCTGATATTTTATAGAAAGTAAAATAGCACACAGATTTACTTTTCCAATTTTGAAAAAAAAATTAAATTGCAGTTTTCTTATTTTAGTTTATTCTTAGTTGGGCAAAAAGTCACCATAACAATCATGTCATTTTAGGAATTATTATTATTATTATTATTATTATTACTACCAGTAACGGCGCACTGCATGATAACGTGCACTGAATACTTTTGACGTGATCATTCCTAGTTGTCATCCTCTTTCTCTGTACGTTTATCATTTGTTTGCTCAGAGGTTGATGTGTTTGCTGTTTCCTGAGCAGCTCTTCTTTTTTCCACCCTAGCAGCCCGCTGCTTCTCTTCTTTCGTTGGCATCTTTTAGCGTTAAAACTGATTAAGTCCGTGTTTGTGTTGCAATTACTTTGTACATTTTTCACTAAAGCTGGCACTTAAGTCTCTAATCTATCTCAAGAATGATTAAAGATATGAAGAGGTAGGGGAAGTGATGGTGAAGGTGGTAGGGATGAGAATGGTGCCTGAATGCATGTGGCACATGGTCACCATTCTGGCCGCCGCCGAGAGTTGATTGTACAATAAAATAAAATAAAAATTAAAAGAGGAAAGTCCTTGGAGGTCAATCATCACCACAAAAGCAGATAGTAGACGTCACGTAGTATATGTGTACCAAACTTCAGGTCAATTAGCCCAACGGTTTGCGAGCTACAGGTGATTTAAAATCCTGGACAGACAAATGGACAGCCACAGTAGCGCATTATATTTAAAGATTATTAAACATCTGCAGTGGGTTGGCGCCCTCCCCCGGGGTTTGTTTCCTGCCTTGCTCCCTGTGTTGGCTGGCATTGGCTCCAGCAGACCCCCGTGACCCTGTAGTTAGGATGTGGTGGGTTGGATGATGGATGGGTGGATGGATTATTAAACATAAACTATGATTGTAAGGATCTGATGTTTGATGAAAGCTAGAATAAAAAAAAAAAAACTTTTTAATTTCAATTTGGAAAAAAGAATTAAAAACTGTCACTTCCTCCTTTTAATTGACTGGTAATTGTGCTATAAGGTAATGTCCACTAAATAATTATACTAAAGCTGTAATGCAATTGAAAGTAAAGTTAAGCGATTTCTTATGTGAGATCAACTTTGTAATCAATGATAACATATATATTTAGCCAAAAAAGAAAGCAGATTTATCAATATGGCTGTTTAAAGACTGAATTAAAAAATAAAACTCTTTCCTGCCTTGTGCCTAATTTAAGGCCTTGCTTCATGGATAAGCTCTTAGGTTTGTCACCTTAGTATTTCATTTTTTGTTAGCACTGCTCTTATTCTCATCTGAATTAGTGACATCCACACCTCCCAGCCCTTTCAGTCTCCTGACTTAACCCTAAGCAGACCCTCATGTTGACAGGACAGGTGGTTTGTTTTCATTGTGCCATTGAAACACAAACTCAAAGCCCAGTAAAGCCCCTTCATCCAGCAGCAGGGCTTACCTTAATAGCCCAAGTGCACGTCCTACCCTGAGCTCCTCATTTACTCTTCCTCTGCTCACAGTGGGTCCCCTGCCTTCTCGTGAGTATAAAGAAGTCGCTGTGGACGTGTCGAGAACCACAAGTCACAGTCAGGCCTCTTCAGCATCTGTGTCACCCCAAATTGTTTGGCGTCACCCAAGATGAAGTCATACTAACAGATAATGCTTCTCATGTCACAAATACTTTTCACTTTTCACAACCTCTGATAAAGTGTGGAACAACACTTCATAAATAAATACACCATGTAGTTCTATAATATTTATATCAAAACAAATGTGCAAAAAGCACTGAACCACAAAAAGTAGTTGTCAGTGGAATCCCCAGTGCATAATAGATTATGTTTTCAATTACATCTGTGAGTCTGAAATCTACAGAGCCGAGTCACTGTCAGTGTCTGGATGGTAACGCTGAATACTCTTCCACAAAGTTTGAAGTGTTGGTCAAAAAAGACCACTTTGAATTTCTTCAATAGACAAAAGACTCAAAAAACGTCTCAGTGCCACAGAATTCTGTTAAGCTCTTTTTAAAGAATGCACTTAGTAAGCAAAAAACTATGAAACATTTCGTGTAGCATCTTCAGTCACTCCGTCATCGTAGCGCACTTTAAAAATATTAAAATAAAGGAAAAACAAGACACGTTCATAAACAAACTTATCACAAAATAAAGATCAACAGGTACACTTAAAAACACAAATCATTCCACTCACATACATGTTTCATTAATAAAAAAATAAAACATTTTGTGTAGCCTATTCAGTCACTCTGAGAGAAAAAGGAAAAAAAAAAAGGTTAAAATTGTGATTGTACGCTACACTTCATTAAAATTTGAAACAAAAATAAAACAAAACAAATACACAGTAACAAACACCAAAACCCATACAACATCCAAATATAGTTCAAAGTATATTATAAACTTTCAAACAACTTTTTAAACGTATTGTTATGAACGGCCGGTTGCTCAGCCTGGCCGGGACGCTCAAAGAATGGAAGGATGGGGGAAGGCAACTACTTTGGGACACTGCCTCCCACCAGGACACTAGATGGCAGTTTCCCTGCATACAGCATACCGGTGCCCCGGATTCCTGCAGGGCACCTTGGGACCTGGAGTTTAGCTTCACAGCCCTGCTGGGTACCGTGGGTGCCGCCAGGAAACACTGCAGGGAGACCGGGGGATTTTAATTTTCCGTATAGGTCAGAAGTACTCCCAAGTCACAGGGAGGGAAGCCCCAAAGTCCTCGTGGGCTGAAGAAACTCAAGCTCTCCATCTGACCTGGAAGTGCTGGCAAGTCACGTGGGAGGAAGAACAGAAGCATTTCTGGGTCAAGGACTATATAAAGGACTGCTGGGAACCCAGCAAGCGAGCCAGAGTTGGGAGGTAGATGACAGAGCTTGCTGGGAGGTGTGGAGGAGAGAATTGAGAATAATTATTGTATTTATTAATATTCTTGTTTGCCTGTGTATGGTGGTTGGGGTTCTTAGAGGCACTATTACAGGAAAAGGAAGAATTAAAGTCAGGGCCAGATTAAGAGCTTTGGGGGCCTATAGCACATTTCAAATTTGGGGACCCTTTTGGTCTGCATCATCTGAAGTTTAGATTCTGAACAGTTCAAACCGGACTAAATAATTATTTTACTCTCGATTATAATAAGAATCTTATAATATTTATGTGAATTTTATGTGTTGGGCCCCTAAAGTTTTGCTGTGTAAGAAATTTACAGTTTAAAAACGTAAAGATAATATTTTTAAAGACCAGTTTTTCAATGCTACACTTTTTCATTAAATATTGGGTCCACCATTTGGGGGCCCCCGAAATTGCGGGGCCCGTAGCATATGCTACATGTGCTTATTAGTTAATCCGGCACTGATTAAAGTATCTTTTTGTTCTTTTACCTGGTGTCCTGGACGTTTGTCTGTCGGGTTAGAGGAGCAACAGCGTCCTCTAGTGTCACAGTATATAACTTTCATCACAGAAACAACAGACATGCGCCCCTCTCATCACAGCGCTCCTGTTTAATTGTCAGGGCACGAGACGCACGTGAAGTCAAAACTTGACTTGAACAAAAACAAGAAACGAGAAAAGAAACCCTCCAACATTAAACCAAAAGGATTTGTGCCCACTACAGAGCAATAATGCCTGTTCGTTTTCCAGTATAATAACATTATATAATTTCTCCATTAGTTTATTTCACTGGTTGCTCTGAATGCCAGGCCGGGCACTCAGGCCACCTTGAAAGCTCCAACTGATTGTAAACGTCAGTCCGGCTCTGGGGCCAAAAGTAGGAGAAAGGGGCTTTCCTTTATTAGAAAGAACTGGAAATTAAGTTGCGCAATGGGGAAAAATATATTTTGTCTCTATGGGCAAGCAGAAAGGAGGATTTTGGGGAGAGCAAACTGAGCTCCAGACTGGCCTTAGAGTAAAGGTAAGGTGGTACAGCGCGAAATCAGGGAGGGAGACACCACCGTCTTACCTGTCGCAGATCAAATTGGAGTGTTTAATAGATGGCCATTTGTGATTCCAAAGAAATGAAGATGCCAGAGACTTAACAGATTGCCAGAACTTAAGGTTGGGGAGGGAGAGGGGCCATAGAACAAACAAAATTAAATCTGTGGAGCAAATTCATTTTAATAATTGCCAGTCTGGACTGGAATGAGTGAGAAAGATGGAAGACCAAGAAGAAATGGATTCTCTGACACCCTTCAGAACACAGCGATAGTTGGTAGCTGCAAGCTCCTGGACCCTGGCAAAGATATCCGATTCCAGGAGTCTAAAAGACACTGTCTGTGGAATGAATGAGGGAAGTGTAGAGAAATGACAGGAAGAATTTAGTGGGAAAAGATCAGATTTATTCCAGATAATCTTATAAGCAGACCAGGCTTCAAAGACATTAAAGAGATCAAGGACATGGGGAAGATCAGCAGGGCCATTACCAAGGTAGAGAAGAATATCATCTATATAAAATGAAACTCTTTGGTGTATATCTTTAATCAATTTGGGACTGATATTGTCTGAGTTGTGATGAGCTACTGCCAGAGGCACTAATAAAAGAATAAAGAGAAGCAGGGAAAGGGGACAGCCCTGTCTTCAAACACATGAAAACGGTATGTGTTTGGGGTGATGAATAAAGGGTCTGAACTGTGTTTATAAAGGCTGAGCCAAAGCCCATTCTACCTAAGAACTTCAATAATAAAGGCCCAGTTCATCCTGTCAAATGCCTTCTGTGCCTCTAGGGAAGAAAATAGTTGCAATTACCAGTGATAGTGGATGTTAACTACAGCAATCAGTGGGATCCTTACCCTGTTTAAGCAACAGGTAGCAGAAGCAAGTAAAGGGTTGAAGTGAGATGACAAAAGAGCAGAGTTAAGCATCTGCAAGAGTAGGACAAAGAGGTGCTTCCAAAAAGCGAACAAGATCTCATGGATCAACCAGTCAGGCCCTGGAGATTTCCCAGTACTCATAGGGTCCAGTGCTTCTTTTAGTTCATTAAGTGACAGGGGACTATCCAGAGCAGATGCCTCTGGTTCTGAAAGCTCAGAGAGGGGTAGGGATTTTAGAAATCTGTCCATATAAGCAGGGCCATAGGAAGAGGATAAAGATTACAGATCAGAAAAGAACAGGAAAAGAAAATTCTTATTAATTTCACCAGAAATTGTAGTGAAACCTCCCTCCTTTGTTTTTATGGCTGGCCACCATAGATGGATAGATGGATGGAATAATTAAACATGCACTATGAAGATGTTTGAATGTTCCTTAAACGTTTTGAAGAATCGGCATTCTAACCTTATAGATGGCTTGATATTTATTACAGAGCTGATCGTGTGGAGATTGGTTACTTGGAGAAAGAAAAGGAAGGACAGGAATTGGGGGTTAGTATGTTTAGAGCTGCAATAAACTATCTCATTGAAAGTCACACACAGTGCAGCAAGCATCTTGCGTGAGGCAGGAACAATCTCTGGACGTGGTGCCAGCTCGTCACTACCGCTGACCCCATGTTTAATACATGCTTTAATTGAAATCATCATGAAAATGATGTCAACTTAGTATTTAAATTTTGTTCAGGGAGCTGTAATATCACGAATGTAATGGATTCTGTGTCCTGGTGGCGTAAGAGAAAGCCCTTTTAAGAAGGCCGTAGAGATTCACACACATACAACAGAACACAAAGAACAACACATACGATACAAAGTATTTAATGTGCTACTTTAGTTACGATGGTATCTGAGAAACTAGTAAATTAAACAATTTTACGATTAAGCTAATGACATTCTACTTTAATGACAAAATAAACTACATGATTAAAGTGGAAATTTCAAGAGTAAAGATATTTTGACCTTTTTTCCCCACTGTGTCCTTATTTATTTATTTTTCTCTGTACACTAATACTCTTCCATATGATACTCAGACGTTGGGTTATGACTTGCCTTTTCACGGCGACTTTGTTTTTTTTATTATTTTGGGCACTTTGCGACTTTCTGAACTTGAATTTTCAAGTTTCTCCGCCACTCTGTCACTCGATCAATTTCCTTTTGTTGTTTTTACCACTGTTTAAACCAACAAATAGTATGTTTTTCCTTGCCTCCACTTGGTATTCGCTGAAATTCTTCTGTTTTCCCCGTGCTTTTGCCATTGCCTTTTCACAAAAGCTGAACTTAAGGGGCTATTTATATTAATTTGCATATTCAAAGAAGTGCAATTCTGGGAGGAGTTTGGGAGGCAGGTGCGTGCTCATACGTTACTTTTCACGCTGACCAGGATTTATGGAACGGAAAAACGTGGTAGTTGGCATACGCATAGATTTATGCATCTAAATTTTTTTGTGCATACGCACATTTCCGTTTTTGTCTGTGCGTCATGTTTTGGTGTGAATTCTATGCACAGTGTTACACATAATGCCCTTGGTGCAGTGAACCAGAAATGCTGCACAATGCAACAGCAAAGCATCCAGTTCTGCCCTAGCAATGAGTGTTCTTGGTTTCTGTCCACCTCCTGGGGGCTTGAATTCTCTAAAAGCAAGAGACAGAGGAGGGGATTTATCCAGGACAGGAGTAAGCAGGCATCCCACCTTCGGGTCAGGGTATCTTTTTATCTGGACTTCTAAGGAGGGAACGGGATCTTTTTGTTGAAGTAGCCATGATCAGATGCAACAAGGTAAACAAAATCATATAACTTTTTGAAAAAGTTTAGATGGCGAGGGCAATCATCGGTGAACAAAGGTGGAAAGGGTGTTGGCAGATGCAGAACTAAACAGCCAGTGCCAGAATTCGTCATGTGATCCCCTCTTCTGAGGAAAATTTAATTTTTGGATAGAAAATTGATTCTCCAAGTGTGTCCATTCATATTAGATTTTTTTTTTTTTTGCTTTTCAAGTATGTATGATTTTTGCTTTTTTATTTTGTTTGGCTACTGATGCTTGGATGTTGGTATAAATGCCACACCATGTGAGGACTTTCCTTTTCTATTCATTCCAAGTTTTTGCTTGTTCTACGCTCATTGATTTTTGGTCCTGACTTTTTCCTTTTACTGTTATTGGGAGGTTGTAATAAGTGTATAACTTTAATATGTCACTGTGCTCTGTACAAATATATTTTATAAATCTGTCTTTTTCTACTCATATGCACAGTTGACACAGAGCCAGATTTAGCACAGGGGTTCACCATATAAGAACTGCTTTTAAAGCATTATAAGACAAGAAAGTTAGGGACAACTGGGAAATGGGCAGACTGAGAACTGCTGAATACAATTTTTTATCTGTCAAAGTCAGCATGAAACTGTATCCTCTTTGCCTTGTTTGGAAAGGCATGATTCACCTAAGTTGGGGCCTGCACTTGAAGAAAGAGTATAAAGCCTTGGAACATTGCCCAGCACACATTTGAAGCCAACAGATGGATGGGAGATAATGTCATCCGATCCGGAAAATCCTTCCACTGCAAGCGGCAAAAATGGCAGACTCTACACATCAGGCCCCCACTCCCAAACTGGGTTATTGCCATTGGCTTCCTTCATCTGTTATGCAGCATCATTAAACAAACCTAAGTTATGATTTCTTACTGCCGTATCACTAAGGGAGGGGTATCGCCTTTTTATATTATATCTATATAGTTTCGGGTTATGTAACATGCTGCAATTACAAAAGAACTTATTCCAACAAGGGAGTTAATGCCCCCTGCTGAATACAGAGGTATTCTAAGTTTTCTTTCTTTTTTTTCTTTAATTATTCCAATTAAAACTCTTATATTTGCATCAGTGTGAGCCCTACTGGTATATCCTTTATTTGGAAATTCTGGATTTGTTGTATAAAAGGAAACAGTACTTGATCTCCTCTTTACCTTCTGTTGACCCCCTGACTGGGTCCAGTTCTCTTCCTTTCTTACTCAAGTTACACTTTTCTTGTTCTGATCATATCCACTGTGGTGGGGCAAGCAACGGTGTCCCTGTGGACCCTAGCATCAAGGCCAAGGGTGGGAACCTTTTTATCCATGAGAGATAAGAGTAGCATCACCTGGATGAGATTTGGAATGGATCTTGCACAACAACGCTCCTCACATGATGGTACTTGTGAAGATTTCATTATTTCCTAGCTTACTTTTCACTCTTTTCTCCATTTCTTCCATCTTCACCTGCCAACTTAATCCATCAGGGTTTCCTTATTCTCTCCTGTATGGATTATAAAGTGTCTCTCAAGACTGCTCATATGCATAAATCGCCTGCCACATTCAGAGCAGCAAAATGACTACTGTCCCAAGTGACTTATTTTCTGGCAATGAAGAGTACTCCTGCCATGGAATTGTTTGCCACATTCATTACAGCATTATGACTCTTGTACTGTGTGACATCTTTTGTAGCAATGAAGACTACTCCTGCCATGGAATTGTTTGCCACATTCATTTCAGCATTATGACTTCTGTCCTGTTTTGCTTCTTTTGTCAATCTCAGGATGACTCTTGTGACAGAATTGTTTGCCACACTCAGAACAGCAGTGATGTTTGACTCTTGTATGAACTTAACTTGTCTTTCAATAATTGTTTGTTTGTTTATTTAGGGTGTTTCTGGGAGTAAAGGGAATCAGGCTGAATATAAAAATGTGGATTTTTTGAATAGGCCGACAAGGCAGCCATTTATAAGACTTGGAAGGAGAAGATCAAATCAGACAGGGAGAATGATTTGCTCATGATGTTTGTAGGTCTAGCGCAGGCCAGGATATATATGATACAATGACTTATAATTTAGAGGCTTTTATAAAAGGATGGTGGGTTAATAAAGCAATTTGTAAACTTTAGGATCAGGAACTTATTTTTCTTATTGAAATTTTGATGAGATTAGTTCATTCATTTTTGTGTTTGTGTCAAGTTGGATTGTTCTTTTGTTACCTTTGTTATATTGATAAAAAGAATTTAACTTGTGATTAATAAAGTTGATTTCAAAACTCAAACTTTCCTTCTTTCTTAATAACCAAAATGTTGTAAAAAGAGATTATAACATACTTTATTAGAGATCCCACTTTTATGCTACACAGATTATACCCAAAACTTCAAAAAGTATGTTCTGCACCATTTTTGAATATGGTTCCTGCTCGTATTACTTTACTGATAACTGCAGAGTAAATATTTTTTACACTGTTGAGGGATGTCCAGTCTGAAAGGCTTTTCCAGGGTGTGTGGAAGGCAGATTTTGGACCAAAGACTCTGAGTGGCTGAAACAGTGAGATATAAATCCACACTGGGAATGGAGGTGCACATCAACAAAGAGATGAGGCAAGGAACGCTCTGTTCTCAGTTCTGGGTCATTTATTTTAGAACAGCAAAGGGATAACAAGACAAAAAACCTTTTCCATAGGATGCAGAGCATATGGTAGCTTTGGAAAGCTGGGGGCCTCGTTGTCCTTTTATGACTAAGGTTAAAGCAGAAAGTCAGGAGGCATGACCTTTCCACCCACCCATCTTGTGGCAGAACTTTGTTCTGGAGTGGGAGAAATGGAGGCTTTCATACCCTTTGAGGGCAGTCAGATTAGATCATGTCAATGTGACAGAGTGGGTCTGGCTCCATGCTCCATTCTCTCTTCCGGGAGCCTTTCGAACCCAACACTGTCCGCAATGTATCCAGATGAACTGGTCTGTTGGGGAAAAATCAAACTGTGCAAGGGGATGGTGAAAAAAGGTGCAAGTGCCTTTATTAAAAATACTCAAACTACAGTGCCCAACTAAAGTGCAGTGCTCAAGAAATCCATAAATAATCCCTTAAAATTTAAAAATATCCAAATGTTTTAAACAAGGCTAAAACATGAAAATAAAAACTTGCAGCAGTCATTGGGGGCAAACCAGCCAAACACAGCTCCTTCCCTGTCTCTTCAACTCACCCAAGGCTTGCTCAGCTGGTGAGACTTCAGCTGCCGTGGTCCTCAAGCTACCGATCCATGTCTTGGCTGCCTCCGTTGGCATCTGCCAGACCGCTCGGGGTCGGTTGTCCTCCCGTTTTCATTCTCGCACACCCATTCGTCCCTCGGTTCCCTAGAGATGGCACCTCGATTGAATCCACTCCTCTGAATAATCAGTTGGCACGATCTGTCCACCGAGTGGCGATCCTTCACTCAGACCGGGGACCCGTGACCTCTCTCTTTCACTACCCAAATGCTGTACTCACTAAGCCTTTTTTCCTCTTTCTTTTCCATCTATTTTCTCTCTCTGTGCTGACCCGTGGGCACTCCAGCACAATCTCGCACCTCAGGAAGCCGATTTATCAATTGAGAATGATCACACCCTAATGTGCAGTTGCATCTCGCCCCAGTGACCTCATCAACTCCCTGCAGCTGCACAATCTCACCCACGGAGACTAACATGGCCAAATGGATTATTTAAAAAAAAGGCTATTTCTTCAGAGCTGAGGACCCACTATACCACAGTCCAATATATTTAACACCTTAATCATTCCAGAAGAAACAGAGAAAACCAGAACTGGCTGTTCCCTTAACCCAGAAGTGTTTCTGCAGACTTGCTTGCTAATTGCCGCAGTAAGGAGTTTCAAACTCAAATAGGAGAGACTGCAAATCAGTATGGAGTCAAGAGGCGAGAGAAGCAAAAGGCTAAGCATTGGGAGGAGAAAAAGAGCAGAGCTGAAAGAGACAGAATGTGGTACTTCTGAAGTGTGCGTCGAGTGGCCAACTCCTTGCGAAAGCAGCGCCTACAGCTTCTTGTTCAATTCCACTTGCTTCATTTGGAGACAATCCTTGCCCATAACAGAATCTGTTTAAATTAATGACTTTTCAGAGTTTTCATTCTGAATCGTCAGGTCATTCTTTTATCATCGATTTTTACTTTCCGAGGATATTACAACATATTTTAGAACAACCTGGAGATAAGCAGGCCATTCAGTCCAACATAGCTCACCAGTTCTATCCACGTAATTCTTCTAAAATAACATCAAATTGAGTTTTGAAAGTCTCTAAAGTCCTACTGTCTACCACATTACTTAGTCATTTATTCCATATGTCTGTGGTTCTCTGTGTAAAGAAAAACTTCCTAAAGTTTGTGCAAAATTTACCCTGAACAAGTTGCCAACTGTGTCCCATGGAGCCATCAAACAGTGCAGAGAGGCCAACTACCTGTGAAAGCAGCTCCTACAGTTTCTTGTTCCAATCCACTTGCTTCATTAGAAGACGATTCTTTCCAGTAACAGAATCTGTTAAAATGAATGACTTTTCAGAGTTTTCATTCTGCTTCATCAGTTCATTCATTTTTCAGTGAATTTTACTCTTTGAGGATATTGCAACATTTGTTTAGAACAATCTAGACACAAGCAGACCATTCAGTCCAACAAAGCTTTCTAAAATAATATCAAGTTGAGTTCTGAAAGTCCCTGAAATCCTCCAGTCTACCACATTACTTGGTCATCAAGTGTCTGTGGTTCTCTGTGTTAAGAAAAATGATCTAATGTTACCCTTAACAAGTTTCCAACTGTGTTGATGAACTCATTTTAAAGTAACAGGCCTGTCCTTGTGCTATGGTTGGAATCACTCCAGCTCATTGAGCTTACTGTACCATGGGAGGATGCAGTGGAGGAGGCCTATAAGCGCAAGAAGCTGAGATACACCAATCTTTCAACCAATGTGCAACAACATGGCTGGAAAGCTAAAGTCCAACCAGTCGAGGTAAGCTGTAGAGGGTTTGTTGCCACCTCAACATCAAGGCTACTCTGAGAGTTGGGAGTGAAGGGACAGGATGACCGGCAGGCATTGAAAGACCTCTCCAGAGCTGCGGCAAAGGGCAGTCAGTGGCTCTGGATCAGGGGTGGGCAAAGCCATTCCTGGAGGGCCACAGTGGCCGCGGGTTTTTGTTCCAACCCAGTTGCTTAATTAGAAAACAATCTTTGCCAATAATTACATTTCATGGCTTGTTAGTGCTTTAACTCTGCTATGTCAGGTCATTCTCATATCCTAGATATTTTTTTCCATTCTAAGGATATCATCCAAATACTTTGAAGTGTAAAATGGATGGGTAATTCTCAATCCTTCACTTTTTCTCCACTCTTTCCTTCCAAGTATTTAATTAAACCAAATAGTGCACGATAAATACACACAGGTGTAAAGGGTAACAAGCAAAATTGATAACAGCTGCTTTCTTTTGTTATTTGCATCTTATTGCTAATAAGGAGCAATTAAAAACTGAGAATGCAGCTGTTTAAGACTTAAATAAGCAATAAGGGTTCAAAATCCTAACGAGGGAGATAACTAAAATGAAGCAGAAGTGTTACTAGAGCAATAAGTGCTTCTTATTAAGCAATTGGGTTGGAACAAAAACCTGCAGCCACTGCGGCCCTCCAGGAATGACTTTGCCCACCCCTGCTCTGAATCATGAGGAAGAATTCCAGCTGGGCCTCAACTGGGTAGATGGCATCTTGGAGGTGAGCCTGGGACACCGGGATTCACTGCTGAACCCTCTGAAGGTGTCGTTGGCCTGTCAGCGAAACGTTGAGGAACAGGGGTGCCCACTTCATAACCCAGAAAGGTGTCATCACTCATTTGACATTTCCACTGAATCTAAGATGAAGGTCTCATGTAAGCAATTAGGGATATAAACACCTAGTCCTATGAAACAGAACTTTAAAGTGACAATATTATCCAAATGGTTCATGGCCTGGGTCTGATTACTAATTTTCAGTCATCCTCTTGTTTTCTGTTACACTTCTTTCCATGTTTTTTTTTTAAACTGATAACTCATGACAAATATACTCAACTGTAAAAAGGACCAAGTTAGATGTTGACCTGCTGCTGCCTTAGTCATTTGTATTCCATTGCTAATTGGGAGCTGATTCAGAAAACAAGAAGCCATTGCAATAAGTGACTGCAGCTGTCTGAGACTTAATGAAGAGATTAAGAACTGGGAGTCCTGAACAAGCAAGTCACCTAAAATGAAGCCGAAAACTGCTGCTTGACCCATAACTGCTTCAGCATCAGTGACAGCTTCAAAGTAAGAAATTGGGTTTGAAATTCAGACTTGCAGCACTGAGCCTGAGCACCACTGCCATAGAGACCACCAAAGCAGGCTGCTAATGCTCACCATTTAGTTGGTAAGCTATTTTAAAAATGGCTTCTTCTTTAATTTCCAGATGTAAACATTACAATGAATAATTTATCACAATGCTAATATTTAAAAACTCTTAGGACACAATCAGACAGATATTTAGAAAGAAAACTTTATTTAAAATAACAGTGACATTCATTTTGCTATCATGAATGAGTATTGGGAAAGCATATCAGCTCAGATTTAGGACTTGTTTAGGGATTAATTACTACAAAATGCTTATAAAACTGGCTGGTCTACTAAACTGACTCAGAACTACAAAATAAGCACTCGGCTCCCTCCACACAAATGTCCTTCCAACTGTAATTAATCGTCATTATGATTGACTTTCTATTTAGCCATCCATGACAGTGTGTGTGTGTTTATCAGCCTGTTTTCATTTGTTTGTCCCATTAGTGCCGCTCACATTCCACCTCATCCCACACCCCAGATTTCTAATTCTACACAACTCCAATGACTCCGGCTTACGACTGCACTCAAATCAGAGGAACACAAAGGGAGCCAGTCATGTGTCTCAGACAAAAGGGACAGCGCCATACTGGCTAATTCCACAGGCGTTGTTCTTGTCCTTGGCCAGCATCAGGTAGCCATTCTCACCCCACAGGGTTCCCCAACTGAAAGAAAAAAATTAAAGATAAAGTTAGAAAGAAAGTCTGGAACAGGCTGAGTGTTTTGTTTAGCACTTATTACTCGATATTAAAAAAGAGGAAGATATTTTCATCAATTGTTTTGGAAAATATAACTTGTAATCAAATAATAAGAAGTTGTACTTTGCAGAATGAATTTGTAATCTGCATGCAAGACTTGATGTGTTGTGTTGTGCTGGAGGAGATGCAAGGTGCTATAAAGTGATCAAGACTGGAATTCCCATCACTAGTAGACTGATGTTTTTCAGTGTGCAGAACTTTTAATACCTCAAATTATTAGAACACTGCAAGCAATTTTCAAATTTAATTTAAACTTGTTGATTTTATAAATCACATAATAATGAATAAGAACAGAGATCAACGAAGAATACATTTAATAGTACATCTCATATATTTAAATTTAGAGTCAATCTCAATAATCTTACCTAGCTGGGATCACTATGTGATCAGAAGATCTAACATACAGTATTCCCCATATGCAGTGTATGCTGTATGTATGAAGACATCAAAAACATCTAACAAGTTCATGAAGCTCCGTTTGTGTTTCAGCTGTACAAGGCTGAAGGCTATAAAAACTCATTCAACAAAAGTACTTTTTGTCTTTAGAAGTTACATCTCTTTGAAGCTGTGGACTTGACTATTTCAATTATTTAAAATGCACCACCTGTACTTGTGTGACACAGTGCAGATCTCTATGGGACTCTTCTGATTTGAGTCTCCAGGTAAAGAATGACCCCATTTTCCTTTACCTGTTTTTGATAATCCAGTAATTGTTACTTCCTTGGAATCCATAACCAACTGCCAACATGGCATGATTTAGGTTAAGTACGGAGCAGTTTGGATCATCGTAGATTCCTGAGAGAAACAGAGAGAAAGAGAAAAACACACATGAAGGATAGAAATTGTGTCATGTCCCCATTGCACTTACTGGACACTTTATTTCCCAACAATCTTAACACAAAAATTAAGAAGAGAGAATTTCAAGTGGAGGTTAGGTTGTCCTAAATTTTGTTCATCCTTGGGAGAAACTCAAGTCTTCAATTCTGAAAACTTGAAAGAGTTAATGCCAGATCACAAGAATAATGTAAGGATATATGGAGAGTCCATGTTTTATTTTAAGCTGTAGTCATTGCACAACAACAAATACACAAAGTACACACCAAAGTGTATCCGACTTGAAGCACACTGTTCTTCTTGAAAAGCTCCTTCATCTTCAAGTTCTCCACAGATGGTGTAGTGCATGTTTACTGATGCCTAACTCTCAGTAAATGTACCTTGTTGGACCCTCATCTTCACCAGCTCCAAACAGCTCATACAGCTCCCTTTCTCACATTCTTTTTTTTGACCAGATGTGTGCCCTGCTTGGCACACCAGTTTTAGCACAATACGGCTACAAGGCGTCCATTGCACATTTACAACTGGGACACTTAACGTCATCCTTAACTGTAAGGAGTGTGTCCAGCTCTGTCTTGAGACTGCTGCTCCAAAGCTGAAACTGAAGCGTGTGACTTACCAGAGAGGTAGAACTGGAAGCTGATCTGGCTGGCATCTATGACCACTGAGATTGGCCCGATGGTTGCCAGGGCATCTGCCAAAGCCTGCTCATTGCCAATTGGGAGGTACTTGTAATCTGCCACGGTGGCAACAACCTTGCTGCTATTGAAATGACATGTCCCCACCTGTGAAGATAAAAATGGGCCAAGGAGAGTGGTAGGTAGAGAGGAACTTAGGTTTTTTAACGTCACTCAATAAGGTTTGAATTAGGAATTGATGGGGTGTTTAACACAATAGTAGAAAGCT
The DNA here is from genome assembly GCF_900747795.2 of Erpetoichthys calabaricus. Lineage (NCBI taxonomy): Eukaryota > Metazoa > Chordata > Cladistia > Polypteriformes > Polypteridae > Erpetoichthys > Erpetoichthys calabaricus. Next base: position 341,666,556 of record NC_041394.2, on the reverse strand, counting down.
ACAGTGCAGCATTTTATGGCTGAAGAACACATTTGACTGAAATTTTGGGCACATTTTCTGCTCCAAGATTATCTACAGCATATTAAAGTCAGGTTATCTTTTTCGAGAGTACAAGCACAAAGATGCAATGGGAACGCGTATCTTACATCTGTTCTGTATGTCCCCTGAAGTGTCTTAGGCAGGAGCAACAGCAAGAATGTAAGAGGGAGAGAGGGAGATAACCAGAGGGGCAGCATGCTATGCTCCCCAGAATGCCAGCCAGATGACCCAGCAGTAGCGAACTATTGGACTTGAAATCAAAACATTTCTGCCTCTTTCCCCGGTATTGACTTACAGTACTATGGGACCCTCATCAATTCTTTTGTCCTGTCAGTTCTCAAGCATCAACAATGCTGGTATAAAATGAAATAATATTGACTGTAAGTACAAAACCCCCCAAATATGGTATCTTTCCAACTCAGTTGTATATATATGTCAAACCGGAGATGATATGCAGAATTGTTCATATTTGTGATGACATTACTGACATAATACACTTCCCTTTTGTCATTATGGGCCAGACCTATCTGCAAGCAGTTTTATTTGACCCCTTTAAGGCCTCGGATCTCAGAAAAAAAAAATAATAATACTAATACATTTCATTTATATAGTGCCTCTCCTATGCTCAAGGAGCTCCACAGAGTCCATGTGCCCAGCCTTTCCAAACATAATTATTCAGCTTATATAAGTGGATCACACTGAACATTTTTCCATTAACAGTAGTTTTTTTGTTGAAGTCAGTAAGGCCACTGTGTATGCAGGTACCCTCACAAACCTGACCTACCAGACACCTTTATTTACAGTAAAGGTCACATTTTGACATGTAATTCTAACTACAAAAATACATTGCAACATGTTTGATGAGAACGAACCCTTCAACTCATCGTTGTCGTTTCCTGTGACCCAAACATTTCCAAGAATCACTGAAATCAGATTAAATAATTTTCCAGGTGCCACTTCCAACAGCCTTACATAACTGAAAAAGGTTGTTACTGTTCTCTGTGAGAAGAAATCAGACTTGCCACTTCAGTACTTACTGCCATAGTGTAGGGATAGGTCGCCTCAGCCTGAATTCCTCCACTATTGATCACGTACTGGAAGGCCAGAGAGGGCCTACCGCCTGTGCAGCCCTGGTTCCCCAGATACTCTGAACAGTCGAGCAGATTCTGCTTGCTCAGTGGTATCAGCTTGCCCGTTTTATTGAAGGTTTGCCCCTCTATTGCTCCAGCAGCACTGAATGCCCAACAGCAGCCACAATATCCCTGTGGAAAAAAAGGAAATAAACTGAGCTGGGTCTGTCTTTGGATGATGTTTTTAAACATTTTAGTAAATGAATTTCACTAAATGAATCTGATTTCTATGAATTCATCTCCTACCAATCTGATGGTGGGAGGACAGCCTGCATTCATTTTCCATTAAGGTCTCTCATCATTCGCTAATGTTTAGCTAATCACACATCAAAAGTCATATTGTTATCTAGTCCTTATGCTTAAACTCAGCTGAATCCGACTCACTAATTCTTTACAATTAACTTTACAGTCAGATTCATTCACTGTTGGTGGAAGCACCAAAGGATTATTTTTCATTTTCAGCCATCAGGCAAAGACAACATTACAGCCATAGAAAAGAGTGGAATAGAGTAAAAGAAATAATGCTTGTCGGTTTCTTTATGCTTCTGCTACAGAATCACTGGAATTTATAGAAACTGTTGATGCTTGAAAAATTTACAGAGTCCCTGAGAAGATGAAGTTTTAAGAATTTGATTGGTATTCATTATTACTTTCATTTTACTTATGTTTGGATTTATTTTGTTAATCAGTTAACAGAACAAGAGTTACTACTAAATGGAGCTGAAAGTGTGCTAATGTTGCCCTTGTTATTTCTTTCTGCTCGACTGAATGCAGATGTTTGTCTTTTTGTTGCATCACCGGTTTGCTGTCCATGTTTCTTGCACCATTCTGTTCTTACTACTCCTTTCCTCTGTCGCATTCAGTGGCTGCTACTATTACTGCTATTCACTAAATCATTGTTTTCTCATTAAACATTAAATTTCGGCATTAGATATCAAGAATTAATTGGTGTTAGCTTGACATTAAGAAAAGCAAGACAAAATAAAAAAGATCATCTCTTCTTACTCCTCTCGGATAATCCAGTCATTGTTTGTCATTCTCACTGAAGTTGCGATCCTGTTTTTATCCATCCAGCCATTAACCCATTTTTCTTAACCCATCTATATAGGGCAGAGTATTGGGGAAGCTACATTTTACCACTGATTTGGTTGACTTATTTTCTTCCACCAATTTCCAAAATATCCATCACTAGTACCAAAAATAATATTTAATAACACCACCAAATAAATAATTATGCAATCTCTCTATTATAATAAAAAATATCTTGGGACGAGACGAGACTAATCCTGCGACGAGAAGTGACTTTTTGAAGAGACTTTTTGGAAGGAAGTTCAACAAGACAGAGACTTGAACCATGAGATTCTTTCAAGTTACACCGTACTTATAATGTTTGGAATCAAGTCACGCGAGATGGAGATTTTTGCCATGAGATTCTTTCAAGTTACGTCGTACTTACACAACTACAGTAATCCCTCGCTACTTCGCGGTTCACTTTTCGCGGATTCACAACTTCGCGGATTTTATATGTAAGCATATCTAAATATATAACGCGGATTTTTCGGTGCTTCGCGGGTTTCTGCGGACAATGGGTCTTTTTACTTTTGGTATTTGCTTTCTCGGTTGGTTTGCCCAGTTGATTTCATACAAGAGATGCTATTGGCGGATGGCTGAGAAGCTACCCAATCAGAGCACGCAGTTAAGTTCCTGTGTGCTGCTGATTGGCTCAGTGACGGAGTGCTGCATTAACCAGGAAGTCTCATCTCACTCATTCAGCATTAACGTGCTCTTGCTACTGCATTCAGGGGATTATCACCTTCATCATCATCATTTTTACTGTGCAGCATATTCATCACCATCATCACGTCATATATAGCTACGTGTACTTCGCTATACAGTAAGTGTAAACTTATCTACCGATTTCATATTGCTTAGCAGTTGTCCCTGTTATTAATAGAGTAAAGGGTGGGTTGTAAACAATACAGGGAGGGTTTAAAAACGTCCAAATACACGTTAAATAATTAAATAAATATGGTGTCCCTACTTCGCGGAAATTCAGTTATCGCGGGCAGCCTTGGAACCTATCTCCCACGATAAGTGAGGGATTACTGTATTTTCAAACAAGACCACGGTCATCAGGTGCATTCTGGCAATTAACCTGGACAGACACCAATCCATTAAAGGGCTTACTTATGAACACACACACACACATACACTTATGAAGATCCAGTTTAGATTCACCCATTCATTTAAATATGGCAGCGAGAAATGATGAAGTCAAACGAATTAACGTGAAAATTGACGATCGGTTACATGGCAAATTGATTAAATGCATATTAATAGACTATGCAGAAGCAGTTGGTGGTGATTGTGCAGAAGATTAAAACATCAATTTACAATATCCCATAGAATATCTACAACCGTTAACACCGTCTGCTCTTCCACCGGTTGAATTACTGTTGAAAGAAAGAAGAAATAAGGCTGTATCGTAATGTTATTGCATAATTTATGTATGTCTGATGGACTATGCAATGGAACAAGATTAGTTGTATTAAAAATTGGTTGAAAAATTCTAATATGTAAAATTTTAACAGGTGTCAAGAAAGGTAATGTAATACACATTCCGGGAATAACATTTGACACAAAAGGAGATTGTGATATGCCATTCGTTTTAAAATGTTAACAATTTCCTGTGAGAATAGCTTTTGCTATGACAATAAATCACAGGGACAAACATTCAAAAACATCGGTTAATTTATTAGAGAGAAAGAAACAAAATTCACTCACGGGCAGTTATACATTGTGTTGTCACAATGTAAATCCAAACACGGAATCAAAATTCAATGCAATCTTGAAGAAAAGTTCATTCCAAATATTGTTTTAACTGAAGTTTTAAAGTAAAAGTGAATATAATGCATATGTAACAATTCCCATGAAAATAACAATCTCTTTAAATTGTACATCCGGTTAACCAAACCTGGGGGTTGGCGAGCAAAGCGAGCAGGGGGCAGAGCCCCCCTAGTATTTCTAGAAACAGTTGTTCCCGAGAACAACTAGAAATAGTTGTTCCTGAGATTGTTTCTTACAGTAATACATGAACTGTGTCTTTGTCCTCTCCTTAGTTCCCCTTGTTGTTTATCTGAAGGTGTTCTTGCCTTATTGTTATTCCACACACAGCCCTGATAAGCCCACAGGTGACGCTAGAGAAGAGAGCTGCCATAAATGAGAAAGACACCACACACTATGACATGAACTCACCTGGTCTTCCACAGGTGTGACATATCCCAGTGTCCTGTAATCGATACTGGTGAGGTTCAGCTTACTGGCAGCACTCCGCAGGTCGGTAGCAGACAGTGTGACATCCCTCACGTGCTTCGCAGAATAGGAACTCAGCATACTAGCAAACTCTGAAGATGTCTGTTAGAAATGTAAAGAAGAAATTGAAACATGATTGAAGATGTTAGTCTGGTGTCTGGCTTGGAATGCCAACTTGTAATACCAAATCTCCTTACTAGATCTCCAAACTGGTTCATTCCCAACTTAAAGGTTGTTTTTCCTCTCTTGTACCGCAGGTTGTGGGCATTAATTTTCCTCAAGTTCTCTTCCCATATTGTTCTTTTTTGCAGCTCACTTGCCTGAAACACAGAAATCTCTTCAGAAAAGACAAGCTGAAAGTGATGGAAATCAGAAGAGAACAAGCATCTCAGGGTCATTCAGACACCTCTAGTTCTGCCCCTCGTCTCTCCCTTACCTTCTTGTATTGTTTGCCGTGGGTCTTCTTCCAAACCTGCCACTTGAAGTCCAGACGATTGTCAATACACACGATGAAGTAAAGGCAAAGAGCCTGACACACCATAAAAAAGATGGCCTTCATGGTCAACTGTAGAAAGTCAGCATCAGAAATTAAATTAACAGGTTATGTAGAATCACTTTGTGTAGCATTCAGTTTCTCATGATATAATCAATCATTCATTTATTCATCCATTTTCAGAATCTTTAATTCCAATGCAGGATAGTTGGGCAATACATGCCAAGATCTAACGTTTCTAACAAGTGAAACATTCCCTTCTACACTGAGATATTTGAGAATAAACCGATCAACTCAAGTTGCACAGCTTCAGTAAGGGTGAAGAAGTCAGAGCACCAGAGAATATCTGAGTGGACATGTTGGAAATGTAGAAACTCGACACAGACAGGAAGTGGGCAGTGCAATAAAATGTCCATTGGTAAATAAAGAGTTGAAGAGTGTTGTATAAAAGAACATAATATGTACAAAGAGATACATGTTCATGTTAAGGGCTAATTTAATTCTGTTAAGATTTGAACCCAGCTGTCTGATGATGTGAGACAGCAGTGGGAATCACTCAAGGATTTAGGGACTTTATATCAGTGCTACTTTACATTAAAGTGTCTAATAAGACATAAACACAAAATAAACCAAATAATGCATCAAAACACAGAAATATCCATCCATCCATTTTCCAACCCGCTGAATCCGAACACAGGGTCACGGGGGTCTGCTGGAGCCAATCCCAGCCAACACAGGGCACAAGGCAGGAACCAATCAGGCAGGGTGCCAACCCACCACAGAAACACAGAAATAGCAAAGAATAAATGGTACATATAATAGCGTAAAACAAGCGCATAATGAACATATTAAAAAAACATGTAGGTATCCTTTAAAAAGTCTGGGAGAAACTATGAAGATTATTTATCTGATAAGTAAGTCTTTAATTTAGATTTCAATAAGTGAAGTGATCATTGCATTGTGCTCTCTAAGTTTTTAAATTAATTTTATAAAGCTGGCAGTGTCTACTAGAATGAAAACAAAGAAAAGGATCTTTGTGTTTAAATTAGGTTCTTACCTTGCAAGTTATTAAAGTAAAATAAAGTGTGACATGAGAAGCTTTACCTGTTAGAGTGACTCTGTCTTGGATGACACCGAGCAGTGTGGAGGTGACACAGACGCAGAAGATACCTGACTGTGACTTGTGGTTCTCGACACGTCCACAGCGACTTCTTTATACTCACGAGAAGGCGGGGGGCCCACTGTGAGCAAATAACATCAGAGGAAGACTAAATGAGGAGCTCAGGGTGGGACGTGCACTCAGGGTTATTAAGGTAAGCCCTACTGGTGGATGAAGGGACTTTACTGGGCTTTGAGTTTGTGTTTCAACTGCACAATGAAAACAAACCACCTGTCCTGTCAACAAGAGGGGCTTCTTAGGACTCACTTAAGAGTCTATTAAGTGCTGGGAGGTGTGGAAGTCACTAATTCAGATGAGAAACAGAAAATGGCTACTAAAAAAATGAAACAGTAAGGTGACAAACCCAAGGGCTTATCCAGGAGGCAAAGCCTTAAATTATGCACAAGGCAGGAAGGATTTTTACTTTTAATTTAATGTCTATACAGCAATATGAATATATCTACTTTACTTTTGGCTAAATTTATAGTTTATCTTTGACTACAAAATTGATCTGACATAAGAAATGCTTTAATTTTACTTGCAACTGCCTTGCAGGTTTAATTAGTGGACTTTTCTATTTGCACAATTAACAATCAATTAAAAAAGGAGCACCATACAGTTTTTAACCTTTTTCCATCCTGAAACCGAAAAGTAGAGATGGGTGATAGTACTATTTTTGAAATCAATACTGATACAAGTATTTCATCTGTCAGTATTTCTGTTACTGACACTAAGTAAGAGTTTTCAAATGATGATATTGTTTTAAAATGGCTAATATTAATGGGTCTGCCTATATTTAAGTTATATCATGACACAATGTCTAGGTCACCTTAACAAATTTATTGTAAAATATATGTTAAGAGAATGAACATATCATGTAATTTTCTAACCTGCTTACTGTACTCCAGACCAGGGCTAAGGGAGGGTGCCAGAGCCTACACCGGCTGCCACAGGGCACAAGGCAGGAGCGAACCCTGGACAGGGCACCCATCCTTTGCAGGGTGAACACACTAAACATACAGTACGGCCAATTTAGCTTTGTCAATTCACACAACCTGCATATCTTTGGACTGTGGAAGGAAATGCACACATACACAGTAAAACCATGCAGACTCCACACAGGGAGGATCCAGGATGAAAACTTGTGTCCCCTCACTGTGAGGCCGCAGCTTTACCATTGCACCACCATGCCGCCCAGAATGAACATACAAATGTAATAAAGATAAAATGAACTTTCATAAAGATTTAGTTATTTGATTAATACTTGTAAAACAGGCAATCACTTCAAAAAACAGCACTTAAACTGATCACCTTAGAACACAAACATTTACAAAGCAACAATATTCCCACATTTACATTTTCTATTATAGTCTGCCTTTCTGTTTTATCAAGAAAGATTTTCTCATATTACATTTACATTTAGTTAAGTTGAGGTTGGGATCCTTCAGAGAGCTCATCAAATTGGACCATCCGTGGAAGCTGAGACTCATCCACGTGAGTAACGTGCCCAGTACAGTGGGGAGGACACAGATGAGCAGCATGGCCTCAATGTTAGTTGAAGAGCAGCATACTAAAATTTTAGTGCATGGAACCCTGTATTCCCAAGTGATGCCTAGATCTTCTGGAGGCAGCAGATGTGGAACGCTCCTAGTGTGCGAATTTGCTAGTGGTAGGGAGTCCAGGACTTGCATCCATAAAGGAGTGTTGATATACATACTGCATGATATACCACAACCTTGGTTGCCATGTGGAGAATTCGGTTATAGAAGACAAGCTGGCTTTGGCAGCTGAATGCAGAGGAGGCTAGTCAGAGGCAGTTCGCCATATCCTTAGTCACTACATATTATACTTCCAAGACAGGGGAAGGACTTTGTGTTCTCCAGTGCCTTGCTGCCAATCTTAATGTCCACTGGAGGATTTGTGTGCTGGAAGGTAGTCTGAAAGGTCAGTGTCTTGGAGGTGTTTCTTGGCCCATCCAAGAATAGGCTGAGTGTAAAGACTCAATGGTCCTCTGAAGGCTTTCCGGGTGAGAAGCCGTGCCGACAACACTGACAGCATACTGGAACTTACAAATCATCATTGAGGAGGTTGACAATCTTTGAAGATTAAACATACCGCCATCCAGTCATTACCGGATCTGCACTCCATCAGTGGCATCCAACATGTTTCTGGATAGAAGGATGATGGTGACAAGGTAAATATTAAAAACCACCAGAGCCAAGACACAGCCCTGCTTGACACCAACAGTGATTTTGAAGGGAGCAGATGTTTCTCCACTAACAAGGACCTTCGTCCTCATTCTGTCGTGGAAGAGACGGAGCACAGTGAATAATGTTTGGGGACATCCAGACTTATGGATTACTCCCCAAGGCATCTCACAGCTGATGACGTCAATGCTTTCTGCCGGTCGATGAAAGCAAAGCTGATATCTTGCTGATGTTCCCGTGCCTTGTCTAGGAGTTGGCAGATGATGAAGGACATGTAAATTGTGTTGCGTTTGGGACAAAAGCCAGCTTGTGATTTCAGAAGTACGCTGTCTGAAATGTGACGAAATAGCCAGAGAAGCATGTCATGGCCGAGGATTTTCCCAGCAACATCTAGCAGTGAAATACCACAGCTACTGCCACAGTCTGATCGGTCCCCTTTCTTCTTGTAGATGGTGACAATGGCAGCATGTTTCCATGAGTCAGGAATTTTGCCAAGCTTCCAGCACAGAGCGAGGAAATCGGTCAATTTGACAAGAACATTAAGTCCCCCATATTTATATAGTTTAACAGGTATAGTGTCTTCACCAGCAGGCTTCTTGTTCTTAAGGGCTTGGATGGCAGTTTGGACTTCGTGGAGAGTTGGAAACTTATCTAGTTCAGGGACCTGGGGGAGTGTGGGGATCTTCAAGAGGACTGATGGATTCACTGGACACATTTGGTTCAACTATTCTCGAAAAGTGCCCTACACAGTGATCCAAGATCTGTTGCTTGTCTTTGAGCAGTGTCACATCATCTGCAGTCCAGACTGGAGCTACTTTACATTGATAAGGACCATAAACTACTTTGATGGCATTGTAGAACTCATGGGTCTTGTTTTTATCTGCATAGCTCTGGATTTCATTGGCCTTCCCTCTGGAGGAGGGAAACTGATGACGGGTTTGCAAGATGAGCTTGGAATGCTGCATTCTTGGCCTCCAGGAGGGAGAAAATCTTGTATGTGGCCTCCTTGAACCAGTCTGGACTCCTCCTCTTGCAGAATCCAAGGGCTTGGAGGAGGACTGCAGGGCTGTGAGCAGCGAGGTCCACAGTTCATCAACATCAGGATTTGTAATCATGATGTAACCATCCAGGTTGGGATCTGGATGTGTTCAAACTGGGTGTGAAGATGACTTTACAATGCATTTTTGGTGTCAGTGCTTGCAAGGGATGCAATACTGAGGTGTGACTTGTGGGATTGTCTTCTAGTAGCTGGTCTAAGTACAATGTGAAGAATGGACCAGACAAGTCTACATTCTATGCAGCATTCTGCTCCTCTCATTGTTTGTGTGATCCAGACAACCTGGAGATCACACCGACAGACAAACATAGTCCAGGATGAGCCAATTCTTTGATCAAGGATGCATCTGTGTTGTCTTGTGTTTGTTGGGGAGCTGAAATATTGTGCTGGTAATAGATAGATGGTATTCCACACAGAAGGATAAGAGACAGAGCCCATTAGTGTTCATGTTTCCAGTTCAATGTCAGAACTCCTTCCAACTTGTTCACTGAAGTCTCCAAGTAAGGTGATCTTGTCTGAAGCAGGAACATTCTGGACTGCTTTGTCAAGGGAAACATAGAAGTTGTCCTTTTCTTCCTCTGTTGAATCCAGCATAGGAGCGTCTGTGCTAATGATTGTCATATGGGAACCTTTCGCCAGTGGAACGTGCAGGGTCACTAAGAGCAAGATGATGCCAACAGGGAGGTATGGGATTTTTGGGAGGACATCAAGCATTCTTGACATCAAGGCCAATTTTGTGGACCCAGGTCTCTGGTTTCGGTGGGCCTTTCCAGAAGAATGTATTTCTGGCTGTGGTTTCAGTGAGATGAGTCTCACTGAGGGCAAGATGCCCACCTTGTAGCATTGGAGCTTTGAGGCTATGAGGGCTATAGTCTCTGTGGTGTTTGGTCAGTAGTGGATGAGTTCATGAGTGTGCAGACATTCCAAGAAGCTAGATTTAAAGATTTTGTAGTTTTTCCACCACATGTAGAGAGGTGACTTACCAGGTGCGGTTTTCTGGCCGAGTACAGATAGAATAAACTCTGTTTAGGACACCTTTTACTGTCCTCTCCCCATCAGGGGTAGTCAGTGCTGTCCTTGAAAAAGGTTGCCTAGTCACGCCGGCAGGACACAGACGAGGCACTTGTCCCGGGTGTGCCTTTGAACAGCCATCACACCAACGCTGACATACGTGTAGGTTCCAACCTAAGAACATACACCATCACCCAATGGTAGTTCTCTTTGCTTGTTGCCCATCGCCATAGGACTTTGATGCAGAAGAAAGGATGAGGAAGAGAGTTGGAAGGAAGACCCTGCACAAAGGAGTTGTTGATATTGGTGGTAATGAGGGTGTGCAATCCTCAATCACACTGCTTCACTTCCTGTCAGGAAACCACATAGCAAACCAAGTGCAAGGTATGGCAGGAAGTTGCACCACTTTGGATGGACCCATTGTGGGATGGGATGGGGGTGGTTGAGTCAGTCTTAGTCAGGATCTCACCTCTGACCTCACCCCCATGGGTGGCTCTAGCAGGAGTACATGACTCCTGATGGTATTGCTCAGGGAATTATTGATCACACAAACTCTCCACCACATTAAGGCACTGTGGCTCATTCATAGAGAATATTTGATTCGTGTGGACTTTCCCAGATATCTCAGGTTCCTCTCATATTAGGCTAACTGGCCACTTGAGTGCACACGCTGATGGACTGGCAACAAACCAAGGCTGCTCCAAATTTTGTTCCTGTACATTTGCATCTGTTTGTTCTACTTTGTAGCATTTTTGGTATTAATTTGGAAATCTTTGCTTTTAATCCACATGTATGGAGATGACAGGCAGCACATCCCATCAGCATTTGTCTGCATGTCTGAGGTGAAATGGGGATGACCAACAGTTTTTCTTAATAAAACTAACCCTAATAACAAAGAGGAAACTGTGTAGAGAAAATACTCAACTACTCCCTTGATGTGCTGTTCTTGAATATCTACAGTATATGTGAGTTTACAAGATGAATATTAATAAAGACACTATGTGCCAAACTGCAGTGAGTTGGCAGCAGAAACTCAGATCCCTGGATAAAAAGTCACCACCAACGATCACGGACACAGTTTCAGGAAAGTACCATACTAGTTTGTCTCCTAAATTATTAAACATAAACTACAGTGGTGAGGATCTGATATGTTATAGAAGCTAAAGTAGCACACAGATTTATTTTTCCAACTTTCTTCACTCTAAAGTCATCTTTACCATCACAATTTTAGGAATGTCTCCTTATTATTAAAATTAAACTATGGTGGTAAGGATCTGATATTTGATGAAAGATACAAAACCAAAAAAATAAAATTACTTTTCAATTTCACGTTGGAAAAAAAATTAAAAACTGTTGCTTCCTCATTTTATTTGATTGTTAATTAGGCAAAAAGATGATTCCCTCAAATAATTCCTCCTAATTAAAGTAATACTAAAAGGCAATTGTATATAAAGTTTAAATAATAATAATAATAATTCATTACATTTATATAGCGCTTTTCTCAGTACTCAAAGCGCTATCCACACAGGGAGGAACCGGGAAGCGAACCCACAATCTTCCACAGTCTCCTTACTGCAAAGCAGCAGCACTACCACTTAAACATTTCTGATGTGAGGTTAACTCTGTAATCAAAGATAAACTATAAAGTTACCCAAAAGAGAAAGCAGGTGTATCAATATGGCTGTATAAAGATTGAATTAAAAATAAAAATCCTTCCTGCCTTATGTCTAATTTAAGGCTTTGCCTCCTGAAAGTCCCTTGGGTTTGTCACCTTACTATTTCATTTTTGGTAGCCATGTTCTGATTCTCATTTGACTTAGTGACTTCCACACCTCCCAGCCCTTTCAGTCTCCTGACTTAACCCTAAGCAGACCCTCATGTTGACAGGACAGGTGGTTTGTTTTCATTGTGCGGTTGAAACACAAACTCAAAGCCCAGTAAAGCCCCTTCATCCACCAGCAGGGCTTACCTTAATAGCCCCGAGTGCAAGTCCCACCCTGAGCTCCTCATTTAGTCTTCCTCTGATGTTATTTACTCACAGTGAGCCCCCCACCTTCTCGTGAGTATAAAGAAGTCAGTGTGGACGTGTCAAGAGCCACAAGTTACAGTCAGGCCTCTTCTGTGTCACCTCTGAACTGCTCAGTGTCACCCAACACTGTATCACACTAACAGGAAAGTTTCTGTTCACTTGGGCAACAAGGTAATCACATTCCTAAAGTTCAGTTCTGGGTTCAAAATGAAACGTGTCAACCTAGGTAGGCTATGCCATGTGACAGATTGCCGAGAAACTGAATTTAATACAAAGGTGACTATTGTTGTCTTGAGATAAGATGACGAGCTGCACAGATGGAGAACTGCCATGAGAGGATAAAAACATCGGAGTGTATAGTTTGAGAAACAAACACCTCCATTGGCTTCTTCCTTGAATACAAATACAAGTGCTGTCTGCAACAGTGAAACGATGACTCTAGAATAGTGGTCTTAGAGGAAGAGTTTCAAAGAAAAATCCACATCTGGAACTATTAGTAAAAAGAAACAGATGATGACTGGAAAAGCGTGTTATCCTCAGCATCCTGGAGTCTTGTTTTCACTCTTGCCGAAGACACTGGTGTTTGGCTTGTATTTACAGAAGAAGCCAACTGAAGACCAGTAAGGCAAACATAACATTTTTAAGTGACTGCAAACTACTTAGCAGTAGTATAAGTATTCAGATTTTTTGCTGTGGCACTTCACATTCTGGTCCTGTTTGATTCAGTTCTCTTTGAGATGTGTCTGGACATTGTTTGGAGTCCACATTTGGCAAATTGAATTGATTGGCCATCACTTAGAAAGGCATGTGTGTACAGAAGGCCTGCAATTTCCACTGCATATTAGGAAAAAAACCAAGCCACGAAATCCAAGAAACTCTCCGATCAAATTGTGGTGAGATATAGTTCAGGAAATGGGGGGATAAAACAATTTCTAAAGCTTTGAGTGTTTCCAGGCACAGTGGCCTAAATAATTATGAAATGTTAGAAGTTTAGAACCACCAGAACTCTTTTCTTAGAGTTAACCATCTTGCCAAACACAGTAACTGGACAACAAAGGGGCTTTGGTCAGGGAGGTGAGCAACAACCCAATGATCAATCAAACATCACTTAAGAAGTCCTCTACTGAGATGGGAGAACTTGTCGAAAGGACATCTCATCAGCACTCTATCAATCAGGCATTCATGTTAGGGTGGCTAGATGGAAACCATGCAGTTTTGACTAAAAGCCATATGACAGATTGCTTAGACTCTGCCAGCCTGAGGAAAAAGATTCTCTGGACTGATAAGGCAAAACTTGAACTCTTTGTGCAGAACTCCAGCACTAAGTCTGGTGAAGTCCAGGCACTGCTCATCTCCTGCCTAATACCATCCCCACAGTGAAGTGTGGTGGTTGCAGCATAATACCATGAGGACAGGGAGACTAGTAGGAATGGAGGGAAGGATGAATATGGCCAAATATAGAGAGGTTCTTCCTGAGAACATGACCCTGAGTGCACACCACCTTAGACTGGGGCAACAGATCACCTTTCAGTGTGACAATGACCTGAAGAATGCAGCCAACAAGACTGGAGTGGCTTTGGAACAAGTCTCTGAGTGTCATTGGGTGGCAATGAAGCCCACACATTTCTGGAGAGACCCGAAGATGGCAGTTTACAGATGCTTTTCATCCAATCTAACAAAGATTGAGATGATTTGCCAGGCTGAATGAGATAAAATAATAATAATAAAAAAATCAGCTGTGCAAAGCGAGCCTTGAGCACCACCATATTTGCAATGATCATGTAGTATGATTACCAAATGCAGTTCTGAAATGAAAATGATATGTCACACTACAGAAAGCAAATATTTCATCTGGATCACTCCACAACAGATGGCGAGCTGTGCTGAGTACATACAGTGATATGACCACTTTAATTTCATAATGACAGTGATTGTAACAGAAGTATTGACTCTTCAGCAGCCTGCTCTATCAAGATTAAGATGTTATTCGCTGCACAAATTATTATTTTCTCACCACCTCTGATCATGAGAGATATAAAGAAATTCTGTGGCTGAATGAGGTGCCAGGACTGATCTGATTGACTGGTACTGGTATGTCACTTTTGTATTCATGTATGTATTTATTTCTTTGCTCAGATTGAGCATATTACCATCAGAAATGATGTAGTGTGACAACTACCGTTTACATACACTTTTCACATATGCACAATATTTCCTGTAGTTAGATCTATATAGATCTTTATATCTCACGAGAACTCCTCCAAAATTCACTTATTGGTAGGGCACTGAGACTGCTATTTCTAAAGTGTAAAATTAAAATTGTAATTTTTGTTTTTTCAAAGGGACATACACTGTAAAAAAATAATGTTAAATTTACGATAAAGTAATGGTTGCCAGAATTTTACCATAAAAAAGAAGGTAGTCTATGGTATAACTTTGTAGTAAATAACTGTTTTTTCTTTACCACGCATTCCAATAGAGGTGAACATTCAACCATAACCTAAAATCCATGCACTGTTACAAATATGCCAATCAATAAACCCTTAGAAAATATTGTCAGGATCAAACACTAGTACACGGTTTGCATCAATAACGTAATAACAACCAATAACAAACATACAGTTAGGTCCATAAATATTTGGACAGAGACAACTTTTTTCTGATTTTGGTTCTGTACATTACCACAATGAATTTTAAATGAAACAACTCAGATGCAGTTGAAGTGCAGACTTTCAGCTTTAATTCAGTGGGGTGAACAAAATGATTGCATAAACATGTGAGGCAACTAAAGCTTTTTTTTAACACAATCCCTTCATTTCAGGGGCTCAAAAGTAATTGGACAATTGACTCAAAGGCTATTTCATGGGCAGGTGTGGGCAAGTCCGTCGTTATGTCATTATTAATTAAGCAGATAAAAGGCCTGGAGTTGATTTGAGGTGTGGTGCTTGCATGTGGAAGATTTTGCTGTGAACAGACAACATGTGGTCAAAGGAGCTCTCCATGCAGGTGAAAGAAGCCATCCTTAAGCTGTGAAAACAGAAAAAACCCATCCGAGAAATTGCTACAATATTACGAGTGGCAAAATGTACAGTTTGGTACATCCTGAGAAAGAAAGCAAGCACTGGTGAACTCAGCAACGCAAAAAGACCTGGATGTCCACGGAAGACAACAGTGGTGGATGATCACAGAATCATTTCCATGGTGAAGAGAAACCCCTTCACAACAGCCAACCAAGTGAACAACACTCTCCAGGGGGTAGGCATATCGATATCCAAGTCTACCATAAAGAGAAGACTGCATGAAAGTAAATCCAGAGGGTGCACTGCTAGGTGCAAGCCACTCATATGCCTCAAGAATAGAAAGGCTAGATTGGACTTTGCTAAAGAACATCTAAAAAAGCCAGCACAGTTCTGGAAAAACATTCTTTGGACAGATGAAACCAAGATCAACCTCTACCAGAATGATGGCAAGAAAAAAGTATGGAGAAGGCATGGAACAGCTCATTATCCAAAGCATAGCACATCATCTGTAAAACACGGTGGAGGCAGTGTGATGGCTTGGGAGTGCATGGCTGCCAGTGGCACAGGGACACTAGTGTTTATTGATGATGTGACACAGGACAGAAGCAGCCGAATGAATTCTGAGGTGTTCAGAGACATACTGTCTGCTCAAATCCAGCTACATGCAGTCAAATTGATTGGGTGGCGTTTCATGATACAGATGGACAATGACACAAAACATACAGCCAAAGCAACCCAGGAGTTTATTAAAGCAAAGAAGTGGAAAATTCTTGAATGGCCAAGTCAGTCACCTGATCTTAACCCAACTGAGCATGCATTTCACTTGTTGAAGACTAAACTTCAGACAGAAAGGCCCACAAACAAACAACAACTGAAAGCCGCTGCAGTAATGGGCTGGCAGAGCATTAAAAGGAGGAAACCCAGCATCTGGTGACGTCCATGAGTTCAAGACTTCAGGCTGTCATTGCCAGCAAAGGGTTTTCAACCAAGCATTAGAAATGAACATTTTATTTCCAGTTATTTAATTTGTCCAATTACTTTTGAGCCCCTGAAATGAAGGGATTGTGTTAAAAAAATGATTTAGTTGCCTCACATTTTTATGCAATCGTTTTGTTCACCCCACTGAATTAAAGCTGAAAGTCTGCACTTCAACTGCATCTGAGTTGTTTCATTTAAAATTCATTGTGGTAATGTACAGAACCAAAATTAGAAAAAAGTTGTCTCTGTCCAAATATTCATGGACCTAACTGTATATACTGTATATTTATATATTATATATTTATATATATATATATATATATATATATATATATATATATATATATATATATATATATATTGTGAAGGATTGCCGGCTTTCTACTCCGGCCCTCACCCCCAGGCCGCCAGGAGGAGCTCTCCCAGCAGCGTAGACATGCCCCGAGTTCCAGCAGGGCCTCATGGACTATGTAGTTTTTATACACAGCCCTGCTGGATACTTTGGGGGCCACCGGGAGTCGCTGTAAGGGGGCTCGTGGACTCTTATGTGCCCTATAACCCGGGAGTACGTCACGGTCACGTGACAGGAAGGAACGACGTGCTCCCGAGGTGAAGAAAAGGACTGTTTACCCTGACCCGGAAGGGAAAAGGAACTGTGGACTGGTTGGCCAGGAACACCTCCAGGTCAGGGTGTATAAAAGGATTGTGGGAAAGCCCAGACATTGAGCTGAGCTGGGAGGTAGGGTGGCAAAGTGTCTGGGCGAGGAGGATTGGTTAGTGAGAGAGAGAATTATTGTGTTTATGAGTGTGGTGTGGAGAGTGCTTTGTGCACGATTTAATAGTAAAATAAATACTATTTATACTTTTACCTGGTGTTCAGAGTGGTACCTGAGGGTTCAAGAGGTGGACAAAGCCTCTATCTGCTACAATATATTGGAGTCGCTGTAGGGGGACTCGGAGGCTCGTTTGTGCCCTATAACCTGGGAGTACGTCATGATCACATGACAGGAAGAAACGACGTGCTCCCGGGGTGAAGAAAAGGACTGATTACCCTGACCCGGAAGGAATAAGGACTTGTGGGGTTTCAACAGGAACCACTTCCGGGTCAGGGGGTATAAAGGACTCCAGGGAAAGCCCAGACGTTGAGCTGAGCTGGGAGGTAGGGTGGCAAAGTGTCTGGGCGAGGAGGAGAGTATTGTATTGTGTGTGAGAGAATTATTATATGAGTAGTGTGGTGTGGAGGGTGCTTTGTGCACGTAAGTACAAAATAAAGAAGAGTTGTACTTTTACATCGTGTTTAAAGTGGTACCTGAGGGTCCGAGAGGTGGACATAGACAGCTACTGCTACAATATAAATATATATATATATATATATATATATATATATATATATATATATATATATATTGTTCTAATTCAATTTTATTTTATAACTCATCAAAAGCAGTTATGAAGTTAAAATTTCATCATTTTTACTCTTTCGGCTCCCTTTCCTTCCCCCGAGTACAGTCCCTTTGGAGAAAGAGACAAATTTAAAATAACAACTTTATAAGGCTTGTCTTACCTTTGGGGTCTTTTTTCATGAGATGTGATCTTTTCATAAAATGAGATGCTCTCTCTGATCATTCCGATCATTTTCTGTGGGAAAAAAACTTTTTGTTTATTTTTCAGTGCACACCAGGCCTTCCACAAGACCCCTTTTATCATATTTATTCGATCCCAATTCTTCCTCCCGACTCTTCTTTTTCCCAATCTTCCAAATACCGCCATAACCCTATCCAGATTAGTTTCCACTAAGGAGTTCTGCTTTACCTCTGTCCATATCCTCACAGCCGTGGGGCAGTCCAACATTACATGTCCCACCAAGTTATTTTTCATACATCCTTTCCTGGGGCATTTGGGCCCTTGGAGGATTTTTCTTTTGCTCAGTGCCAGATTTGTTTCTAGCGCTTCATGAGCAGAGAGCCAGGCTAGATCTGCTGATACCTTTCCCATATCAATTTAAATTCTTCCCAAGATTTCCCATTAATAGTTACTGGTTTCTGTTTCTTCCTTATTTTTGTCACCAGCTCTTTCCACTTCCTCCACAAGTCTTTTTCATCCTTTTTAAGCCCGTGATCCTTAATACATTCCATCATCCTCCTATAAATTTTGAGTAGTCTAAATTTGTATGGGTTTTTATTTAGGGTTGTAAAAAGGCCATCCATCCATCCATTATCGAACCTGCTATATCCCAACTACAGGGTCACGGGGGTCTGCTGGAGCCAATCCCAGCCAACACAGGGTACAAGGCAGGAAACAAACCCTGGGCAGGGTGCCAACCCACCGCAGGGCACACACACAACAAGCACACACTAGGGACAATTTAGAATCGCCAATGCACCTAACCTGCATGTCGTGGGAGGAAACTGGAGTACCAGGAGGAAACCCCCTCAGACACGGGGAGAACATGCAAACTCCACACAGGGAGAACCTGGGAAGCGAACCCAGGTCTCCTAACTGCGAGGCAGCAGTGCTACCACTGCAATAGTTCTCAGTCGTGGGTTTAACATCAGCACTCAAAACCGACTGAACCTTCAGATATTCACATACCTGTTATCTGTGGATGACTTGAAGCTCTGCAGCTGCAGCACCTAGAAGAGCAGGTCTGCTTTGTGAAATGATTTCTAAATGACATTTGAACCCGAGTCTTCTAACTGCGAGGCAGCAGCGCTACCCACTTTGCCACCGTGCCTCCCTGTAAAAAGGCCATACCTTCTTAAATGCCCAACTATCATATAACCAATAACAAACATATATCATTTAATTACATACATTGAAAAGAATTCGATGTTTAAGGATGTTATGGCACATTGTCTGGTGGAGAAGTAAAGTTTGCTTTTGTGGTGTATGGTGTGCTACAGGTGTGCCAGCTTATCGAATACAGCCCACCAAAAATCACCTTCCATAACCTCAAAAAACCTCCAGCACGCAAGGAAAATCAAGTCCGCTAACTCTGCTCAAGTCTTTTTCCCCTCCTGTTCAAAGGTATGCAGTTCACCAGAACAATATGGCAAAAGGGGGCGTGTCCTTATGCAAATATCGTAACTTTGGTGTTACTGAAATAGCGCTTTACCGTTTTACATTTTACAGTTGTTTACCTTTGCTATTTAACAGTTTTACATTGTAAAATTAACAGCGATTTTTTCAGTGTAACTGTAATGTATCAGTAAACGATATTTTGGATTAGAAAAGTATTGCTTTTACAGAACTTTGCTGTAATAATAATGAAATGTATTGTTTTAAGATATACAGGTAATTTTCAGTAGAACATACAGTAACTTTCCTTTTTCTCAGAAAAAGTGTTTTACTTTCACCATTTACAGTATTTTTACCGTTATATTTACTGACATTTTTAAGAAATTTGACAAACGAGACGAGACCGTTCATTCCATCAAGTCCGTTTGTTAGCCAATAGCTATGCTGCCCCAATAGCGCATCCAGATACGTCTTAAAGGTTGTGAAGGCTTCTGCTTCAACTCCTTCTCTCGGTAGTGTTCAGAGTCCCAGGACTGTTTGCATAAAGAAGTGCTTCCCGGGCCGGCTTCAGTTTTAACTGTAATGAATCAGTAAACGGGCATATTTTGAAGGTAGAAAAATATTGATTTTACAGAACTTGGCTGTAACAAATAATGGAATGTATTGTTTAAGGTAATTTTCATTAGAACATAAGGTAACTTTTCTTTTTTTCAGAAAATGTATTTTACTTTCACCAGTTAGGGTATTTTCACTGTTAAATTTACTGACATATTTTACAGTACACTTCCTTTTAATTCCCACTGTGATTCACGCTTAAGCTGAAAGAATGTTGCTGGAGAGCTGTTGCAGTGCCACACCCACTTTTCTCATTGGTCCATCCTTTTTAGTAGGTTAGCTTTTTATTTTTGTCCTCAAATAAAAATGATCCCATACTACGTACATGCATTTTAATACACACCTTCCTTGATTAAAATGTCAGATGATTATAAACTAACACAGCAAAATCAACTGTGTTAAATGTATCCATAAAAAGGTTAACTCTTAAAAATTATTTGCAAAGCGCATATATGGGTGGCGATGATATACAAGGTACATCTGCATAAGAAGGTTTAGATGTGCAAACACAAATTGCAAGGAATAGCAAAACGGTAATCGGACAGTTAGCTGTTATATATTGCTGGTCAAAATTATAACGGGTATTATTTGGAAGTTTCGCCTTGCGGTGGGCTGATATGCTTTACGTATTACCAAAGGCAGGCAGTCAATTTATGTTCACCATTTGTAAGTGGATTTAAAGTAGTATTAACAAAACACATTCAAACTAGAAGTGCAAAAAATACACACTTTTTATATTAGTATGACTGTATAAATGAACACATCGATGGATTTTTAAAAGAAGCATGAAAATTCAAGGTATGCAAATATTTAAAAATAAACAATTTTTTTTTTATATATTGAGAGTATGTCAAATAATACTCCATACGGGATTTGTGAATGTATAGACAGTGGAAAAAGAAGATCCCCGTTGCAGTAAAAGAACTCCTTTATAGGTTTTTCTTCTACATTGTAGCCTCTCTGCACAATTCATGTTTTTCACATCAGGTACATGGAGCGTAAAATCCTGGAGATAAAGAGCAAATATGGCGCAGACGAAAAACGTGAGACACAGGCATCAATGAGTGATCGAGGGTGAAGCTGGAAGCATGCAGTAGCGTGTAATGAAACATAAAAGGGCTGATTGTTAATGTAAATCACAGTATAAAAAGAGTTAGAATTCTATTCAAGACAGACGCTTGCAATAACACGTATTGGACAAAATAAAGCAAGGAAGTACCATCACCTATACAGATATGAAAAACGTCATCTATAGGTGTCTTGGTGCGGAAAATCTTCAATTTTTGAACTGGAGACTGTTTATATTAAATGTTAATTATTTTGCTCAAACAAACCAGAATGAGTTGGGTTTACAGGACTTTAATTACAGGCATTACAAGCATCCTTTGGTAATGTACTAGAAATGTATGCATTTCTTCCAGGCAGTTTCTTTTCCAATTAGTTTTATTATACAGGAATGGGAAATAAGTACAGATGCGCACCTAACCTGTTTAAATTAGTTTAACTCCTGGGAACGTGCGGACACTGTAGGCTAAGCATTACTGAATTACTTCTGTGTTCAAGAAATAAAAAAAAGAGGTAATCAAAAGATCAAACACTTTGATCAGTCATTCGTCATCAGGACAAGATAGCCAATCAACTGTGTGTAACGTCACATGTTCGGAAACTCCACTTGTGCATTTTAACATAAATTTGTCTCGCCTGATGGACCAAAAAGAAGAAGAGAAAAGATGACAGAAGGGTGACATGGGAAGCGACGGCAGACATCAAGTGATATGACGGCAAAAAAGCAACCGTTAAATAACACCGATCGATAAGCCTCCCAAGGCAAAAACCCCTCCTTTGACACATCTAATTTTTAAGTAAGCTTTCTAAAACCTCACATCCAGACTTTGCTATCTGGATTTTTTACTGTGTTATTTTCTTGTAGTTGTTATTGTTATACGTTAATAAATATCAGGTTGTTTGGTCCTGCAGCGCACCTTACATCACAAAAGCATCCTTTTCTTTCCCACCAGACAAACCTGAGATCATTCGAGTGGATATTGAAATTGTACCAGTGAGTAAAATTGGTAGACTGTATGTTTAAACGTAAAAAAGACTGATAGCTGAATTGGAAATCGTCATACAAAAATAAATTGTATTGGATTGTATTGTATTTAAGTGCCCGTGACCCTGTGTTTGGATTCAGCGGGTTGGAAAATGGATGGATGGATGGATGTATTTAAGTGTTAGGTCATAGAAAAGTAAATCCTCTACAAGTAAGGGGTTAAAAAAGAATAAACAAACAAGGCAGACCCGGGCTGCGCCGATTGAGTAGTGATACAGCCAATCAGTGGCGACGTTGTGTTTCTCCCGGAATCCCTTCCCGGAAATCCATGAAAGGAAGTAGGCTGGACGCTGTGATAGCTCGTTTGTCTTCATGCCAGAGAAACAAATCCCAGCAGGATAACGGTACGCACCTGTATGTGAATATGAGAGACTGAGCTCACTGTTGTCAGATATTCCAGTCTTAGTCCGTGAGCAGCACGCGAAGGTTCCCCGTAGTTTCTGTAGTCTTGGGAGATTTAATTGCATCATTCTTGATGGAGTATCTCTATGCACTGACGGCTACTCGCCGGTGGTTTCAATGTCTTACAGTAGCATAACTTAGTCAGATTTGCTTTAAAAAGCACAGGGACGTATCCGCAGTAAGTGGACGTTAATTTCTCAACTCAATTTCTCACGAATTCAGGAGTAACGGAGATACTGATTCCCTTTCGGTTCAGTGCAGACGCGTGATTGTTCCGCCGTGGTGGTGCTTCGCTCACTTCTGTGCGCCGCTTCCATGCCAGAATCGTCTTCTCCCGGCAGTAACGTGCACGCTCGCTGCTCCTTTTTCAAGCTTCTAAGTGTGGAGGCTGTCGATGAGATGCGGGGCAGATTTACAAGTGTTTTACGTATAATGAAGGACAAGGTAATCCCAGTATTTAGAAACGGTAAGAAATTAAAGGAAATTGAGGTAAGCTAAAATGAAAGTTACAAATGGAAAACCGCTGTGTAATGCGTATAATACTAGTAAATGCAGCGCGAACCGTAGGGTATACGAGAGTACGAAGCAACAGTTAAAAAATGATATGAGGAAAATGCAGCGCCAACCGTAGGTTATACTGGAGAATGAAAGCAACTGTTAAAAAGGATATTCTGAAGTGTAGTAAAGTGGAGCATGTGTAATAAGGAAATTACATCTGCATCGGCAATAAACTGCGGCTTGTCTGCAGTAATTTGGAATCGTTCGGCTTAAGGTAAAGATGGGCTTTTCCTAAAAGCGCAGCCGTCGAAAGTGTTACATCACTTCACGGAATGGACATTCAAGCAGTCTTTTGTCATAACACTTCATTTGAATTCATTAATTAATCTCTGTAAAATCTTTCAATAATTATTCATGAAGCACATCACAGGTTGCTTCTCCGGGGTAAAACGGGGAGTTTTATGACATCTGAAGTGTCCACCTCTTCCTCGTTTCGTTTGCATCGCTTAGCAGCAAATAGGACTGGTGGTAACTTTCTTAGATATTTTGTAGCCACACGTTGGATGAGCTTTGATCTCTGATCAACTTTACCTTTTCAATATACATAAGGATAAGTTTTCAAAATGCCAAAGGGGATTTAAGTATTATTTCTTCCGGAATGATGACTGTGCATTTCTAGTATTCCTTATGTTGCCGTTATTATATATACATTATATATTGTTACAGTATTTTTACTGTATTATCAAGCGTTGAGCACTTGATATTTCACTATTGCTGTATTTTATTTTTATTTCAGTCACTGCATGCATTCATTCGGAATTATTATCTGATATTAAATAGTATTGCAGCGTGTATTTGTGAAGCACATGCAAACACACACTAATGTGTCTATGAAATGTTAACTGAGTAGGTAATTGTTATTATTGTTAATTATTAGGCTGTAAAGGGTGCCTGGCACACAGGTGGCGAAGGTGGCAATTCAAAAAGGTACATTTATTTGTTTATTTATTTTACATATTTTAATGTGGACCAGTCCACAAAATATTGGAAGGATCTACTATTTTACTATGTTTTTTTTTTTTTTTTTATGTTGTCAAACTATCGATTTTAAATTATATGCATTTTGCCTGTATGTGAAATTGTATCAATCACACGTTGTAACACAGTGTGCTGTGTTTAATAGTCATCTCAAAGGCGCAATAATGAATGTTGACTAATTTCATATTGTAGTACTGAGTCACTGCAGCACTCGCCAATGCTACTGTAAGTGCCCATGGATTATTGCACTTTCACATCACTCTTTTAGGTCACACGGTCACTCAGTAGCCCTCATTGCACGAGGACCTTCTTCCATTCAATTGCCATTCCCGTACGTGTTTGAATTTTAAGATGACTAACTTTGCAGGCTTGTTGTTTTTTTTATCGTCAATGAAGCTGCTTATTTGTAGGTTGGAATGCCAGCTTAAACTATGGGTGACTCATCTCTCCACTATGTAAAAAACAAAACTGTTTTACCTTTTATTCACCAATTTATTTCTTTTTTTAAATGTATTTGCTGGTGTAGCCCTCTTAGTGAAACAGCTGTAGTTGCATGCCATGCCTGTAGGTTGTGCTACAAGAAAAGTAGCTGGGAAAAATCTCATTATTTCCTGTCAAGGGAGACATGCTGGGGAAAAAAAGAGGGTGGAGAACATGGCGGATTAACTAGAGAATAATGAAAGAAATAAAAGTGTTGGTTCTATTAAATTATGTAGAGCTTTATTTAAGCCATTTAATAGCTTTCCTACTAGGGGGGTGATTTTTCTAACATAATAAAGAAAGGAATACAGCAATAAAGTGTTTTTTCTATTTTGTTGCTCCTCATATGTAGGCTTTGTGAAAACTCAGGTGTGTTAAGTTGTATTGTTAAATTACTACTATTCTACATTATTTAATGTTTGTGTATTGTAAAATAGAAAGACAAAATCAGTTCTATTAATTAATGAATATTTGTATTTGAATTGGTAGTTGAGTTGTTATTTAAGGACACTTGTAAAGTAATAACAATTAAGTGAAATATACTTTAAACGTATACAGTCATATGAAAAAGTTTGGGAACCTCTTAATTCTTTGGATTTTTGTTTATCGTTGGCTGAGCTTTCAAAGTAGGTACTTCCTTTTATTATATGACATGCCTTATGGAAACAGTAGTATTTCAGCAGTGACATTAGGTTTATTGGATTAACAGAAAATATGTATTATACATCATAACAAAATTAGACAGGTGCATAAATTTGGGCACCCCAGCAGAGATATTACATCAATACTTAGTTGAGCCTCCTTTTGCAAATATAACAGCCTCTAGACACTGTCCTTCTATAGCCTTTGATGAGTGTCTGGATTCTGGATGGAGGTATTTCTGACCATTCTTCCATACAAAATCTCTCCAGTTCAGTTAAATTTGATGGCTGCCGAGCATGGACAGCCTGCTTCAAATCATCCCATAGATTTTCAATGATGTCAGGGGACTGTGACGGCCATTCCAGAACATTGTACTTCTCCCTCTGCATGAATGCCTTTGTAGATTTCGAACTGTGTTTTGGGTCATTGTCTTGTTGGAATATCCAACCCCTGCATACTTCAACTTTGTGACTGATGCTTGAACATTATCCTGAAGAATTTGTTGATATTGGGTTTGAATTCATCCGACCCTCGACTTTAACAAGAGCCCCAGTCCCTGAACTAGCCACACAGCCCCACAGCATGATGGAACCTCCACCAAATTTGACAGAAGGTAGCAGGTGTTGTTCTTGGAATGTAGTGGTGTTCTTCCGCCATGCAAAGCGCTTTTTGTTATGACCCAGTAACTCAATTTTTGTCTCGTCAGTCCAAAGCACTTTGTTCCAAAATGAATCTGGCTTGTCTAAATGAGCATTTGCATACAACAAGCGACACTGTTTGTGGCGTGAGTGCAGAAAGGGCTTCTTTCTCATCACCCTGCCATACAGATGTTCTTTGTGCAAATCGCGCTGAATTGTAGAACGATGTACAGATAAACCATCTGCAGCAAGATGTTCTTGCAGGTCTTAAGAGGTGGTCTGTGGGTTGTCTGTAACCATTCTCACAATCCTGCACATATGCCGCTCCTGTATTTTTGTTGGCCTGTCAGACCTGCTGGGTTTAACAGCAACTGTGCCTGTGGCCTTCCATTTCCTGATTTCATTCCTTACAGTTGAAACTGACAGTTTAAACCTCTGAGATAGCTTTTTGTAGCCTTTCCCTAAACCACGAGACTCAACAATCATTGTTTTCAGGTCTTTGGAGAGTTGCTTTGAGGATCCCATGCTGTCACTCTTCAGAGGAGAGTCAAAGGGAAGCACAACTTGTAATTGACCACCTTAAATACCTTTATATCTCATGATTGGACACACCTGTCTATGAAGTTCAAGGCTTAATGAGCTAATTTAGCCAATTTGGTGTTACAAGTAATCAGCATTGAGCAGTGACAGGCATTCAAATCAGCAAAATTACAAGGGGACCCACATTTTCGAACTGCCAGTTTTTCACATTTGATTTAATTTCAAACAACTAAATACTGCTTCACTAAAAATCTTTGTTCGGGAAAACACCCCAATACTCAGATGTTCCTAGAAAATGAAAGACATACCACTGTTATCTTTTTTTTTTGTTGAAAGTAGAGTCAATTATTATGCAGGCTGAGAGGGGTTCCCAAACTTTTTCATATGACTGTATGTAATTCAGATTTGGCGTTATTAACTACTGTTTATTATTTTAAATTTAAGGTCTTATGAACACTGCATATTCTTTTGTCTTAAAGTGTAGCAGCCATTTTCTTCACTTGTAAGTTTCAAGAAAGTATGTAATGCACATTTGTTTGCAACTATAAAAACTTATTTGTATTATTTAACACAGGTTTTTTCTGCTGAGCACTTTTCACATCTGTGACCTTTCTTGAACAATTTAGACAAGATTTTGGGAGATATATTAATATTACCTGACAGACTGCATTTGTGTTATTTTGCCACTTTTAAAGCGCTCTATGGACAGTTTCCTTCATTATTACAGCTAGTCTGAATATTGCACATATCTCAATGTATAATAAATGTGTCATAGTTATGTTTCTATTTAATTTATATTACTACCTTTTATTATGCCTCTCTCTCTCCCCCAGTCCTCGGATGTGGAAGTAAGCCTCTCTACACTTGCACACACTGGTTCTGGGCATAGGATTTGATATCAAATGCTGACCAGTGAAATGTGCAGTAATTCATTTAAAAGAAGAAAAAGTAACACACGGTCTGTAATGTGTTTTTATTATAAGTAACTATACTATGTGTTATATTTAGTTACATTTTTGTGAGTGACAAGTAACACTGGTGGTGCGGTTTGTGTACCTTAGTGATGCTCAGAGCTACAGTTGAAGTCAGAAGGTTCCATACATTTAGGGTGAATTCTTGAAAACTCGCTCTCTAACCCCTCCAACAACAACAACATTTATTTATATAGCACATTTTCATACAAAAAAGTAGCTCAAAGTGCTTTACATAATGAAGAAAAGAAAAATAACAGATAACTAATGTTGTCTTATTTTAATTTCTTATTTTAACATAGAAAAGTAGTAAGGTCCAATGGCCAGGGTGGACAGAAAAAAACAAAATAAAACTCCAGAAGGCTGGAGAAAAAAATAAAATCTGCAGGGGTTCCAGGCCACGAGACCGCCCAGTCCACTCTGGGCATTCTACCGAACATAAATGAAATAGTCCTCTTTGTAGTTAGGGTTCTCACTGAGTCACTTGATGCTGATGGTCATACAGACTTCTGGCTTTTAATCCATCCATCATTGTTGGAACATCATGGTACTTTGAGTAGATGCGCCACCACCAAAAGGACACCGGAAAAGGAAACAGAAGAGAGAGTAGGGGTTAGTACAGATTTTAGAGCCACCATGAATAATTATTATAATGAATTGGATATACAGAGTATCAGGATTAAATTACAGTGAAGTTATGAGAAGGCCATGTTAAAATAATGTGTTTTCAGCAGTTTTTTTAAAGAGCTCCACTGTAGCTCCACCTATTGGCAGGCTATTCCAGATTTTAGGTGCATAACAGCAGAAGGCCGCCTCACCACTTCTTTTAAGTTTTGCTTTTGGAATTTTAAGGAGACACTCAGTTGAGGATCTGAGGTTACGATTTGGAATATAAGATGTCAGACATTCCGATATATAAGATGGGGCGAGATTATTTAAGGCTTTATAAACCATAAGTAGAATTTTAAAGTCAATCATGAATGATACAGGTAACCAGTGTAGTGGCATCAAGACTGGAGAAATGTGCTCGGATTTTCTTTTCCTGGTTAGGATTCTAGCAGCTGCATTCTGCACTAGTTGCAAACGATTTATGTCTTTTTTTGGGTAGTCCTGAGAGGAGTGCGTTACAGTAATCTAGTTGACTGAAAACAAACGCGTGAACTAATTTCTCAGCATCTTTTAATGATATAAGAGGTCTAACTTTTGCTGTGTTTCTTAAGTGAAAAAATGCTGTCCTAGTGATCTGATTAATATGCAAATTAAAATTTAGATTACAGTCAACGGTTACCCCTAAGCTTTTTACCTTCATTTTGACTTTTAATCCTAATGTATCCAGTTTATTTCTAATAGCCTCATTGTATCCATTATTGCCAATCACTAAGATTTCAGTTTTCTCTTTATTTAACTTGAGAAAGTTACTATTCATCCATTCTGAGATACAAGTTAGACATTGTGTTAGTGAATCAAGAGAATCGGGGTCATCAGGTGCAATTGATAAATATGGCTGTATGTCATCAGCATAGCTGTGGTAGCTCACGTTGTGCCCCGAGATAATCTGACCTAATGGAAGCATGTAGATTGAGAAGAGCAGCGGACCCAGGATAGAGCCTTGTGGAACACCATATAGGATATCATGTGTCTTTGAGTTGTAATTACCACAACTAACAAAGAATTTTCTCCCTGCCAGGTAGGATTCAAACCAATTTAAGACGCTGCCAGAGAGGCCCACCCATTGACTAAGGCGATTTCTAAGAATATTGTGATCAATGGTGTCAAATGCTGCACTCAGATCTAAGAGGATGAGAACAGATAAATGGCCTCTGTCTGCATTTACCCGCAAGTCATTTACTACTTTAACGAGTGCAGTTTCTGTGCTGTGATTTGTTCTAAAACCTGACTGAAATTTATCAAGAATAGCATGTTTATTGAGGTGCTCATTTAACTGCATAATGATTGCCTTCTCTAGAATTTTACTTAAGAAAGGCAGGTTGGAGTTGCGTCTAAAATTTTCAAGAGCAGAGGGGTCGAGATTATTTTTCTTAAGTAGGGGTTTAACTACAGCAGTCTTAAGACAGTCTGGGAAGACCCCCGTATCTAATGACTAATTTACTATGTCAAGAACATTACCAATAAGAACGCCCGATACTTCTTTGAAAAAATTTGTTGGTGTTGGGTCAAGGACGCAGGTGGAGGGTTTCATTTGAGAAATTATTTTATGTAAATCAGGTGAATCCATCCTAGTGAAAGAGTTTAATTTGTTTATAACGGAATACTGGGGTTTAGGAGGATCCTTAGTGTTGGTGAGATATACTATGTCATTTCTAATATCATTAATTTTTTTGATTGAAAAATACAGCAATAGCCTCACAGTTTTTACTGGAAGTACTTAGGAGGCATTCCTTTGAGTTACCTGGGTTTAATAGACGATCAATCGTCGAGAATAAGACTCTGGGATTACTAGCATTGTTGTTTATAATCTTAGAGAAATAGCAGCGCCTCTCAAGACGGACTGTGTTATTGTATTCTGTTATTTTAACGTTTAATATTTCATAGTGGATAGTTAGTTTAGTCTTCCTCCATTTACACTCAGCTGTACAGCACGTTCTCTTTAAATCACACACAAATTGCATACCAGCAAATTTATAAATTTGACATATTTAGACATCTACTTTGTGTAGGGTAAAAGTAATATTTCCAACAACGTTCACAGACTTCAGAGTGTTTCACTTTTTCTTTTCCAGTGGGTTTACATAAACTTTGTTAACTGTGACTTTAAACAGTCTGGAAGATTCTAGAAAATGTCAAGCCTTTTGTCAATTTGATAATTAGCTTCTGTTAGCCAATTAGCTGAATTGGAGTCAACATGTGGATGGATATAAGGCCTACCATCAAACTCCCTGCCTCTTTGCTTGACATAAATCAAAGAAATTCAGCGTGAACGTCATTAGGCTTTGCACCCAAGGAACCAAGTTACCCAAACAATTCTATAACATTTCAGTAATAATTTACTGCTCTGATGCTGATCTTTTTGATCATAAATAAAGGTCATTATGATAGCAATTCACAAGCAGAATTTATAATTAATTGTACAATTACAGTATTTGTGGCTTCCTCTAGAGTGCCTCTTTCTCTTGCACGATTTGGATGAAAAATTAATCAGCACATCGTCATCTCATAACAGGCTTACGTTTCGTGTTTGGTATTTTTCTATCCAGCCTTTTTAGTTCTAGACCGTCCTCAAGAAACTTTGACACACACACCCATTATTGAGATATTGATGTTTTTAGTATTGAGGACCCTAAAATATTGAGATCTGTCAAAAACCGAAGATTAAAATTTTGGACGAATCTAAAGCTTTCGCTGCTTCCCCCATAGAAGATAGGTTATGGTGGGGGAGTGCGCAAAGCAGAAATGTAAAGAATTCGGCTAAAATTCTGGACCTTCCCAAATCCAGTTTATACTTAGGAACAATTTCCAAACACCTGAAGGTTCCATATTCATCTGTACAAAGAATAATATTCAAGTATAAACGTCATGCATTCTGTATTATGAAGAAGGTGTTGTCCGCTCCAATGCACATGTAAGCAATGTGTTGCAGATTGTGAAGCAGCCAGGAAGAGAAATGGCACCTCCATGTCTAAGGTCGAGGTTCTCTGTCAGAAAAGAGTGAATTTCTCTCTCCAGGTAAGCGTCACACACCTGCCCTTAGTGGAGGAGTTCAAATATCTTGGGATCTTGTTCATAAGTGACGTCAGCAGGGAATGTGAGATCACCAGGTGGACTGGGGTGGTAGGAGCTGTTCTGTGGTGCTGAAGCAGGATTTGAGTCTAAAGATAAAACTCTTGGTTTGGCAGTTGATATTCATCCTCATCCTCGCCTATAGTCACAAGCTGTGGGTAATGACTAAAAGAATGATATTGTGAGTACTAAAGGCAGAAATGAGGATTCCTCACAGGGCAGCTGGGCTGACACTTTGTGATATGGTGACAAGCCCGGTGATTCGGGAAAACCCAAGAGTAGAGTCACTACTCCTCCAGATTGAAATGAGCCATTTGAAGTGGTTTGGGCCTGTTTTATGGATGGCCTCCTCTCAGGTGGCTCCCACTAGAGATACTCCAGGCAAGTCTGACTGGGTGGAGACCTTGTGGCAGACTTGGGACATATTGGAGGCATTATATCTATCAGCTGACTTATAAATGCCTATGTGATGGGTTCAATCACAGAGGGAGCGTTTTTCCCATATCATTCATGGTATTTAACTGTTTACAGCTTAAGTAACACTTTTGTAAATAGTTAAAGGTGCATTTATTTTTAGAAGTGAAGCTGCTGGAATGATGTAGTGCTCTGGTACTCCATAGGGGCATGCAGATGTGCTTCAGTATAGGTTGGCCTGGAATGTGTGTGTACGACTCAGAGGCCTACTAGAATGCGCAAGCCTCTTGATAAATTGACATCATCAGTCATCCTTTGCAGTAGTCCACCACTATGGAACTAGAAGTGTGAACAGTTTCCAGCACACACGTAGAGGAAGGGCCCATTGGAATAATTTAGAAAACTGCTGGGAAGCAGACAGAGAGACTTTGCATCCATGCAGACATAGCAGCATGCACGCTCATGAGTGTGGGAGTTTGAACACTTATGGTCATTTCTTGCCAGAACGTAACACATCATGATGTACACTCTAATTTGGAGACCCCTAAGAGCGTCAACCGAGATTGCAAGAGATGACCCCTCAACGGTATTAAAACACCTGCACACTAGAATGGCCTATTAGAGTAGAAATGATGAAGAGTTTAGAAATAGACATTTGAGTTATTTGTGTGAGGGGAGGTGGTGAGCTGAGCTTTGTGCTTATTAATTCTTTGGATTACTTTTAATTTCTTTCTTGAGTAGCTTATTGGAATTTTGACATTCTTTGAAGGATGAAAACTTTTACTTTTTAACTGCACAGCTCATGGAAGGTGCCATCTTGTTTATTGTATAAGTAGTCCTAGTTTTTCTTTCGGCAAATTCCTTTTTGTGTGACATTGCTTATTGACACTCTTTTAAAGAATTACATGGCACTGATGTCAGATTATTGTTTTATTGGCACTTGCTGCAATAAAGGGCAGTTTTTGTTTTTGCACCTCAAATCTTGTCTATCTGTCTCGCTCACTACTGGTTTCTGGTTGGTCATGACCTAAAAGATGACAAGGGTGTGAAGTATGCAGGTGTTCGAAAGCATGAGGGTATCACAGCCTGGGAAACCCCCATGAAGTGCTAACATCTGTAGCTGGGGACAGACCGGTCTGGGCTGACCTTCTTGGCTTTCTGCAAGTGCAACCCATTGCAGTTTTGAGAAGATGAGACGGTATAATAAGGAAGAGCTGTATTTACCAATGTTTCATAGATGTTTTAATTAATTAAAATAAAGTAATGCATTAAGCAAATCTAGTGATTTGCCTTGCAGCACTTTTACATTAAAGCTCTATTAGTTTTCTGTCCCTGTAATATGCCAATCCAATTGTGGAAGTCATGGGAGCTCAAGTCAGGTCAATCACCATTTAAGTAATTTACTTAAGCAGAAGGGAAGCTCACATTTCATCAAAACAAAGCACTTTAAAACTTGTAATGGGAACAGAGGGTTTTATAAAATCTGTTACTACAATCAAATATTACAATCCTCTCAGCAGAGAATAGGAGGAATGGTAGAACTGTTATGATGGCTTTTAGACAGATACCAGGCAAAGGTCTATCCCACTGCCAAAACAGAAGGTACGCATCATAAATTACACATAAGATGAAAAGCCAGTTTGTTCAGTCACTTGTTGTCTTCTGTAGTTTTCCTGCCAACACAATCTTGAGGCCCTACTTGTATAAACGTTCTTGTCATAACTAAGAACACAATTCTGGGACTCCATCATCCAGGTATTGAGTACTGCCGGCCCCCCACAGCTGTGGGACATGGTCAGCTTCTTCCGGTGTGTTGGACCTTCACTCCACACTTTCCAAGTTTGTTTAATGTGACATGAAGAGTAATGTGTTACTGGCATCTTGATGTAAACCTTCAATGATAGAGTGTTGTAAGATGAAGGTCAAATGTCTTTAGATGAAAATTGATGAAGTTTTGATGGAATTAAATCCTGCTCTTTCCACAGAGAGAACCATAGAGCCACCATTTACTGTAACGTCTGGATGGATGTCAAAGCAGAGATGTGTGAGACTGACATAAATATCATGGAGAGATGGACTGCAAGTGTCAAGAAGGAGAACTATGAATGGGAGCTTGACTACCTTAAACAGGAGAGCCTGAGCATTAAGGAAGAGGAGTGTGAACTGGGATCAGTGGGTGTTAAAGTAGAGGCTGAAGAGAACTCTGTCATCATTGAAGCACCAAAAAATAAAAGTGTGGAGAGTGTCAAGGAAGGCTACCTTCATCATGGATGTCAAGATGGAGCAATGACTGGGTTAGTCTCTTCTGAAAGCAGACCATGCTCATCTGTCAATGTAAAGTCTGAATCGTTACAGTCTGTTACAGGGGGAATTGAGGAACATTCATCAGTTAGAACTCAGAAAGATGAGCCACCACCTACAAAGCAGTCTGATAAAGGTACGTATACAATAGGAATATGTGTAAGTTTTGGGCTGAGGGTGTGAACCTGAATGGTGTGTTTGTGCTTTTTATTTGTAGCATAGAAATGTAGTGAAGTTGTAATGTTGTGCAAATGCTCTAAGCCGATACAAAACTACAGGTTATTGCTATGCAAAAGTAAGGGTGCTATAAGAAAATTGTTGCCCCTTTTGAATTTCCTGACTTTCTGCATTCCTTCTGATGAGGTCTGATCTTCAGCTAAATCCATAAAGCAGAAAAACGCAGTTGTCTTGAAATGATAACATACAAACAAGTGGACTCCTTCTTGTCAGCCCTGATTACATTGTTATAAACATTCAGTCTAGTCTGTTTAAATTTCCTGTACCCTAACATTCTCCCTTGGACTTCTTGATAACATTTTTGTATTCAGTGTTCCCCTGATGAAAGAAATCTTTCCAGGCCCTGAAGAAGCAATGCGGCCCCAAACCACGATGCTCCCTCCACCCTGACCTTGGTATAGTGTGTTTCTGCCAAAGATTTCTCATTCCCCCACAGAACATCCAAGTGGTCTTTTGCAAGCTTGAGATGTACAGTGATGTTTGCTTAGCGAACGGTATTTTCCTCCATACCATTCTGAACAGAGACTTTGCCAAGTTGAAGAGAGATCTGCAGGGCATTTGCTCTTTCTCTTGAGGTTCCTTTATCAGCTGTGTGCTCTGGCAGCGATCTTTGTAGAAAACCCACTGTGGCAGTGAATGTCGTCCATTTGTACACAGCTTTTCATTCTATGGATTGATGGACCTCTCAGGTTTTTACGCATCTCTCCAGTTCTTCTTCTACCCTGGTTACTCACAGGATTTTTCCGTAGCCAGTTCATTTCTGCGATTTGTATTCTGCGTTTGTCTTCTTTCCTCAGGCACCCGCATTCCAAGCTTTACATCATAACTGGAATTACTAGGGTTTCGTGCATTTTTGACTTTTGTTTTGATTGCTACACTTTTTGATGTCTATAGGTTGTTTAGTTTTCCAAAGACTGCAGAGGCGAGTCCAATTCATCCTGCATTAGCAAGACCCCCAGATAATCAAATGTCGTCACCTGTTCTGAATCTTCTCCTCTCGCCACACACTGTCAAAAGCTTGTTTGAAATCTATAAAGTTATTGTGCCGTGTTCGGTTTTGTTTGCAGTATTTTTCCACCAATTGCCGAATCACAGATAACTGATCAACTGTACCTCTCCCAACTCTGATACTCGCTTGCTCTTCTGTTTCTACGTATTGTTAGTCATCGTTGTACCATTCTTGTATAGACCTTGCCTGGGACACTCGGCAGGCTGATACCTCTGTAGTTACCACAGTCCTTTTGTCACCTTTCTTGTATATTGACACAATGATGGCTTTACCCTAAACTTTTGGACCCTTTTTCCCTCTGCATACAGTGTGTGTACTAATATTCAGAGCTCTGTTCACCAGCTTGTTGTCTCATTTCAGCTGTGATGTTATCTATTCCTGGTGCCTTTCCTTTTTTCAATATCAATTTATTTATTTAGAAAATTTAAAACAACATAGGAATGCTGTGGCCAAAGTGCTTTACAATAACAGAATAAAACAGGGGTGCCCAACTCCAGTCCTGGAGGGCCCGAGTGGCTGCAGGTTTTCATTCTAACCCTTTTCTTAATTAGTGGCATGTTTTTGCTGCTAATTAACTTCTTTTGAATTCATTTTATTTGAATTGCTCTTGAAGACTCAGACCCCTCAATTGTTTCTTTTTCCTTAATTAGCAGCCAAACAATAATGAGATGCAGAATGAGCCAAAACAGGACCAGCAAACTGTGACCATCATACAATATCGGGAAATAAAGAAAGGTGAAGGTCTCAGGAATACTGATCTGCTCTTAGAAAA
This sequence comes from Erpetoichthys calabaricus, assembly GCF_900747795.2. NCBI lineage: Eukaryota > Metazoa > Chordata > Cladistia > Polypteriformes > Polypteridae > Erpetoichthys > Erpetoichthys calabaricus. The sequence goes on along the minus strand of NC_041394.2, from coordinate 341,630,698 downwards.
GAGAAAATCCACAATTTCAGAAATGTCTGCTATTTCACAATGAGAGCAGCAACAAGCCATGGAACTAAAGAACGAGTTTACTTAACGACAAGACTCAGCGCTTCATTAAGCACCTGGTTGGAGTGAAATTGGTTGGAGTTTCAGGCCCTGACTTAGTTGGTCTTCTGTTGGCTCACTCACTTCACATTTCACTTCTGTTTGGGTGCCATTTAAGGAAAAAAATGAAGCAATTCAAAGGAAACATTTCTTAAAAACCAAGTCAATTAAAATTAATTCAAAAGAAGTTAATTAGCAGCAAAAACAGATCACTAATTAAAAAAAAGCGTTAGAATGAAAACCTGCAGCCACTGTGGCCCTTCAGGACTGGACTTGGGCACCCCTGGAATAAAAGAAAAACATACAATTAACATAAATAGAAATAAAATAAATAATAAATAGAAGTAATGTTACATAATCACAATGGGGAAACAATCAGTATTACTGAAGGTCACAGAATGCAAGTGAATAGAAATGAGCCTTTAATCTTGTTTTAAACGGTTCAATTGTAGACGACTCCTTTATGTGATGAGGTAAAGAGTTCCACAGGCGAGGAGCAGTAGCTGTACAAGCCCTGTCTGTCCCCCTTAGTTTTCCACTTGGTACGAGGGACAACAAGAGACAACTGACCAGAAGATCTATTCACTCAAGATGGCTAATGTAAAACACACAGTTCAGATAAATAGGCAGGAGCAAGTCCATGTAAAAAGATTTAAAAACTAGAAAGAAGATTTTAAAATCAATTCGAAAACTGACAGGCAGCCAGTGTAAGGAAGCTAATATTGGAGAAACAAAATCCGACTTTCTTGCCCCAACCAGAAAGCGAGCGGCAGCATTCTGGACCAACTGTAACCTGCGTATCAGGGATTTGCTGATCCCAGAATACAGCGAGTTGTAGTAATCGAGGCGAGAAAAAATAAAAGCAGGAGTAGCTTTTTCAGTTCCATAATTGCTGTATTGACCTCCTGTTCAAGAAAGTTCTCCATTGTTTGGCTCTCATTTCTTGTTTGCAGTTCAGTTAAATACTGTCAACATCTAACGGGATTTGTACACTTCATGGAAATACTCTTTCCATCTAGCTTCTAGTTCTTTCTTAATCTTCTGTTGTTTGTCCCTCTTTGTTCTTAACTGAAGACAGTTTAGAAAGGAAGGTGTCGCAGATTTCCTGCACTGTCTGTACAGTTTCTGTGTATTGTTATAGGATTTGTATTTCTTGGCATTTATTTTCTATCCATTTCTCTTTACACAGTTTTGATTTCTTTTACATTTCTCATGTTGTTTTATTATATTCCTTCCAGTTTGATTTTTAAAAATTTTTTTTCTCCCTGTTTCAGTTTGTTTTTTGTCACCGAGTTCAAAGATCTCTAACTAATAGCCCAGAACTTTCTCAACAGTTTCAATGTACAGTATATCTGTTTTATTGTCCCCCACAGCATTTCAACTCGATTCCTCGTATTCTCACCTTGAGCCGTTGTAGCAAACTCTTCAGCTTTTATTTGTATTGTGATACTCCAGCTTCACTGTTTCTTTCTTCAGTTGTCCACCATTGAATATTCTTACGGGTGTCTGTCTCTTATCTGTCTCTGTCTTTGATCGTTACCATTACCAGTTAATGATCTGATCCTGCATCTGCTTTGGGAAAGATTCTGCACCATGTTTACACCTGTCTGCCATTCTGTTCACTAAAATGTAGTCTGCAATGTTGCATGTTATCCCATTTTGTGATTCCCACATCCATTTTCTATTTGCTTTCCTTTGGTAGAAGACTGTGTTCATTATTTTGAGATTGTTATTCAGACAGAATTGTAATAGTCTCTGTCCCCATTTGTTCTCTGCCCCATATCCAAACTTTCCTTTGCATGAACATCTGACTCTACTGAGCTTCTGGAGAGCTCAGTAGCACAGAGGGTCACAGACTAGACTGAAAATGCGTAAATGACATGCTCAGCATGTACAGTCCAATTGTTTGCGTTATATGAGTTTTAAGATAATTGTGTTAGTCCATTATTGTGACGTAGCTGAAGATCAGACCACACTGTCTGCAAGAATTTATGCCAAAGGTTACCAAATGGTACTCAAACTTTTTTTCTTGCCACTGAAAATTGAACTAGATTAAACTGAAGATTATACATACCAGTGGAACCTCGGGTCACGAACATCTCGGACCACGTACAAATCGGGTTACGACCAAAAAGTTCGCCAAACTTTTGCATCTATTCATGACCACACACTCGGGTGACACAAACAAGCCAGTTTCCCTTCCGGTTCGGTCGCGCCGATGATTTCCGCATGTGTTCAGTCTCTCCCTGTGCAGAGAGAGAGAGAGCCCAAACAGAACTAAACATTACAGAACAAGTAAGTAAACATTTAGTTTACTATTACACTGTGCATTCTATGGTATAATTAACTATGTTTGTGCTTAAAAATCTTTAAAAAAAAAATATATATATATTTACATACAGCTTGTACGGTCCAGAACAGATTAATTGTATTTACATACAATCCTGTGTGGGAAATTACTTTGGGTTGCGACCAGAGTTTTGGAACGCATTACGGTCATGACCCGAGGTTTCACTGTATCACATTTTTCTCTTCCCGCTTCTATGTGAGGTTGATGGGTTTGATCAAACTTTCTCCGTACAGCGCGGGTCTGCACCTTCTGTAAAGTCAAGTACTTTTCCTTCAGATCTTTTATGTATCTTCCTTTGCTTCGGCCTCAGTGGCGTAGCTAGGGGCAGGCTGAGGGGGCGGTCCGCCCTGGGTGGCACATTTTTGGGGGCGGCATTATTGGCCAAAAGGCTCGGAACACTTCACGTGTAAGCAGCAGGGTTTGGAAAAATATCACTCATGAATGAAAAATGTTACATTTTCTGATTTTCATACACAAATGCTTCAAAAATCGTTTTCAGACGGTTCTTCTGTGACGGCATCAGACACGGCAGTTGATATTTATGAGGCAACAACAAAAATAAACAGAAACATTACACCGATAATAATTTCTAGGAACATAAACAGCTAATTCACAATGTATAATTTTGTTTCGTTAACAATCCGAATGCGTTTTTGCTCATCCCCACCTATCGCTTGTACACTACACCGGTTCTGGTTTTCGTAGCATAATTGTATTAAACTAATAATCAGAACACGGCTTATCAGTGCGTCTGTACTATATTCTTGTCTAGTTGATGCTTATAAATAATTATATGTGAAAAAATATTGCTGTTTCTCTCTATATAAATATATGCAAAATGTATCTTAATTTTTCTTCATACATCATTTTAATTTTCTATTTAAATAGGTTAACATATTCAGATACGTTGGAGGGCGGCAAATTGAAGCCCCGCTCCGAGTGGCGCGAACTCCAGCTATGCCTCTGTTCGGCTTCCCTCATTTTCTTTTCCTCTGTCCTTCCATTCCCATCACCCTTTTGCCCACATATCCGAACCAATTCAGCCTATTTTCCTCTACTCTCTAAAATATATCACTTCTACTTTTGTTGTACCTCTGATCATCTCATTTCTTATTCTGTCCTCTTTTGTATCTCCACACATCAATCTCAACATTTTCATTTCTGTCTCATCCAAGATCTACCCATGTTTCAGCTCTTTACTGGTCTTACCACGGTCTTAAACACCTTACCTTTTAAATTTCCTTGATCACATAATATTCCTGACACATTCTTCCAATTGTTCCATCCACTCTGCACTGTATGTGTTATCTTTGAATCTAATCTCCATCTTGGGCTACCACTGATCCTCGATATTTACAAGTATCCACTCTTCTGCAGGCTAACTTCTGAATCCTGATTATCATTAAACCTATAATATTCTACCTTCTTCCTATTAATCTTCAATCCCCTCTCTTCCAAAGCCATTCTTCTAACTTCCTCCTTACTAGTGGTACACAACACAATGTCCTCACAATTGAGAAGCACATGACAAGCACAGGAGTTTGACTGAACAGTCAGCATGGGTTCAGAAGAGGGAGGTCGTGTTTTATTGACATGCTGGAATTCTATGAGGAGGCAACAAAAGGATACGATCAAAGTGAAGCTTATGATATTATTTATCTTGACTTTCAGAAAGCATTTGATAAAGTGCCACATGAGAGGTTGGACATCAAATTAAAAGAAGTGGGAGTTCAGGGTGATGTTTTTAGATGGGTGCAGAATTGGCTCAGACACAGAAAGCAGAGGGTGATGGTGCGAGGAACCTCATCAGAACTGGCCGATGTTAAGAGTGGTGTCCAGCAGGGGTCAGCTGCTATTTTTAATATAAATGATTTAGATAGAAATATAAGTAACAAGCTGGTTAAGTTTCCAGATGATACCAAGTTAGGAGGATTAGCAGATAATTTGGAATCTGTTATATCATTACAGAAGGACTTGGATAGCATACAGGCTTGGGCAGGTTTGTGGCAGATGAAATTTAATGTCAGTAAATGTAAAGAATTACACATAGGAAGTAAAAATGTTAGGTTTTAATATACAATGGGCGGTCGGAAAATCGAGAGTACACCTTATGAGAAGGATTTAGGAGTCCTAGTGGACTCCCAACTTCCTGACAGTGTTCAGAAGCCATTAAGAAGGCTAACAGAATGTCAGGTTATATAGCGCCCTGATGGGTGGAATACAACTCCAGGGAGGTTATGCTCAACCTTTATAATGCACTGGTGAGGCCTCATCTGGAGTACTGTGTGCAGTTTTGGTCTCCAGGCTACAAAAAGGACATAACAGCACTAGAAAAGGTCCAGAGAAGAGCAACTGGGCTGATTCCAGGGCTGCAGGGGATGAATCGTGAGGAAAGATTAAAGAACTGAGCCTTTACAGTTTAAGGAAAAGAAGATTAAGAGGAGACATAATTGAAGTGTTTAAAATTATGAAGGGAATTACTATAGTAGATCAAGACTGTTATTTTAAAATGAGTTCAACAAGAACACACATGGACATCATTGGAAACTTGTTAAAGCTAATATTTGCACAAACATTAGGTAGTTTTAATTCACACAGAGAACCACAGACACTTGGAATAAGCGACCAAGTAGTGTGGCAGACAGTAAGACTTTAGGGATTTTCAGACTCAACTTGATGTCATTTTAGAAGAATTAAGTGGACAGGACTGGCGAGGTTTGTTGAGTTGAATGGCCTGATCCCATCCAAATTTTTCTAATCGGCAAAAACCCTGCATCAAGGGGTAATTGTACTTTTATCCCACGACTCAGCAAATCCATAACCAGATCACAGAGGTAAGAACTTAAAGAAGATCATCCCTGGTGCAGACCTCCTCTAACTGAGATCTCGGCCATTCCCCTAACACTTCTTTTAACTTGAGTCCTCACTCCCTCATACACATCCTGGATAATCTTCACTCACTTCTCTGGTCCTCCTTTCTCTCTCATGCACCTCCAAACCTTTTGACATGTCATCCTACCATAAACATCACATTTTCAGACACCTTTAATTTGAGTGTCCATGTCGGAGAAATATGCATTTTTAAGTCTAATTGCCTTTAATCTGGCCAATTTTTATGTATATAAGATAATATGCTACATTTAATTTAATTTTGAATGATTATTTTTTCACCTAATTTATTCATACATGAGTAGAATGAGATGAATTAATATTGTAGCCACATGTATTTATTTAAACTGCACTTTACTAAAAGTATTAAAGATCTTGCAACAAGAGGAAAATAAAAAAAAAAATCTAATCTTTTAAGGAGTAAATGTCGTTATGTGAGCCCACAGAACCTTTTACTGTGTGTGTGGACCTGCAGGTTATCCAAATAAGTAAATACATATTTTCTGTCAAGTCATTATTCATAAATAAAGAAATCAATAATATCAAATGCTTTTGTTTTATAAACTACACAGTAATGAATCATTGAAGAGAGGCTGCAAAAAAACACTTCAGTGAGGGGAACGAACACTCTTGAGTGAATAACATCTTGTTAAAGCACTTTGCTGCAGGTCGTGTTCAGAGGGGCTTTTCCAAGAGCGGTCAACAGTAGTCCTGACCAGATAATGGGTGAGAAGTTGATTTGATTTTTATTAAGTACTAGGGGGCTCTGCACCCCTGCTCACTTCGCTCACCAACTCCCTGGTGGGTGCTACGTGCAAGCCGCTTCGCAGCTCTGCCACTCGCATATGGGAAAGTGGATGTACAATTTAAACAGATTATTTTCATGGGAATTGTTACATATGCATAACAGAACTAACTGTTTAACATCACAGCAAGTAATTAATTATAGTAAAACATAATAAATTGAAAGAAAATTATGTGTCATGTTGTGTTAGTTATTCATTGCGTTATACGTATTCATTCTCTTTGGCTTTGAAATTAATACACGGATACTTTTAAAACTTTTACTGTAAAACTGCAGTAAAAATAATATTTGGAATTAACTTTTCTTCAATATTGCATTGAATCTTGATTCAGTGTTTGGAGTTACATCATGACAATGCAACGTATAACTGCCCGTGAGTGAATATCGTTTCTTTCTCTCTAATAAATAAACTAACTTTTTCTAATTTTTCTGCCTGTGATTTGTTGTCATAGCAAAAGCTATTCTAACAGGAATACAGTAAACGTTTTAATACGAATGGCATATCAAGATCTCCTTTGGTATCTAATGTTATTCCCTGAAGATGTACTACATTACCTTTCTTGTTGCCTGTTAAAATTTTACCAGAATTGTTCAACCAATTTTGAATACAACTAATCTTGTCCTATTGCATAGCCCATCACTCAGACATGAATTACGCAATAACATTACGATACATCCTTCTTTCAACAGTAATTCGGGCAATGGAAGACAAGACGGTGTTAACGATTGTAGATATTCTACGGGATATTGTATGTTGATGTTTCAGCATAGTCTATTGATACGCATTTAATCAATTTGCCATGTAACCGATCGTCAATTTTGCCACTAATTCGTTTGACTTCATCGTTTCTTGGTGCTAGGATTGCCCGTGTACTCATTTCTTCTGTTGATAACCCTTCAGGATGGCATTCTTCAATAAGATTTGGACATAATACGTCTTATTTTATTGGGAACTTAAAGTGAGGAAAACATAAAAATTATGAGCTGAGAGTGCTGGAACTGTGTCTGACAAAAGCATTCACACGAATGAGAGGTGAGAGTTCCGTGGGTGTGGGCCGTTAACCGGAAATGGTTGAGAGGAGGGCGGGACTTAAAAAAAAATCTCTTGGCAATAGTCTCATCTTGTCTCAAGATTTTCTGTTATATTAGAGAGAGGCCTTTGAACCTTTTGTGGTATTAAGTATGCTTAAGTATACTCTGTCAAAGGTGGCCAGCAATTCAGTCATAAAAAAACTGCATTCCTAAAGTTTTGGGGGGTAGAGGGAAGAAAAAAAGGAACTGGACTTATCCATTTTTCTTGCTCTTTAAATGTTACAACAAGTAAAATACTAATTCTACAATTAAAGACCTGCAAAACATTTAGCAACTTATAGGCAACATATCACTCCACCCCAATCAAATATATTGGAAGGCAAATAAAAAACCGACATTCAAACATAAAAGAACATAAAAGTTCATTGTTTCTTTTACCTTTGCACTAACTCTGGTTTTGTGTTGCTTTAAGATATGCTGAACAATATTGCAGGATTTTATAGATCTGTTTTTGCAAAAGACATTCACGATTAGCCAGTATGTATTTCTAATTAGTTAATGTCTATTGTTATTCAACTGTCAATGTTCTCTGAATTAATCCCCCCCCCCCCCCCCCCCCCCTTTTTTAGACTTTCATTTAGCTACTGGGTTAACAATACATACTGTCTTTGCTTAAAATGCACCAAAAAAAAAAGTAAACTTGATAGGTTTGCCATGAATGCTCAAACTTATTCTACAGTTAATAATGTATTTGTCCCTGGGGGTAATTTTGACTTTTTACAAAAGTTGTTTGAATAAATTAATACATACAGTGCATCCGGAAAGTATTCACAGTGCATCACTTTTTCACATTTTGTTATGTTACAGCTTTATTCCAAATGAATTAAATTCATTTTATTCCTCAAAATTCTACACACAACACCCCCATAATGACAACGTGAAAAAAGTTTACTTGAGATTTTTACAAATTTATTAAAAATAAAAAAAACTGAGAAATCCCATGTACATAAGTATTCACAGCCTTTGCTCAATACTTTGTCGATGCACCTTTGGCAGCAATTACAGCCTCAAGTCTTTTTGAATATGATGCCACAAGCTTGCACACCTATCCTTGGCCAGTTTCGCCCATTCCTCTTTGCAGCACCTCTCAAGCTCCATGAGGATGGATGGGAAGCGTCGGTGCACAGCCATTTTAAGATCTCTCCAGAGATGTTCAATCGGATTCAAGTCTGGGCTCTGGCTGGGCCATCAAGGACATTCACAGAGTTGTCCTGAAGCCACTCCTATGATATCTTGGCTGTGTGTTTAGGGTCGTTGTCCTGCTGAAAGATGAACTGTCGCCCCAGTATGAGGTCAAAGAGCGCTCTGGAACAGGTTTTCATCCAGGATGTCTCTGTACATTGCTGCAGTCATCTTTCCCTTTATCCTGACTAGTCTCCCAGTCCCTGCCGCTGAAAAAACATCTCCACAGCATGATGCTGCCACCACCATGCTTCACTGTAGGGATGGTATTGGCCTGGTGATGAGCAGTGCCTGGTTTCCTCCAAACGTGACGCCTGGCATTCACACCAAAGAGTTCAATCTTTGTCTCATCAGACCAGAGAATTTTCTTTCTCATGGTCTGAGAGTCCTTCAGGTGCCTTTTGGCAAACTCCAGGTGGGCTGCCATGTGCCTTTTACTAAGGAGTGGCTTCCGTCTGGCCACTCTACCATACAGGCCTGATTAGTGGATTGCTGCAGAGATGGTTGTCCTTCTGGAAGGTTCTCCTCTCTCCACAGAGGACCTCTGGAGCTCTGACAGAGTGACCATCGGGTTCTTGGTCACTCCCCCTGACTAAGGCCTTTTCCCCCGATAGCTCAGTTTAGATGGGCGGCCAGCTCTTAGGAAGAGTCCTGTTGGGTTTCAAAACTTCTTCCACTTACGGATGATGGAGGCCACTGTGCTCATTGGGACTTCAAAGCAGCAGAAATTTTTCTGTAACCTTCCCCCAGATATGTGCCTCGAGACAATCCTGTCTCGGAGGTCTACAGACAATTCCCTTTGACTTCATGCTTGGTTTGTGCTCTGACATGAACTGTCAACTGTGGGACCCTTATATAGACAGGTGTGTGCCTTTCTAAATCATGTCCCAGTCAACTGAATTTACCACAGGTGGACTTCCAATGAAGCTGCAGAAACATCTCAAGGATGATCAGGGGAAAAAGGATGCACCTGAGCTCAATTTTGAAACTTCATGGCAAAGGCAGTGAATACTTATGTACATGGGATTTCTCAATTTTTTTATTTTTTAATAAATTTTCAAAAATCTTAAGTAAACTTTTTTTCACATTGTCATTATGGGGTGTTGTGTGTAGAATTCTGAGGAAAAAAATTAATGTAATCCATTTTGGAATAAGGCTGTCACATAACAAAATGTGGAAAAGTGATGTGCTGTGAATACTTTCCAGATGCACTGTAAATATGTAGGTAAATAAACTGCTTCAAAAAATAAATGGAATACTTTGAAAAACACATTACATCTCAATGAGGAAAAAAAATCCTGCTGGCTCTCTCTACTGATCTGGACTGGTATGGTAATGTGTTAGGAATGAAAGGATGCCCACATCGTTTGATGGAAATGAAAATGATCAACCTACGGACGGGCTGAATTCAAAGACACCCTGAAAATCAAAGGGAAAAAAATATATGGCAGGCAGGCAGGCTCATCCATTTTGCCAAATTTAATTGCAGCAACTCCAAAAATCACTACTCTGCAGTTTGTTTAGCCCCCATGTGCTTGTACAAATGCCCTGACAACTGTCCTAATGAGAAGACGGATGGTGTCCTGGGGGATCTCCTCCTAGATCTGGACCAGGGCATCACTGAGCTCCTGGACAGTCAGAGGCATCGGATGGACCAAAATATTATGTCCCACCCACAGATGTTCTATTGGATTTTGGTCAGGCGAGTGAGTGTGGGGGGCCAGTCAATGGTATCAATTCCTTCATCCTCCACGAACTGCCTGCATACTCTCACCACATGAAGTTGGGCATTGTCGTGCACCAGGAGAAACTCAGGACCCACTTCGCCAGCATAAGGTCTGACAATGGGTCCAAGGATTTCATCTCGATACCTAATGGAAGTCAAGGTGCCATTGTCTAGCCTGTAGAGTATGTGCATCCCTCCACAGATATGCCCTCACCAGACCATCACTGACCCACCACCAAACTGGTCATGCTGAACGATGTTACAGGTACCATGATGTTCTCCACTGCTTCTCCCAGTCCCTTTCACGTCTGTCACATGTGCTCATGGGTGAACCTGCTCTCATCTGAAAATGCACATGGTGCCAGTGGTGGACCTGCCAATTCTGGTATTCTATGGGCAAATGCCTGTCGAACTCCATGGTGCACGGCAGGCAGTGAACAAAGGGCCCACTAGAAGACGTTTGGCCCTCAGGGCACCCTCATGAAGCTCTGTTTCTGATTGTTTGGGCAGAGACATTCACACCAGTGGCCTGCCTGCTTGCTGGAGGTCATTTTGTAGGCTCTGGCAGTGCTCATCCTGTTCCTCCTTGCCCCAAAAGAGCAGATTGTGGTCCTGCTGATGGGTTAAGGACCTTCTACGAGGGGCCCTGTCCAGCTCTCCTAGAGTAACTACCTGTCTCCCTGGAATCTCCTCCATGCCTTGAGACTGTGCTGGGAGATGCAGCAAACCTTCTGGCAATGGCACGTATTGATGTGCCTGCCATCCTGGAGAAGTTGGACAACCTGTGCCAGCTCTGGTAGGGTCCAGGTGTCGCCTCATGCTAGCAGTAGAGACATGACCCAGAGCCAAATGGAAAATGAGTGAAAAAACAGATGAGGGGGGAAAAATGTCAGTGGCTTCCACCTGTTAAACCATTCATTCCTGTTTTGGGGTCATTTCATTGTTGCCCCTCATTAACACCAAAGCAGCTGAAACTGACAAACAAGCTCCTCTGCTACTTAACTGACCAGATCAATAACCCACAAGTTTCATTGACTTGATGCTATACTCGGATTTAAAAGTGTGACTTTTTTTTTTTTTTTTTGTGAGCAGTTTATATACACTTTGATCTGAACACACACCATAATGACTATAAAGTAAGAAAATTCAAAAGAGAGTAATGTTCTGGCTTGGCTGTTACAAACGGAGTCGATAGTAAAGATATGTTAAGACAGTGAGAAGCAAATGATTTGTAGAGAAATGTTTGTAATCAATTATAGGTAGAGTGAGATCTAAAAATGTGCCAGCGCAGAACAGGCTGGAGGAATATCCTGATTGATCAAAGGATGAGCTTTGTCTAAAAGTGGATTAATAGAGGAATTTGCGCCAACGCCCATAATAAGTTTAAAGCTGTGAAATGCTAGACTGTTATAAACCAAACTTGAAAAAAAAAAAATAGTAACTCTGTACGGCATCGGGGGCATAAATCAAACAAAAAAAGCACAGCTAGAGTATAACAGAACTGTTCCTCATTTGCACCACCAGAGGCAAGAATCTTCTGCTGAAATAAAATCATCCATCCATCTATTATCCAACCCGCTATATCCTAACTACAGGGTCATGGGGGGGGGTCTGCTGGAGCCAATCCAAGCCAACACAGGGCACAAGGCAGGAAACACACCCCAGGCAAGGCGCTAGCCCACCGCAGGGCACACACACACACACCCCAAGCATACACACTAGGGACAATTTAGGATCGCCAATGCACCTAACCTGCATGTCTTTGGACTGTGGGAGGAAACCCACGCAGACACGGAGAGAACATGCAGACTCCACGCAGGGAGGACCTGGGAAGCGAACAAAATAAAATCAAGACACCATTATTATGGGTAGGCACAGAAAACTAGGCAGCAGTAAGATATTTTTCAAAGACAGCACTCTGCATGTCTTTAGAAATGAGATGCATTTCTTGTAAAAGTGTTATGTCGGCCTCATCTATGATGACACCATTAAACAGTCCTTGAAAAGATACCACTGTACAGTCAAAGCACTAGTGAAGGAAAGATGTTCAATCGCTTGCAAATCCAGCTTTGAAATGGTGAAGAGACCGTGTGAGCCTTCCATGTGTTTGATGAACTCTAACCACTTATAAAAGGAAGGGTTCAACTTTAGCACCTCATGCTTTCTTCATGACTTGTATCATTACCTTATGGTCCTACACAGTTTGGGCTTTTTGCTCCAGGAGAACAAACATTTCATGTTCCTGCACAGTAATCAACTTTGTCTTCTGGGCTTGAAGAATATCCTGCCGGTCAGAATATCTTAATTTTGTTTATCAACAGAGGTGGGTGAGTAGTATCCGCTTTATGATGAGCTCTCATTACCTCTGGCTAGAAATCAGGGAGATGTGGGGACCATAGCAGCCATTGTGAGTTGAGCAATTGCAGCAAATTACTGTTCTGGCATTTGACAGGATACCCAGGATTGCCTGCAGGATATCCCTCCTGTGTCAATCATTTCTCCTTCAGTTAATTTCAACTGCAAAGCAGCCACTTTTGAGCGAAGGGAGGATATATACATGTGGTGTTGTTCAAGCCAACTCTGAAAACAGTTGAAGGATTTTAAAAAATTGTCTTTGCTTAGTCTTCAGAGCATTAAAGTTGGCTCTTAAATCCAAAAAGCTCTTCTAAATAACTGCATTCAATGGAGCATAGAGTGCAACATTTTGTTCTTCAAAAACATTTTTAAGCTCCGTAATTATCAAAGATGAATTGAAGGGATCAACCTTCTGAGTGCTGTCATGACGGGTCTTGATGGTTTACTTTGGCGAGCTAACAGTTACTGAATTGTGAGAATTTCTTCTACATGAGTGAGGGAATTATTATGATCAGGTATGCAAATACATTCTTTAGTTAGTTAATTGTAGTATAGGAACCAAAAAAAATTGGTAACAACCGAAGAGCAGCTGCTATGGCGCCATTCCACAGTGACTGTTCATGTAGACTCCCATGTGTCACAAAGCTAACCAGCTCAGGTTTCCCCTGCCACTCTCAGAGATCTAAAGCAAACACAAATAACTGTGCTGATCTTTGGTTTTCTCTTCCTCTAATTTTCTCGCAGACCACTGGAATGCCTGTAGGCCTATGCATCAGTACTTCACTTTGTTCATTACACTTCTTTTCTTTGGTGATTTTAAATAAGCCATTTTACCATGCATTTTGTATCCAAGTGGCTTTGGTCTAACTGTAGAGAAATGTCAAGGGACATTCTGAGGATTAAAGGTACATCTCATGTGCTTGGCATGGTGCTCTGTTTTATAAATAAAACTCTCTCTTCTGTATCTTGATAACTGAAGAGTAATACTTTTATCTCCATTTCTCAAATTAAATAAGAACAACACACACTAATTTTAAATATTTTAGGAGAATGATAACAAAATGGTGATGCAGTTTTGTAAAACATTTAACAAAGTTTGACAAACAATCTTGTCATTTGGGTCTCTCACTCATGGGGGGTATTTTCTATACGTCGCTTATATCATCCGAGATCAGGTGCCTCATCTTGGATGTGTTAATGCCGGTGACACTCACCCAGATAAGTTGGTTTTTCAAACGCAGCTGTGTATTAGATTAGTCTAGATGGATCTAATCATCCGAGATGAATGCGCGCGCCCGTGCTGAGTGAAAAGCCCATATATATTGAGTCTAGAAAACATGATCAGCAAGTCTTTGATAGGCTGTAACAGAATGACGAAAGAACGGGCGCATTTTTTTTTTCACACAAGCGAAGCAGGACCTTTCATTCGAAGGACATGAAGAATTTCAAGATTTAATATGCACAAGGGGTAACGCTGCAAAAGCAGCTCAAACCATAAAAGACGGCTGACAAAAAGTGGCCGACAAATTAAACGCTAAGTAGTGTGCATTGTACTTACTGAATACAGCATTTCATATCCTATGTGTCAGATTAATTATTATTTAATATGTCATAATTCCAGATCAAACGTGAGCACAAGGGAACACATGGGAACAGGTTAAAGTGAAGTACAAGAATATACTTCAAACTGGTAAATATTGGTATATAACTATTTAAAGAATGGTTGACATAAAGAATCATGTATAATGTAAAGAACATTAATTTTAAAGCTAATAAGAAGGCAGACAAGCAAAAAACAGGTGGAGGTCCACGCGGTCCAGACCTAACCCCTGCAGAAGAGTTGGCTGTCCAGCAAAATGCCCATCACCCTGTTTCTGAGGGCATTCCATGGGGAAGCTCCTCCTCAGAACCAGTGGCAGGATGCAGTGGTTACTTCATTTCAGATAAAGGATGGTCATTGCATATATTTGTCCTCAATGTGTGCCATAGGTATGTTCCATATAGCCCTCTTTTTTGTTGGGTCAGTTGCAGGGAATGTCATATCCCTAGAACCTGTGTCTGACCAACGAGATATTGACAAAGGTCAAATATTTGATGATGACACTGTGTCTGATTGTTCATCAGGAGGAGAGGTACATTTTCCAAATAATATTTGATCAAACTCCACTGTGATCAGTCCCATGTGCCCCAATCACATTTGGAAACCCTGGGTAATTAGAATGTTAGGCTGATTGTGAGATTCTTTATGGAACTGTGGGTGTTTTTGCCTGTGTATTACCTACCTGCAATGGCATGAAACACCTCTTTTATGGTCTGCACACACAGGTGTCCAGCAAACACAATGAAAACCCTAAGGAAATATTTCAGAGCCAAACAGACTTTACAAATTGCCTGGCAAACTGCACTTTTAGTTAGATTTTCTGCATCTCCTACAGTATATAAAAAAAGTGCCGATTGCAAAAAACCTCAAAGCAATGCATACTGTCTGGGTGGTTGTGAGAGCCCGACTTCGAATATAAGGTCCTAATAAATTTTTGAGGTACAATATTCCCCCTCGGTTAAAGCGGTATCTTTCGAAAAGAATTTCCTCCGGGAGCAATAAAGGATCTTGCAGATCGCGCAAAACCCTCTCTATATGAAATTCTCTTCTTATAATTTGCATACTGATATATTAATTGGTCGCTCATTCATGAACGGTGAAGTCATGACTAAATGAATTCCACGCACAGACACTGATTAAGTGTGTGAGCTAATCGTTGTTTACATAGAACAAACCTGCTCCGAGCAGGTTGAGGATTAGGATGTGTTGCTATGACAACACTTCCAGCAAGAGTTTCGAAAAACCGACAGATTCAGGATCAGGCCAAATCGTCAACAATTACATCCGGCTAAACGAGTAATCCACGTACGAAAAATACCCCCAAGATCTGTTCAGTATACTGTTTACACTTTATGTATCTAGTGATTGTGCTCTTGTGATGTGTGGTTCTAATACAGAAGATGGAGCTATCAAGTTAAGTGTCTTTCCATGAGCAATCTAAGCCTTATGATTATTTATGCTTATAAAATTTTCCTTTTAATTTTAATTAATTTCAATAATATGGCAATGAGTTGATTTTTTTCCCTCCTCTTTTAAACTTCCTACAGGAAACAAACTTTTCTGCTGCTCTCAGTGTGGCAAACGATTCTCCTACAGAAGTCATCTTCAGAGCCACATGCGATTTCACACAGGAGAGAAGCCATATTGCTGTTCGAGTGTGGCAAACGATTCTGTCTCAGGTGTAATCTTCAAAGACACGCTATAATGCACACAGGAGAGAAGCCGTATAGCTGTAATGAATGTGGCAAACAATTCTGTTACAGGAGTAGCGTTTGGGCCCACAAAAAAATTCACACGGGAGAGAAACCGTATTGCTGTTCTGAATGTGGCAAACGATTCTGTCGAAGGAGTAGTCTTCAAAGACACACTATAATGCATACAGTGGAGAAGCCGTATCGCTGCAATGAATGTGGCATGCAATTCTCTGATCGCAACAACCTTCAGAACCATGTAAGAATTCACACAGGAGAGAAGAAGCCATATTCTTGTTCTGAATGTGGCAAGCAATTCCGTGATAGGTGGGAGCTTCAGAACCACACTACAATTCACACAGGAGAGAAGCCATATTCCTGTTCTGAATGTAGTAAACAATTCTGGTACAGGAGTGGTCTTTGGAAACACACAAGAATTCATACAGGAGAGAAGAAACCATATTCTTGTTCTGAATGTGGCAAACAATTTTTTGATCGGAGTACTCTTCAGACTCATACTAGAATTCACAACAAGAAAAGTTAGATAGGGAAGGAGTCAAAAGTCACCCGCCTAACTACTTAAGTCTTGATGAGTACCTTCAGGTGGAGGGTTTCGTTGTGCAAGATCCATGCTAAATCTCATCATGGCAAACTACATTCTTAGTATGAATATGATCAACAATGATAATTCATAGTGACTGCACATTTCCAAGGATCAAAAGGTGCTCAACCCCTGCCCCAGCACAAGGGCAGGTGACGGTGGTAGCAATAATGAAACCTCTTCAGATGAAGAGGAGACACCAATTGGTGTGACAGTTTAAATGTGCAGTGTTGCTAGTCACATCACAACAGAACACATGCTAATTAAAGTCTCTCTGGAAGAGTTGAGATCACATAAAGTTCAATCAAAACTCCCCAACAGTCGAAATTACAACATTGCATATTAACATATGAAGACCTTAGCTTCACAACGGAAACATTCAACTCAAAACTCCTGGCTGAAACACAAAAGTTAAGAAGATACAAAGAAAAACACAATGGAAAGGTAAAAAAAAAAAGACTATTCAAGGATTAATCCCAAAAAGTTTGGTAATGAACCTGAAATCATACCATCTGACAAAGAATTTTGGGGAAACGTTTATGAAGATTCTTAAGCATACCACAAAGAAACTACATTACAGAAGGAAATGGAAATAACCCAAGTGCAAGAAGTGTCATGAACAGAGGTAAAAGCAGAAGAGATAAAAAAACAGATTCAAAACTCCTGCTAACTGGAAGGCACCCAAACCAGATGTCCCTAACTTCTGGTCAAAGCACCTAGCATCCCTGCACTAGGATATGGCTAACTGTAAAAATATGATAAAGCAACAACCAGAGATGACAACGCTACACTAGTGACTCCCTACAGGGGAGAAACCTGCCTGCTCCCAAAATTGGAACAAGCCAACATTCCTAAAAATTCCCACCCAGTAACCGTCATAGCTTCAAGCTGTTCATAGCAGTAGGCACAGATAGAATTTACAAGTACCAGGAATAAAACAACATGATGGTAGTAGCACAGAAAGAAAAAAAGTTGTAAGGAGCTAATGAGCAACTACCACAAAAACAAAATGATCATGGAATACTACCTTAGTGTGTCATGAGGTTGATTCCAAAAACGTTTTTGACTGTATACAAAATCCACTCTGTCCTGATAAATTTGATTTCAGTCACCATGCCTCATTGGCAAACAACCATGCAACATCACCATGACAAAAGAACAGATCCCCAACATTAAAATAAAAAGAGAAAGATTTCAAGGGTCTCCTTTCACCCCCATTTTACTGTCTGGTGTTAAACTCATTAAACCCCCTCCTCTGGTACCTCAGTCTTTAATTTAATATCAAGACTTACAATCGGCTGAAACCTCAGATGGTCACTCATCTGCTGTGGATGACCTAAAACTGTCGAGTCTGCGGTAGTCCACAGCCGGTATTTCAAGGCCCTTTTTTGTCCTTTAAGGAATGTTTTTCTTCCTGCCACTTTCCCTGTCAAACCTGCAGCACAAAATCTCCTCTTCAAAGAAGAAAATTAAATTTTGAATCGCCAGTGCACCTAACCTGTGTGTCTTTGGACTGTGGGAGGAAACCTGAGTACCCAGAAGAAACCTACGCAGACACGGGGGAGAACAAACTCCACGCAGGGAGGACCCGGGAAGCAAACTTGGGTCTCCTAACTGAGAGGCAGCAGCGCTACCCACTGCGCCACCGTGCTGCCCGTATTGAAAGTTACTGTAAAAAATACACAACCTACAGTGCATCCGGAAAGTATTCACAGCACATCACTTTTTCCACATTTTGTTATGTTACAGCCTTATTCCAAAATGGATTAAAATTATTTTTTTCCTGAGAATTCTACACACAACACCCCATAATGTCAACGTGAAAAAAGTTTACTTGAGGTTTTTGCAAATTTATTAAAAATAAAAAATTGAGAAAGCACATGTACATAAGTATTCACAGCCTTTGCCATGAA
The DNA here is from genome assembly GCF_900747795.2 of Erpetoichthys calabaricus. NCBI lineage: Eukaryota > Metazoa > Chordata > Cladistia > Polypteriformes > Polypteridae > Erpetoichthys > Erpetoichthys calabaricus. Next base: position 341,612,398 of record NC_041394.2, on the reverse strand, counting down.
GCTCAAAATTAAGCTCAGGTGCATCCTGTTTCCCTGATCATCCTTGAGATGTTTCTGCAGCTTAATTGGAGTCCACCTGTGGTAAATTCAGTTGAATGGACATGATTTGGAAAGGCACACACCTGTCTATATAAGGTCCCTCAGTTGACAGTTCATGTCAGAGCACAAACCAGCATGAAGTCAAAGGAATTGTCTGTAGACCCTCCGAGACAGGATTGTCTCAAGGCACATATCTGGGGAAGGTTACAGAAAAATTTCTGCTGCTTTGAAGGTCCCCAATGAGCACAGTGGCCTCCATCATCATAAGTGGAAGAAGGTCGAACCACCAGGACTCTTCCTAGAGCTGGCCGGCCATCTAAACTGAGCAATCGGGGGAGAAGGGCCCTTAGTCAGGGAGGGGACCAAGAACCCAATGGTCACTCTGTCAGAGCTTCAGAGGTCCTCTGTGGAGAGAGGAGAAACTTCCGGAAGGACAACCATCTCTGCAGCAATCCACCAGTCCGGCCTGTATGGTAGAGTGGCCAGACGGAAGCCACTCCTTAGTAAAAGGCACATGGCAGCCCACCTGGAGTTTGCCAAAAGGCACCTGAAGGACTCTCAGACCATGAGAAAGAAATTCTCTGGTCTGATGAGACAAGATTGAACTCTTTGGTGTGAATGCCAGGTGTCACGTTTGGAGGAAACCTGGCACCATCCCTACAGCGAAGCATGGTGGTGGCAGTATCATGCTGTGGAGATGTTTTTCAGCATCAGGAACTGGGAGACTGGTCAGGATAAAGGGAATGATGACTGCAGCAATGTACAGAGACATCTTGAATGAAAACCTGCTCCAGAGCGCTCTTGACCTCAGACCGGGGCGACGGTTCATCTTTCAGCAGGACAACGACCCCTAAGCACACAGCCAAGATATCAAAGGAAGTGGCTTCAGGACAACTCTGTGAATGTCCCTTGAGTGGCCCAGCCAGAGCCCAGACTTGAATCTGATTGAACATCTCTGGAGAGATCTTAAAAATGGCTGTGCACCGACGCTTCCCATCCAAGCTGATGGAGCTTGAGAGGTGCTGCAAAGAGGAATGGGCGAAACTGGCCAAGGATAGGTGTGCCAAGCTTGTGGCATCATATTCAAAAAGACTTGAGGCTGTAATTGCTGCCAAAGGTGCATCGACAAAGTATTGAGCAAAGGCTGTGAATACTTATGTACATGGGATTTCTCAGTTTTTTTATTTTTAATAAATTTGCAAAAACCTCAAGTAAACTTTTTTCTCACGTTGTCATTATGGGGTGTTGTGTGTGGAATTCTGAGGAAAAAAATGAATTTAATCCATTTTGGAATAAGGCTGTAACATAAAATGTGGAAAAAAGTGATGCACTGTGAATACTTTCTGGATGCACTGTATTTGCTCCATAAGAAACTGTCGAAAGAAAATCCAGAAACCAAGCTGCCTGACCGACATATTGGGTCACATGCCAGTAAGCATAATGAAGACGACCCCTCAACAATGGAAAGTGAATGATATACGGACACCAAGGAGGACTCTGAGAGCCCAGCTAATGGAAGCAACAGTCCACCATGATCACTTGTAGCAATATGATTTGGATTTTTTCAGACTGGTCACATATATTAATATGTGTGCAGCAACAACGGACTATTGCAGATGCAGATTGTACTGATTTCTCTGGTGTGTTTTAAGTATTTGTGTTCCTAGAAAAGAATATGAATGTTATAGATATCAAATGTGTGTTTTCACATTAAATGTTTTGATCGAATGCTTAATTTGGATAAATAACAGTAACTAATCACACTCATTTCAAAAAATTGTAAAGATCTCTTAGAACAGAACCTGACAAGACTGAAGCGTGGCCTGCACTTTAACTGACCCCCCATCAGCATATTGACTTCACCCCCTCTAGGATGCTGTGATTTCCTCTTTTTGACAGGAGGAGAACGCCATCACTTCACAAATTAGTCAAGTCTCAGTATCTCCAGTTCTACGACGGCACATTGTAGTGCAGGAAGCTGAGTGTTTGAAGGATTGGCAAATGTTTTTGAACTGCTGGAAAATGTATAAACTGCTAGAATAAGCCAGGCAACTCTGAAAAACCACTGAAAAAATTGAGTTAAAATATTTAAAAAAGTGATATGTGAAAGAAATAAATGAAAATTCACGTTTTACCAAAGTGTTTATAATTTATTAAAATACTCCTAAAACATTTGTTCATAAATACACTGCTCAAATAAATGAAGGGAACACCTAATCATCCCAGTCTACCATCAAGTCAGTTAAGCTTTGGGGATGTCAGTCTGTCCAGTTAGGAAGCACAAGTGACTGTGAATCAACGTCACCTGCTTTGGTGCAAATGAAAGTGACAACAGGTGACCAGGATAGGCAACAGCAAGACAACCCCCAAAGAGGGAATGGCATTGCCTTAGGTGGCCACAGACCATTGCTCTCTCCTTATACTTTCTGACTGATTCTTCTCCAGTTTTTCTTCTATTGTCCTTGTCACTCCTGGTAGTATGAGGTGGTACCTGGAGCCGATTCAGGTTCCACAGATAGTCCAGCTTCTCTAGGATGGCACATCCATATGCACCATCACAAGATGGTTTGCTGTCTGCAAGCCGTGAGACAGGCTGTTACACGAGGAGAACTGGACGGGGCTGTAGAAGGGTATCAGCCCAGCAGCAGGACTGGTATCTGCTCCTTTGTGCGATGAGGAACAGGAGGAGCACTGGCAGAGCCCTACAAATGACCTCCAGCTGGCCACTCGTGTGCATGTGTTTGAACAAACTGTCACAAACACACTCCATGAGGACCCTAATGTCCTCTAGTGGGACCTGTGCTTACAGCCCTGCACCATGCAGGTTGATTGGCATTCACTAGAGAATACACAATTGGCAGCCTGGCCATTGGTACCCCATTCTCTTCACAGATGAGTGTAGGTTTACATTGAGCACAAGTGACTAACGTGAAAGAATCTGGAGATGCTGTGGTGAACATTGCAACATCATCCTGCATTTTGGCGGTGGGTCACTGATGGTATTAGGAGGCATATCCTTGGAGGGACACATAGCTCTCCATGTGCTAGGCACTGGTACCCTGACTGCTATTAGGTATCAGAGTCTTTGTCAGGCATAATGCTGTGGAGGGGACCCTGGGTTCCTCTTGGTGCAGGACAACACCCGACCTCATGTGGCCAGAGTGTGTAGGCAGTTCCTAGATGAGGAAGACATTGATGCCATTGTAGCGGGGCCACATAAGTATTGTTGTTTATTGTGTTTGCACCCTGTCACGTCTCGTCACATCACCCCCTTTAAGCTAGTAGGCTATGTGTTTGTTTAAATGTCATCCCCATAATAAGAAACGGGGAAGGCTGTTGCGAGGAGGTAGTGAACCCTGGAAACGTCAGAAATGGAGGCTTACCCATTTACATCTGGCTCATTATTATTTAAATGGGAAGGAGGGAAAGAAGAGGAGAGAAGGAAATTCACTCCTCCCGCAACTTATCATCATTTTTCTGCCTTTATTCACATCGCGACATTTTTCCAGTTTGCTTCTCACTCAGCCGGATTTACTGCAGCACATTCATCGGCAGAAACCCCGGGGTTGGACATTATTTTCCGCCATCAACGAGGAATCACAGTGAGATTGTTCTAATATTCATTCGGGGGAATCAAACACCAACATTTTGAACAGGTATCAGTAATTTGGATAGTTATTTACCTGGCTTCATTTTCACATCCATTGTCTTTTCAGTAATCATTCGTTGTCATTATTTGTAGTGTGTGTTTGTTATTCATGTGCAGGGACAATGGAGGATGTATTATTGTATATATAGTGTCTTTCACTTTGGTGTTATGCTGGAGGGATATATATATATATATATATATATATATATATATATATATATATATACTAGACAAAGAGCCTGTTTCGACAACGTAAGATGAAACGGGCACGAGTGGAATAGTATAATATATAATAAGTATAAGCACCACAAACTTGATATAGGTGTATTGAATGAATGTGTAATTAGGCCTCGAGCTGTAGTCGAAATCGCCTTTCAGGCCTCTAGAGCTTTAATTGAAGTCGCCTTTCTCTTTGAATTTTCATGGCCGTAAATCCGCCGCCTGCCGCGATGTCGGTCTCGTAAGGTTTTTCAGGCAGCTGTGCAGAAGGCGACTGCGCATTCGGCTTCGGACAGAAGTGAGTGAGTGAGTGAGGAGATGGCGAATTATGTATTAAGATACTGTATTACGCCGGAGTTTTGTATTATTGTATGTTTTGTCTTGTAGAGTAACATATTACTCTGCTTTCCCCTTTTGTATTATTAATATGTAGCCTTTGTCAGAATGCCTCAAATCTCACAGACTTACCACTGTTTATAAGGTATTGTACTTTATAACATCTCCCCACTTTCCCTTCTATATCTATAACCTCAGGTAATTAGGTGTAGTAAAAGACAAGCAGGAGTTAAGTTACAATTTAAACAATGTATTATTGGTAATATCATAAATAATAACAATATGCAAAGTACATTTGAATATTAGCAACCATACAACCTGATAAATGCTGATGTGTAGTTTCAGGCGGCACACAGACTTGTTTGTTACTTAAAATGTCTCTAGTTAAGGCCTCATTTGTGGTCAGCTTTGTTCAGAACAGGCCACATGCCTGTCTCAATATGGCTGTCGAGCTGTGCTCTTCATTGTGTTGTTCTTTTCAGTTCATGGTTTGTGAGATGGTCATTCATCAGAGAGAGTGAGGGAGTGAGCAGATTTATAGATTTTCTGTCCAACCCCTAGAGCCAATAGGGTGTCGTGGTACTTAAAAGCTTCTGATACAAGCCAATTCCAAACGCCATACTTCAGACCAATGGGGGGATAGAACACCTTCAAACCTGCCCCCCACCTACCTGGAAGGACAGGGGAGAGCGCATCCTTTCTCCTTGTCCATCTAAATGTATTATTATTATAATTATTGTTATCTTCTGTCTTCCCTTCTCATTTCCCTTTTATTCTTCAGGTTTCAATTTTTTCTTTGTTCCGCTGAAAGACACCATGGATTTAATCTCTTGTGATTTTCTAAGACTCCATCTGTCATTCTTGATAAACTCTTCCCTTCAGACTTGTTGACCCACTCCTTCCATTTTCTGTCATATTTTTATGAACTCGTCTGGTCACTTTGGGGATGGTCACCTCTGTCAGGGCCATGATAGAGGTTGATGTAGTGGACCCATCTACCTGGTGAGGACACTTTATTAAGCCACCAATGTAATGTTGATCAGTACCATCTTGACAGCCAGTCAAGTGAAAAAGCATCAATGAAGAGAATATTCATTTTCATATCCATATACTGATCTAGCTATTTTAATAGGCCTTTTTATCTAATGTTAAGACTGGGAGAAACTTCAGACTGTCCTGGTCTTAAGGCTTTAGCTAAGTGTGGACTCAAAGCCAGTCCATCGCAGCCCACACCCATAAAGTGCCCATTTTGAAGAACCAATTAACCAAAGATGCTGGGCTTTGGGAACTGGAGGCTAAACTGGAGAACTTGGAGACAAATCCACATAAATATCCAAAAGGCCAACATTTAATCCCAGGCACCTGGACGACTAAGTCATGGGAGTGAAGAGATTAGCAGTCAGTTCTGATTTTCATTTTACACTTGTGACTTCAAATCTACAAACTAAATTAGGGTACATACTCTGGATGACAAGGACTCTACTCTCATATCACGTCTTCCCCATAGCCCGATTTGCCCTTCTACTTCAGGCTGAGACATTTTAAACATTTCAGAAAGCACCAATGTGTGGTTATGGAGAGGACTGCACATCCACTGGTAGTAATGTTTAAGAGGTGTCTAATGGTGGGATGTTTTCAGTATCATGTCCAATGTATGGAGGTGAGCTCTCTGCCAGGTCTTCTCAGTGTTTTCTTGGTGATGGAAGGTCCATTGATCACAACTGTCCAGGAGGAAAGTGAGGTAGCCAGCAGTAGTGCATCTATATGAGGTGCCCAGCATAAAGTGACAGATGAACTCCAGTATGGTCCACTGAATTTTCCTCTTCACTTGGTAATAACAAGACACCTTGAATGACAGGTCACATGAAGAGATAGATAGATAGATAGATAGATAGATAGATAGATAGATAGATAGATAGATAGATAGATAGATAGATAGATAGATAGATAGATAGATAGATAGATAGATAGATAGATAGATAGATAGATACTTTATTAATCCCAAGGTGAAATTCACATACTTCAGCAGCAGCATACTGATAAAAAACAATATTAAATTAAAGAGTGATAAAAATGCAGTTATAACAGACAATAACTTTGAATAACGTTAATGTTTACCCCCCCCCCCCGCATGGAATTGAAGAGTCACATAGTGTGGGGGAGGAACTATCTCCTCAGTCTGTCGGTGGAGCAGGAAAGTGACAGCAGTCTGTCGCTGAAGCTGCTCCTCTGTCTGGAGATGATCCTGTTCAGTGGATGCAGTGGATTCTCCATGATTGACATGAGCCTGCTCAGCGCCCGTCGCTCTGCCACAGATGTCAAACTGTCCAGCTCCATGCCTACAATACAGCCTGCCTTCCTCACCAGTTTGTCTAGGTGTAAGGTGTCCCTCCTCTTTATGCTGCCTCCCCAGCACACCACCACGTAGAAGAGGGCGCACGCCACAACCGTCTGATAGAACATCTGCAGCACCTTATTGCAGATGTTGAAGGACGCCAGCCTTCTAAGGAAGTATAGTTGGCTCTGTCCTCTCTTGCACAGAGCATCAGTATTGGCAGTCCAGTCCAATTTATCATCCAGCTGCACTCCCAGGTATTTATAGGCCTGCACCATCTGCACTCAGTCACCTCTGATGATCACGGGGTCCATGAGGGGCCTGACACCAGTCAATGATCAGACGAGCTCATTGAGCAGACTGTCACAATAGAGTCTGATCCAAACCTAAACCCCAGATACAGAAGCTCAGTCAAAGAGGCGTTGAACCTTTGCAGGAGGGTCATTGTATCTGAGACACTATAAAATGACAGAGAGCCAGCAGGACAGTCCAATATGTGCCTATTCTGTGACTGCAGGGGGCGCTGATTTGAGTCTACTTGTTACTGTGTCACACAATGCAACCAGAATGAGTGCAGAACAATTTCCAGAACTGACCATTGCATCCAAGCTGACCTGCCTTAGTGTCTTTTGACCTTCCTATTCCTTTATATGTCACCCCAATGTCAGTCCGGAGTCAACTCCACTGGAGTTCACAGTAACAATGACTACCACTCAGAGTTTCTCTGCCCAGCACTTGGAAGAACCAGCCACATCTGACATGAAGGTCCAGATCTGGGGTCTTTGTTCACTCGCCTGTCATCATTTGGTTGCCAGTTCCCTTCAGACAGATGTAGTAGTCTGTGTGCTGTGTTGTGGACCAGGGTGAGTGGACAATCTGAATGGAGAAAAAAAAAGAACAGAAAACAAATGAAAGAATCTGCTGACATTGTGACATAAAGGACATGAACTTGATGGCAGCAAAGCATCAAACACAAAGAATTCCATCAGTGACCCTCATGAGCCTCTAAGTGTCATGTGGTGACAGCTGTGAAGTCCCTCTCTAAACATCTTGAGATCAATAAATTAAAATGTTTGAGCATCAAATGCTGAGAGTCAGAAGAGTGATGTGGACCAGCAGAGGGCAGCACCTCAGTCTTTACTGTCAGGGTTGGGGTCATTCCTTCTGTTCTGTGTGGAGACTGTGTACTAAGTGGCTAGTTGTTTTGGAGGAACAGAAAATAGTGAAGAACCAGGAGTCACGATAAGAAAGAGGTGATCAGCTGAGGATTGAAGGAGTCTGAGGAATTTTGTTCGTGCTGATAGATCCTATTATTGGAAATCGTCAATTGAATACTTATGTTGCTTATGGATGTTTGTTTTCTGAAGCACACAACTGAATACATTGTAACTTATTTACATGGGGCAATTAGATGCCAATCAAATATGGATAAACTGTAAAAGCACTGCAGTTATTTTAGAAGATTGAAATCTTTCTTGGTCAGATAGATACAAATCTACCTTTGGAAAATGCTTATTAGTAATTTAAATAACCTCCTTTGCTCGTGGGGTTCAACAGAGTCAGTTTTGGTGCAGAACATAGTATGCAGAGCTGACATACAGTAATGGACAGCCATCACTATTTGAGTCAGGTGACCTCCTCCTATTTGGAGCTCCAGGGTGGAGGTTCTGAGCTGCAGAAGTATATCCTTGGTTCAGCATGGTAGGTGCACCATTTTGCATGGTTACAATTTATACTGGTAATGAAGGCCAGAGGAAGAAGCTATTTGTGTCATATTATTAAGAGAAGACAAGAGAGGCAGAGCATGTGTTATAATAAAGCCACAATCATGGTAGCTCGTGACACTGCGGTTATACTCGATGTGTAAATCAAAACTGTTGTGATGAAATTTCTCTTAGATTGTCCAATGAGCGCAGCTACTACCCAGTCTCTGCAAACTTTGTCACATTGTTCTCTAATTGTAAAGAACAGTAGCCTAACGAAAAGACATGAGGTTTTGAAAATTTTCATTCTCTCAGTTTACACTAAGCATTTTCACTGGCAATGATAGACATCTGAATGTTAATTATTGCTTTAGGTTCAAACCTCAGGTGTTCCCAGCGTGGAGTTTGCATGTTCTCCCATTTATTTGTGGGTTTCCTCCTATGCTTCAGAGATGTGCAGGTTGAGGTTACAGATGGTAAATTGGGCTGAGGTCTGTGTGTGTGTGTGTGTGTGTGTGTGTGCGTGTGTGTGTGTGTGTGATGAACTACAGTCTTGTCCCAGTGTAGTTCCTGCTCTGCACATTGCAGTTGCTGGGAGAGGTTCCTGCTGCACCACAACCCTGATCAGGATATCAGGGTTTGGAAAATGGAGAAATGGAGTATTGTTTTAGCCATACATTTGTTTTCCACCTTTCCCTTTTAATAAGATTCATGTGAGAAATATGTTTGAATGAGAAAACTTTTACTTTTATTATTATTATTATTATTATGTGGCCATTATTATTTGTCTCTTTATGACTCTACTGTCATTATGGTAATATTCCTCTTCTCAAGTCCCAGTGTGGTACCCATTTTCTAAATTGGGTCCTCAGATTAACCTGTTTAAGACCCCCTGGTGTAGAGACTAGAGAAGTGATTACCGAGTCCAGCTGTGGAGTGACCACAGCACTACACCCGTTTCACAAGGCAGCACTATGGAGAATTCAAGTAATGCTGGTTTTCAATCGATGTTCTGGAAAGGATGTGCACGTCACAGGGTGTTTTCTGTTCATGGCTGTACCTAAAAGAAATGTTTGAAGTGGTCTGTTCCAAAAACAATCTTTGGTGAATGGGCTACCCTTTATGCCAGCCAAAAAAACACAAGCTGCTGGGGTTCAAGAATTCTCCCTCCAGCCTAAAAAAGCACGTAGAGGTGAGTGATCGAGCGTGTATTTTTTTAACAGAGTTACATTTGTTTTTTTTTACCTTGCTAGCCAGTTATATTGTACAGAAAGTTATTGACACCACTCAGAAATGTATTGTGTTATGTTGAAAAGACTGCAGTCGTCTAATGACAGCTATTGAGGACGAGGTGAAGCACACATGTGGTGCACAATCGAGTGACAAGAATAAAGGAGTGACATGTCAAAATTGTCACTGGAGCTTAACACACCTTGGCCTCCTTCCACAGCAAGTGAGAGACTTTAGGGCAGTGCTGGGCTGATCTTTAGGTCTAATAGGGCATGGCTGGAGGCAAAGAGTAGTATTACTATTTTAGTTGTACAAAAAATAGTGAAGGAGGAGGTAAAGCAACAAAGGTATACGATCAAAGTGGAGCTTATGGTATTATTTATCTTGACTTTTGTGGACGAGACTCAGACAAGACAGCAGGTGTCGTTATATAGCAGCTTTTATTCTTCAGCGTCACAGTGAGCAGAGTTTCAGAAAGCAGGCAATCAATATTACTTGACAGCGTCAGGGCTCTTCTGAACCCCGTCTGTCGGGTGGGGCAAAGTTTTATACCCCTGGAACGCGTGATTTAATATCATTATGGAATGCAACAGTCATCTCTCAAGGTTGAAGGTTTAAGCAGCTTCATTTCTAAAACAATGATCTGCTTAGCCCTCTCAAAGTACACTGTGTCCTTGACTGAAGTTTTTAAGCTTTGCAGTAAAGATATTGGTGGCTTGCAGCTGCAAAGAGAAAAATAATAAAGTAGGCAGGCGCAGGCTTTTCATGATAAGAGGAAACGGGATAAGGCAGACTCATGTTTGGAATGCTTAGACCTTGAGTCCCTTGGACAAATATTTTTCTATTTGCTCAACAAAGCATGCTTTTACATAATGTATGGTTTTGTAAAGCTTACTTCTGCTTAACTTCTCAGACATGGATTAGTACAAGGGAACGAAGAGAACATTCATCTTCCACATTTTCAGAAATCATTTGATGAGGTGCCACATGAGAGGTTGGACATCAAATTAAAAGAAGTGGGAGTTCGGGGTGATGTTTGTAGATGGGTGCAGAATTGGCTCAGACACAGAAAGCAGAGGGTGATGGTCTGAGGAACCTCATCAGAACTGTCCGATGTTAAGAGTGGTGACCAAAGGGGTCAGTGCTAGGGCCGCTGCTATTTTTAATAAATATATAAATGATCTAGACAGGAATATAAGTAACAAGCTGGTTAAGTTTGCAGATGATACCAAGATAGGTGGATTAGCAGATAATTTGGAATCCATTATATCATTAGAGAAAGACTTGGATAGCATACAGGCTTGGGCAGATTTGTGGCAGATGGAATTTAATGTCAGTAAAGGTAAAGTATTACATATAGGAAGTAAAAATGTGAGGTTTGAATACACAATGGGCGGTCGGAAAATCAAGAGTACACCTTTATGGCAGCGGTTCTTAAACTGTGGGGTGCACCCCCCCGGGCGCAAATGTTGTCATATATGGCATAATTTCGCTATTCGCAGGGAAATTTTAAACTTGTAGTGGTGTATCGGCAGCAAAAAAAACAGGAATAAATTTTATTAGGGTTTCAAAAAAACCTTAGGGGGACGCAATTAAAACTGTTATGAAAGCTTGGGTCGCAAATACTTAAAGGTTGAGAAACGCTGCATTATGAGAAGGATTTAGAAGTCATAGTGTACTCTAAGCTATCAACTTCCCAGACAGTGTCAACACAAAGGACATAGCAGCACTAGAAAAGGTCCTGAGCAGAGCGACTAGGCTGATTCCAGGGCTACAGGGGATGAGTTATGAAGGAAAGAATTAAAGAGCTCAGCCTTTAAAGTTTAAGCAAAATAAGATTAAGAGGCAACCTGATTGAAGTGTTTAAAATTCTGAAGGGAGTTAGTCCAGTGGATCGAGACTGTTATTTTAAAATGAGTTCATCAAGAACATAAGGACACAGTTGGAAACTTGTGAAGGGTAAATTTCGCACAAACATTAGGAAGTTCTTCTTTATACAAAGAATGATAGACACTTGGAATAAGCTACCAAGTAGTGTAGTAGACAATACAACTTTAGGGACTTTCAAAGCTCGACTTGATGTTTATTTACAAGAATTAAATGACTATGACTGGTGAGCTTTGTTGGGCTGAGTGGCTTGTTCTTGTCTAGATTGTTCTAATGTTCTGATGTTCAAAGGGTTCTGATGACCAGTTTCTGCTGAGATTAAGTAGAACCTCCTGTAAGGCATTTTAAAGAGAGCTTTATCACACTGGAGCTCATGGTTATGAGAACTGCTGTTGTCACCAGGGCTGGATTAAGACCTTTAGAGGCCCTAAGAGATTAAAAGATTTTGGTTCCCCCATATATATCTAATTCAAAATATAAACAATAATAAACCATAAAACACTATTTAATTTCTCAAAATGATACAAAATTTACAGTAAGATGGAAAATAGTGTTTATTTTTGTATATTTCCACTTTATTTAAATTATAGACCATGGTAGTGGCTAAAGGATCTGGGCTGGTAACTCAGTTGTTGCCGGATTAAAACATCAAACACTTTGATCAGAGTCATTCGTCATCAGGACAAGATAACCAATCAAATGTGTGCATTTTAACTTACAGTAAATGTGGCTTGTTTGATGAACCAAAAAGAAGAAGAGAAAATATGACAGAAGGGCAACATAGGAAGCAACGTTAGTGATCAAGAGATGTGAGATCACCGAATTTGGCCGTCAGAAAACATAACTTCTGAATAAGAGCGAATGCTGACCAAAAAGCCTCCAAAGTCATCATCTCCCCTTAATACTTTTGATCTTCAGTAAACTTTTCTAAGACTGTTTATATCCAGACTTTGCTATCTACTTTGTTCTCTATTTAATTTTCTTCTATTTGGTACTGGTATACATAATAAATAGGCATTGCTTGGATCTGTAGCGTACCCTACATCACAAAAGCAGGCTGTCCTTTACCACCAGCCAAACATGAGATAAATCGAGTAAACATTTAAGTGTTAAGTTGTAGACATTTTTTTTATAATGTATTTAATTATTTATATCTCTTTAGCTAGATACTTTACATAAATCCACTATGGGTATGGGAGATATTTTCTACAAAAAAAAGGAGATGAAAAATTATAAAATGAAAATGCAGTCTCTCTGTTTGCAACTTCATTTATAATATTCTATGCGAATGACAACTGCACATATTAAAAATAAAATAAAATAACAGTATTTGCAATTTCATTTTCAGCCTGAACTGCAAAAATAAAATGTTAAACGCGAATAAGCACTGGCGCCACCTGCTGCTCACTGAATTTTCATTTTTCACTTTGCATTTTCAAGCTCTCAGCATGTAAATAGCGCGGGTCACTGGGCGGGGCTTTGCGCCTCGATTTCCCACAATTCTTTGTACTTCGTAGCTTAAGCATTTCACCTCCGTAGTGTGCGCTTCACAGCGAAACCGTCACACAAAATCCGAAGATCATGTATAATTGTAGTTCTGAAGTAATTGATCTGCTATTTATTTGCAATGTTTAACATGACAAAAATAGCCTTTATTACGACACAATTTTACATTTGTTTACAATGAAGTGCAAACAAAACGCTTTGTATTTTTGTAGTATTATAAAATTTAGCCCTCTACAGGTTCCACCAATTCCTCCTCCGTGCCATTCCCCTGTAGCCGATCGAGGACTCGATCAGACTCTTCATTGTTATAACTTTTTATAGTAAGGTGTTACAGTAGTATTTCTTTTTTTTTTTAACTTTTATTTCATTACTTTTCAAAATATGTTGATACAGTAGTGATTATGAAGACCTTCCATAATCTGTAATTTTCGTTTAATTCATGCTTTTTTTCAATCATTTATTAGAATTTTTAAACCACCTCCTTAAGAAACATGAGTAACAAACATGAATTGTATTATGCATCAATTAATTTCATATTTACAAACAAAAAGAATGAAATTTAAACAAAATGGAATCAAATTTCTGACCTGTAGAAAGTACTGAATATACCATTCCAAAAATATATTTCCAAAATACACTCGTGGCCAAAACTATTTGGTTTTCACAAAGTTTGCTGCTTCATTGTTTTCAGAATTTTTTGTCAGATGTTTCTATGATAAACTGAAGTATAATTACAAGCTTTTCATAAGTTTCAAAGGCTTTTATTGACAATTACGTTAAGTTTATGTACAGAGTCAACATTTGCAGTGTTAACCCTTCTTTTTTTTAAGACCTCTGCAATTCACCCTGACATAGCTATCAATCAACTTCTGGGCCAAATCCTGACTGATGGCAGCCCATTCTTGTATAATCAATGCTTGGAGCTTGTCAGAATTTGTGAGTTTTTGTTTATCCACCCACCTCTTGAGGATTGGCCTCAGATTGGCCATGGAACAAAAATTCAGATGTTTTATTCCCCAAAGCCACTTAGCTATCACTTTTGCCTTATGGCCTGGTGCTCCATCATTGTTTGTCATCAAACTGTTCTTGGATGGTTGGGAGAAGTTGCTCTCGGAGGATGTTTTAGTATCATTCTTTATTCATAGCTGTGTTCTTAAGCAGAATTGAGGGTGAGCCCACTCCCTTGGCTGAGAAGCAACCCCACATGAATGGTCTCAGAATGCTATACTGTTACCATGACACAGGACTGATGGTAGCGCCGCTCACCTTTTCTTCTCTGGACAATGTTTTTTCCGGATTCCTCAAACAATCAGAAATTGGACTCATCAGAGAAAAATGACTTGACCCCAGCAATCTTCAGCAGTCCAATCCCTGTACCTTTTGCAGAATATCAGTCTGTCCCTGATGTTTTTCTTGGAGAGAAGTGGCTTTTTTTGCTGCCCTTCTTGATACCCACCAGGCCATCCTCCAAAAGTCTTCACCTCACTGAGTGTGCAGATGCACTCACACCTACCTGCTGCCGCTCCTGAGCTCTGCACTGGTGGTGTCCCCCCGATCCCGCCACTAAATTAACTTTAGGAGATGGTCCTGGAGCTTGTTCGACTTTCTTGGGCACCCAGAAGCCTTCTTCACAACAATTGAGACTCTCTATTCTAACTCAATCAGTGTGACAGAGTGATCTCCAGCCCTATCCTCCTCAACACTCTCACCTGTGTTAACGAGAGGATCACTGAAATGATGTCAGCAGGTTTTTTTGTGGCAGGGCTAAAATCCAGTGGAAATGTTTTTTTTGGGATTAGGATAATTTTCATGGAAAAGAGGGACTTTGCAATTAATTGCAATTCATCTGCTCACTCTTCATAACATTCTGGAGTAGATGCAAATTGCCATCTTAAAAACTGAATAGCAAACTTTGTGAAAATGAATATTTGTGTCATCCTCAAACTTTATTCTTGGATATGTGAAAAAATAATTTTGAATTGCGTTATTTTACTATCGTTCCATATTGTATTTATATCTATCTATCTATTCGTATGTGTATGCAATCAGATTGTATGAAATCACATTCATCGTGACATCGCAAATGCCGTTATATCATTTTTTAATTTTTGCAGCAGTCTTGCGCTAAGACTTTGAAAATGAAATTACAAAAGAGTGACTGTATTTCGTTTTACAATTTTAAATTTAATTTCCTTTTTTTTGCAGAAAATATACCCCATTCTACAGGTAAGGGTAAAAAAAGGAACAGCAGGCTGGAGAACTGTGGAACAGAGTACGCGGATTGAGTAGTGAAACAGCCAATCAGTGGCGACTTCGTGTTTCTCCCGGAAGCCCCTTCCTGAAATCCATGAAAGGAAGTAGGCGGGACGACGTGATAGTTGGAGTGCAGTTTGATTTCAAGCTGGAGAAACAAATCCCAGCTGGAAAAAGGTATGTACTTATATGAGAATATGAGAGACGCGGCTTATTATTGCCATATATTCCGATCATAGTCCGTGGGTAGCACGCGAAGGCTCCCCTTAGTTCCTGTGGTGTTGGGAGATTTAAATGCTTGATTCTCAATGGAGTTTCTCTATGCGCTGATTGACTACTCGTCGGTGGTTTCTATGTCTCCCTTAACGTAACTTAGTCAGATTTGCTTAAAAAAGCCCAGAGACGTAACTGCAGTATCTAGTCATTAATTTCTCGTCTTATTTTCTCACGACTCCAGGAGTAACGAAGATATTGATTCCCTTTCAGTTTAGTGTAGACGCATGATTAAGTAGCGGTTGTTTAGTTCTGGCTGTGCTTGCTCACCTCTGTGCGCCGCTCGCCTTTTTCATTTTGCGCATGCTCTGTGACGGCGGCATCGTGCACGCGCGAACTCCTGCTCTCCCTTTTTCAAGCTTCCAAGTCTGGGAGCTGTAGGGCAGGGGTAGGCAACGTCGGTCCTGGAGTGCCACAGTATGTGCAGGTTTTTGTTCCAACCCAGTTCCTTAACGAGAACTCAATTATTGCTGATGAAGCACATATTGCTTAAGTGACATTTTAATGCTTCATTTTAGTGGTCTCGCTTGTTAAGGTTCTCCAACCTTAATTGCTTATTTCAATCTTAAACTGCTGCATTCAGTGTTTTAATTGCTCCTTATTAGCAATAAGATGTAAAAGACAAAGCAGCCAGCAGTTCTCCAGCTAGCTTTTTTCCAATTACATCTGTTTGTGTTCATCATGCACGGTTTGATTTAATAAAACACTTAATAGAAAAATGTGACGGACTGAAAATGATCTGTTTTAGGCTTCAAATCATTTGGATGATATCCTTGGAAAGGAAAAAAATCTACGATATAAAAGCCTTACATTGCACAGACTAACAAGCCATAAAATTAAATAAGGTCTGAGATTGGCAATGATTGGTTTCTAATTAAGCAATTGGGTTGGAATGAAAACCTGTAGCCACTGCGGCTCACCAGGACCGACATTGCCTACCCCTGTTTTACATCTTATTGCTAATAAGGAGCAATTAAAACACTGAATGCAGCAGTTTAAGATTGAAATAAGCAATTAAGGTTGGAGAACCTTAACAAGCGAGACCACTAAAATGAAGCATTAAAATGTCACTTAAGCAATATGTGCTTCATCAGCAATAATTGAGTTCTCATTAAGGAACTGGGTTGGAACAAAAACCTGCACATACTGTGGCACTCCAGGACCGACGTTGCCTACCCCTGCTGTAGGGGAAATGTGGGGTCAGTTTTAGATATATTGAAGGACAAGTTCATCCCAATATTTAGAAACAGTAAGACATTTAAAGAAAATTCAGGTGGGTAACATTAAAGTCACAAATGGATAACAGCTGTGTAACCAGTATAATACTGGTAACTGCAGAGCGAATCGTAGGGCGAGCGTACGAAGCTGCGATTAAAAAGGACATTGGGAAGTGTAGGAAACTGGAGCATGTGTAATAAGGAAATGACATCTGCATCAGCAATAAACTGGTTTGTCCGCAGTAAAGAAAGAATTCATGAGAGAGCCGTTCGACTACAGGAAAAGATGGGCTTTTGTCAAAATCATAGCCGTCGAAAGTGTTAATCATATCACGGAATGGACATTCATCCAGTCTTATGTCTTAACAATTCAACTAAATTAAGTAATTCATCTCTACAAAATCTTTCTATACTTATGTATATTAATGAAACAGATCTCGGGTTGCTTCCCTGGGGTGAAACGGTGGCTTTTATGGCATTTGTAGTGTCCGCCCCTTCCTCCTTTTGTTTGTATTGCTCAGCAGTAAATAGAATTGGTGGTAACCCTTTTAAATATTTTATGGCCACATGTTGGATGAGCTTTGATCTTTGACCAACTTTGCCTTTTCAGGACACAAGAATAAATAAGCTTTCAAAATGCCAAAGGGAATGTAACTATTTCTTACTTTCGGAACGCTGTCTGTGCATTTCTAGTATTCCTTATTTTGCCATTTTTTTTTATTATACTTTGTTACTGTAAATACTTTGATACTGTATATAATTTGAGTTTGCTTTTAAATGTCTATTATTGTACTGCAATAATACAGTCTATTATTGTACTGCTAAGATAGTCTCCTATAACTAGATACACACAGATTTTCAGAGAATTTTTGACCATTTTAAATACATCATTCAAACTGTAAAACTGAAGGTTCGAAAAAGTAAGTGAACCCTAAGCTTATGACTTTTTAAGAAGCTCATTGCAGTCCGAATTTATCACACCTGGAGTCCATTTAATGAAACGAGTTCAGAGGTGTGGCCTAGAATTACTTTGATTGATCAAAAACACAATAAAGTTTGAGTTTGAACTTTTGACAAGAAGCATTTCTAGATGGGAATCATGTCTCACACAAAAGAGCTGTCTGAAAAGCTACGGTCGAGAATTGTTCATCTACATAAGGCTGGAAAGGGTTATAAAGTCATCTCAAAGATTTGAGATATCCATCAGTATACTGTTAGGCAAGTTGTCTATAAATGGAGACAATCTGGTATTGTGGCTACTCTGCCTAGAAGTGGGCGCCCTGCCAAGATGACCCCAAGAGCACAACGCAGGGTCAGCAATTAGGTAAAGAAGAACCCTAGAGTGACAGCAAAGGACTTGAAGAAGTCATTAGAACTGGCCAGCATCTCTGTTCATGAGTCGACTATACGCAAAACATTGAACAAGAAAGGAGTCCATGGCAGGACACCAAGAAGGAAGCCACTGCTATCAAAAAAGAACATTGCTGAATGCCTGAAGTTTGTGAAAGAGCACTTGGACAATCCACAATGGTACTGGGAAAATGTTTTGTGGAGTGATGAAACCAAAATTGAACTATTTGGGAGGAACAAGCAGCACTTCATTTGGCGTGAAAAGGGCCCTGCATATCAACATCTAAACATCATCCCTACAGTAAAGTATGGTGGAGGGAGCATCATGGTTTGGGCCTGCTTTGCTGCATCAGGGCCTGGCCAGCTTGCCATCATTGAGGGGAAAATGAATTCACAAGTTTATCAACAAATTCTCTTTGATAATGTGAGGGTGTTTGTCCATCAACTTAAGCTCAGAAGAGGCTGGGTGATGCAACAGGACAATGACCCCAAACATTTCAGCAAATCCACAGCACAATGGCTTCAGAAAAACAAACTTGGCCTTTTGGAGTGGCCGTGTCAGAGCCCAGATCTCAATCCTATTGAGATGCTGTGGAATGACATGAAGAGAGCCATACACAGAAGACAACCAAAGAATATGGAAGAGTTAAGATAGTTCTGCAGGGAAGAATGGGCTCAAATTCCCCCCGCACGATGTGCAGGTCTGATCTGCAGTTACAGGAAGCGCCTGGTTGAGGTCATTGCTTCCAAAGGAGGGTCAACCAGTTATTAAATCCCAAGGTTCACTTACTTTTTCCACTACCACTGTGAACGTTGAATGCATTTGTAAAATAACAACATGAAAGAGTAGAATTTTGTGTGTCATTGACTTAAGCTCATTGTGTATATTAGGACTTAGATGAAGATCAGATCACTTTTTATGACCTATTTGTGTAGTATACCAGATAATTCCAAAGGGTTCACATAATTTTTTCTTTGACTATATATGCTTTGTGAAAACTCTCAGGTGTGTGAAGTTGTTTTGTTAAATTACTACTACATTATTTAACGTCTGTGTTTGTAAAATAGAAAACAAAAATTGTGGTTGTAAATATTAATTACTGAATAGTTGTGTTTAAAATGGTGTTTGAGTCCTTGTTAAAGGATACATGTAAAGGAATATACGAGGGGGGACCCAAAAATAACCGGAATTTTGTTGTTGTTAGGTTGGTACTTGTAGTACGTGGTTGGGCCGCTAGGGCGATCTAGTTACACTCCTCACAAGTCAGTCTGCCAAGTGCCATCAGTCTGGAAGGTTGTGCTTGTGTTCAGTGAATTTTTTTGTAAAAGTAGGTTGCGCAACAGTGTGAGAAGGAAACGCCCTGATTTGTGGGAGTCGGGCGATTGGTTCTTTCATCATGACAACGCTCCAACTCACACTGCTCTCAGCATTCGCCAATTTTTGGCAAGAAATGATATGATAACCCTGAACCACTCACCCTACTCGCCAGATTTAGCTCTGTGTAATTTCTTTTTGTTCCCTCGGATGAAAAAAGAATTGAAAGGAAGGCGTTTTGGTGATGTCGAAGAGGTAAAACAAGAAACGACCAGAGCATTAATGGGCATTACTTCAGACGAATTTTAAAAATGTTTCGAACAATGGAACAAACGGTTAGATAAGTGTATTTCCGCCAATGGAGAGTACTTTGAAGGAGACTAATTGTAGTTTGTACAGAAAATTAAATTAAACACGTTTTAAAAATATTTCCGGTTATTTTTGGGTCCCCCCTCGTGTGATGAATGTATTGTAAAAATATACATGTAATTTAAGTGTGAGTTAAGAAGCCATTAACAGCGAATTATTAATTTATGTATGTCTAAGCTCCTGTGAACCCTTGAGAGATCTGCATGCAGGGTGCTGACTCTAGACGAGTAGCAGCCATTTTCTTCAGCAGTAAGTTTCATGAAGTGTTTGGTGCAGGTCTGTTTGGAAGTAGAATAATTATTTGTATTATTTAATTATTATTTATGTTGCGGAACAGTGGACCAGCTCTACACCCTTAGCAGAGTCCTGGAGGGTGCATGGGAGTTCGCCCAACCAGTCTACATGTGTTTTGTGGACTTGGAAAAGGCATTCGACCGTGTCCCTCGGGGAATCCTGTGGGGGGTGCTCTGGGAGTATGGGGTACCGGACCCCCTGATAAGGGCTGTTCAGTCCCTGTACAACCAGTGTCAGAGCTTGGTCCGCATTGCCGGCAGTAAGTCGAACCCGTTTTCAGTGAGAGTTGGACTCTGCCAGGGCAGCCCTTTGTCACCGATTCTGTTCATAACTTTTATGGACAGAATTTCTAGGTGCAGCCAGGGTGTTGAGGGGGTCCGGTTTGGTGGGCTCAGGATTGGGTCATTGCTTTTTGCAGATGATGTTGTCCTGTTTGCTTCATCAGGCCGTGATCTTCAGCTCTCTCTGGATCGGTTCACAGCTGAGTGTGAAGTGGCTGGGATGGGAATCGCCACCTCCAAATCCGAGACCATGGTCCTCAGCCAGAAAAGGGTGGAGTGCCCTCTCAGGGTTGGTAGCGAGATCCTGCCTCAAGTGGAGGAGTTCAAGTATCTCGGGATCTTGTTCACGAGTGAGGGAAGAATGGAGCGTGAGATCGACAGGCGGATCGGTGCGGCGACCACAGTGATGTGGGCTCTGCATCGGTCTGTCGTGGTGAAAAAGGAGCTGAGCCGTAAGGCAAAGCTCTCAATTTACCAGTCGATCTATGTTCCTACCCTCACCTATGGTCATGAGCTATGGGTAGTGACCGAAGGAACGAGATCGCGAATACAAGCGGCTGAAATGAGTTTCCTCCGTAGGGTGTCTGGGCTTTCCCTTAAAGATAGGGTGAGAAGCTCAATCATCCGGGAGGGGCTCAGAGTAGAGCCGCTGCTCCTCCGCATCGAGAGGAGTCCGATGAGGTGGCTCGGGCATCTGATCAGGATGCCTCCTGGACGCCTCCCTGGTGAGGTGTTCCGGGCACGTCCAACCGGGAGGAGGCCCTGGGGAAGACCCAGGACACGCTGGAGGGACTATGTCTCTCGGCTGGCCTGGGAATGCCTCAGGATTCTCCTGGAAGAGCTAGAAGAAGCGGCCGGGGAGAGGGAAGTCTGGGCATCTCTGCTCAAGCTGCTGCCCCCGCGATCCGACCTCGGATAAGCAGAAGAGGATGGATGGATAGATTATTTAATGCATGCTCTTCAGTATATTTTGATTGAAAGGGTGTTGAGTCAGCCCTGGAATTTGGAAAAGTGAGTTTGATTATTGGTAAGTAGGTGGTAGCGCTGACAGTGCATTGCCGCACCCACCTCACGTCAAACCACCTGGAGTGGGACCTGAGTGTATTAACAGAAAAATTAATCTGTTGAACTCTCTTCGCATTTGTGACCTTTTTTTGGACAGTTAGTTAAGATTTTATGGATATATTGATAGTGTCTGGTGGAGAGACTGCATTTGTTTTATTTTGTTATATTTAAAGAGCTGCATGGACCGTTTTTTTTCACAATTACAGCTATTGTGAATATTGCAAATATTTCAATGTATGATAAATGTGTCATCGTTAGTTTTTGATATAGTTTGTATTAATGGCTTTATTAAACCTTTTTGCCAGTCCTCAGTCATGGAAGTAAACCTCGCTACATTTTCATATACCAGAATGGCTTAAACAGACAGACAGACAGACAGAACAGAAAAGTAGTTGGGGTTGGCATTTCTGTCAAACAGTATTTAAATGCAAGTCCTCTTCAGTTGGATGATGAGCCCCATCTTAGTGAGGACATGTTAGGGAATGAGGTCTTATTTAAGGAGTGTTATAGACCACCCAATGCAGACAGTAATTTCAACACACATCTTTTAGTAATATCAAAAAGGCAAGTTTACAGGGAGATATTATAGTCATGGGGGACCAGAATATTAACTGGGATAACCTTCTAAATGGAGGAGCACAAGAGTACAAGTTTTTAGAAGTAGTAAGTGACTGTTTTTTAACGCAGTATTGTTAAAGGACCAAAGCAGGGTGAAGCTTGTCTGGATTTAATATTTTGTAATAATCAGGATAGAATTGAGGGTGTAGAGGTGATTGAACCACTAGGGTCAAGTGACCATAATGTAATACAATTCTCAGTATTTTGTAAGAGTGCCGATGCAAATACTAAAACTTAAGTTGAACTTTGGTAGGGCAAATTTTGAGCAAATGCAGCAAAGTCTAAGTAGGATACACTGGGATAAGCTTTCAAGTGTGGAGACAGTCAAGGAACAGTGAAACAGGTTTAAAAATGTTTTACATGTAATGCAGGACAGATACATACCTAAATTTGGAATTATTAGGAAACTAAAAAAAAAAAAAAAAACTCCAGTGGATTAATATCTATCTATCTATCTAAAGATTTTAAAAAAGAAGTTGCAAAGGAAAAAAACAGCTGTATAAGGTTTATGAATCGTAGGCATTTGAGAACATGAGGGCAACCATTAAGAAGAATATCAGGGAGGCTAAAAGGCAGTTGGAGAGGAATGTAGCAGATAAGGCGAAAGACGAGCCTTTCTGTATTTCAGTACTAAAAGATCAGTCAGAGGAGATGAAGTGCATCAGAATTAGTAAAGGAGAATTAAGTTACAGTAAGTGAAATAGCAGATGCCCTAAACTTACATTCTTCTGAGGTCTTCACAAGTGAGCAAGTGGATAACCTCACAGATGTAAACGCAACTACTAAGGAGGTACTGAGGGATTTGGAAATTGTCGAGGGAGAAGTGCAGCTCAGATTAAATAGGCTGAAATCAAACAAATCACCAGGACCAGATAATATGTACCCTCGAGTTCTTAAGGAGGCTAGTGAATACAGATATAAACCCTTGACGCATATATTTTTAGGAAGTCACTGCATACTGGGGAAATTCTGAAGGACTGGAAAATATCGTCCTGTTATATAAAAAGGGTGACCGGGCAGATCCAAGCAACTATAGGCCAGTAAGCTTAATGTACATCACAGGAAAATTAATGGAAGGAATCATTAAGGATAAGATTGAGCAACGCCTGGCAGGGACAGGAGTTATTAGGAACAGTCAGCATGGGTTCAGAAGAGGGAGGTCGTGTTTTACTAATATGCTGGAATTCTATGAGGAAGCAACAAAAGGATACGATCAGATTGGAGCATATGATATTATTTATCTGGACTTTCAGAAAGCATTTGATAAGGTGACACATGAGAGCTTGGACATCCAGCTAAGAGAAGTGGGAGTTCAGGGTGATGTTTATAGATGGGTGCAGAATTGGCTCAGACACAGGAAGCAGAGGGTGATGGTGTGAGGAACCTCATCAGAATTGGCTGATGTTAAGAGTGGTGATCAGCAGGGGTCAGTGTCAGGGCCGCTGCCATTTTTAATAAATATAAATAATTTAGACAGGAATATAAGTAACAAGCTGGTTAAGTTTGCAGATGATACCAAGATAGGTGAATTAGCAGATAATTTAGAATCCATCATATCATTACAGAAGGACTTGGACAGCATACAGGCTTGGGCAGATTTGTGGCAGATGAAATTTAATGTCAGTAAATGTAAATTATTAAATGTGGGAAGTATAAATGTGAGGTTTGAATACACAATGGGCGGTCGAAAATCGAGAGTACACCTTATGAGAAGAACTTAGGAGTCGTAGTAGACTCTAAGCTATCGACTTCCAGACAGTGTTCAGAAGCCATTAAGAAGGCTAACAGAATGTCAGGTTATATAGCGCCTTGATGTGTGGAGTACAAGTCACAGAAGGTTCTGCTCAAGGTTTATAACACACTGGTGAGGCCTCATCTGGAGTACTGGGTGTAGTTTTGGTCTCCAGGCTACAAAAAGGTCATAGCAGCACTAGAAAAGGTCCAGAGAAGAGCGACTAAGCTGATTCCAGGACTACAGGGGATGAATTAAGAAAGATTAAAAGAGCTGAGCCTTTACAGTTTAAGCAAAAGAAGATTAAGAGGAGACATGACTGAAGTGTTTACAATTATGAAGGGAATTAGTCCCGTGGATCGAGACACTGTCTTTAAAATGAGTTCATCAAGAACACAGGGACACAGTTAGAAACTTGTTCAGGCTAAATTTTGCACAAACATTGAGTTTTTCTTTACATAGAAAACCACAGACACTTTGAATAAACTTCCAAGTAGTGTGGTAGACAGTAAGATGTTGGGGACTTTCAAAACTTGACTTGATGTTTTTTTTTGGAAGAAATAAGTGGATAGGACTGGCGAGCTTTGTTGGGCTGACTGGCCTGTTCTCCTCCAGATTGTTCTAATATCGGCACACACCGGCTCTGGGCTTATAATTTAATATCGCACACCAGCCAGTGAAATGTGTAGTTTTTCAATTAAAAGAAGAAAAAGTTACACACTGTTTGTAATGTGTTGCATTTTATGATAAGTAACTATACTGTACAACGTATTTAGCTACTTCTTTGTGAGTAACAAGTAATGCAAGTCACTTTTAAAAATAATGTTCCCTGGTGCTGGTAGTGCGACTTGTGTACCTTAGTAATGCTCAGAGCTACAGTAGGTCATGTGGAGTGTTGTGCTCCTGGTGGGGTCTCCCTTGGCAAACGGGTTTGAACTGAAAAGTCACACAAGAATGATTCAAAACAACCCTCATGAGGGTGTAAATCAAAAAGCAGCATACCTTGTAGCCACTCCAGAAGCCCACCCTGATGGAAGCAGGCTTTGGGAACTTGGAGCATTACCTCTGTGGTGGTGAGGATCCTGAGCTGTTGCAGGAGTTGGAACACTATACTGCTTCTGCTTTCTCCTGTACTGCTCCTTCGCTGCCCTGAGCTGGTCTCGGAGTTCCTTCTGCACACGCTTGAGCTCATGCTGATCATCTACGATATATCATAGATGCATATTTTATTTTACCTACTTAACTTTTATCGACATTTATCTAACTCTATATTCATTTTTCTAGTATCAGAATGTAGTTTAAGTTAATTTGTTTTGGTTTCAATAGATGTATTTTTCATATTTTCAATTCTTTTCTTTTTTTTCATATCTTCGCCCCCCCCCCTATTTGTTACTTTGCACCCCTCTAGGGGGTCTGCCCCACAGATTGAGAACCACTGCTTTAGATGTTGTTCTGGTTTCTTTTGTGACCTCTTGGTTTAGTCATTGCTGCACTCTTGGGGTAATTTTTTTTAGGCCAGCCACTGCTGGGAAGGTTCACCACTGTTCCATGTTTTCTCCATTTGTAGATAATGGCTCACACTGTGGTTTGCTGGAGTACCAAAGATTTAGAAGTGGCACTGTAACCTTTTCCAGACTGATAGATGTCAATTACTTTGTTTCTCATCATTTTCCAGAATTTCTTTAGATCACGGCATGAAGTCTTCCTTTTTGGGATTTTGTGGCCTACTTCACTTTGTCTGATAGGTTCTATTTAAGTGATCTTTTGATTCAACAGGTCTGGAAGTAATCAGGCTTGAGTGTGTTTAGTGAAATTAAACTCCACAAAATGTGATTAACCAGTTACATCATGATTTAACAAGGGGGCCAGTTACTTTTGCACATATGGCCATGTAGGTTTGGATAATTTTTTTCATTAAATACAATCATCACTTAAAAACTGCATTTTGAGTTTACATGGGTTATCTTTGTCTAATATTTAAATTTGTTTGATGATCTAAAACATTTAAGTGTGACAAACATGCAAAAAAATAAATCGGGAAGGGGGCAAATACATTTTCACAGCACTGTATGTCTTGCAAAATTACCAATGCAACATTCACTTGACACAGATAAAGCTCAAATTCAAATCAAGAATATCTCAACACTGGCCAAGGCTAGCTATCTCAACTTCAATACTTTACCACGGGCCAGAAGTCATTCTGCCCACGTTGCATCTCTGCTGGGATTCACTTACTTGTTGATCCGTCTTCAGATTGCTTCCTCTGAAAGGGCTACACTTCTGAATAACCCAATAAGAGGGAGAAATGGCTACTCCTGTTGGGCTTTCGTATCCCGATGGCTACCTTTTCAAAGGGCTACACAGTCTAACATACAGTACAATACCTAAATGGGCACACTTTGTTTTATTAGCTATTAGCTGTCCCTTGTGGCTTTGCCCATGTAGAAGTGAAACAGGACAGTGAGGAGCGACCTGAATGACTCCCCACTCCTGATGTCATGCTTCCCCCTCCCTTCGGCCCACAGCTTCTGTCTTTGATTAGTGCGAATATATCGCTTCTGCAAGCAAACTGTGATTCTTAGCGGGATGAGAGAAGTTGCAAAATCAACCAGAATGTTCAAACAAATTATAGAAGGAAAAAAAAAACCCGATCTAAATCCATGAAGTAGTTCTCTCGTTCGCTAACTAAGCGGAGTTAAAGTTATGCCTGAGGCTGGAGCATGAGTGAGGAGGGCAACCCGCCACCCCTCCTCGCAGCCCACGGCGACTCTCTTGGATTCTCGCACATAAATCGGTACTGCAATCGAACTATGATACTTAGCGTGATAAGAGAGGTCACAAAATCAACTAGGATATTCAAGCAAATTATAGAAAAAAACAATCCTAAATCCGTTAAGTAGTTCTCTTGTGACAAGCAGACAGATGATTTTTTTATATATATAGTGATTATCTGTCATAGCTAAATATCGGTAAACAACAGGAGAACCTTAGCAAAGCAATACTCAAACTATTTTAGTAGTTGTTTATTTGTAGGAGAAACCAGGTGTAAATGTTGCATAGGAAAACGTACAACCTGAACGATTCAAATCAGTCACAACGCGAACTTCATTTCAGGTGGCTATGGCTTTGGATGTCACAGTCTTTGGTTTCTTAAACCAGGCGTGATACTTGGGAGCAAAGAGGCAGTGTGTAGGTGGCAAAGTCTGACTGAGTTGTCTTATCTTTGGCAGTTATTTCTGTCTCTCCTCCTTCTAGTCTTGAATTTATGATGTCTCTCTGGCATTGCCTTTTTAAAATCCTTTCAGTTTATAGGGTCTTCCAGACAGCCCATTTTCAAAATTAAATCCTGCCTTATGTAAGATATTTCATCAAGTGAAGTTTGGGATTACATATTCTTACAAGCATACACACACTGGTCATTTTATCTGTGCTTAAATATATACATTCTAATTAAACAATGATACTCTTTAAAAAGTGTACTTATTTTCCCAGAATTCCTGTTTGTCTATTTTGCATACACCCCAGAGTTGTATCTACTTCCAAAAGTTGACAGCCTTGGGGAACTCCCTCATGAATATTAATGATTTGATGAGGTCATTAGTACCTGCCTGCCCTTTCAGTTACAGAACATTTCCCAAATGAGCTGTGAGCCTACAACTTAAGAGTCATTGAATAATTCCAAAATAAACGCAGAACGAATTAAAACAAACAAATTAAATATTATGAGTTGTATTTAGCTCAATTTTTCAACATTAGAGTCTCCATCATCCAGGTATTGAGTATGGCCGGCGCCCACAGCTGTTGGAGATGGTCATCTTCTTCCAGTGTGTTGCACCTTCACTCCACACTTTCCAAGTTTGTTTTACACCTGATAATGTGACATAAAGAGTAATGTGCTACTGGCATCTTGATGTAAACCTTCAATGAGAGAGTGTTGTAAGATGACACTCAAATGCCTTTAGATTGGAATGATAATTTTGATGGAATTAAATCTTGCTCTTTCCACAGAGAGAAACATAAAGCCTTCATTTACTGTAACAACTGGATGGATGTGATTACGGAGATGTGTGACACAAATATCATGGAGAGATGGACTGCAGGTGTCAAGCAAGAGGACTGTGAATGGGAGTTTGATCACCTTAAACAGCAGAGCCTGGACATTAAGGATGAGGAGTGTGAACTGGGATCAGTGGACATTAAAGCAGAGGCTGAAGAGAACTCTGTCATCATTGAAGAACACAAAAATAAAAGTGTGGAGAGTGTCAAGGAAGGCTACCTTCATCATAGGTGTAAAGATAGAGCAATGACTGGGTTAGTCTCTTCTGAGAGCAGACCATGCTCATCTGGCAATGTGATGTCTGAATCATTACAGTCTGTTACAGGGGGAATTGAGGAACATTCATCTGTTGGAACTCAGAAAGATGACACACCACCTACAAAGCAGTCTGATAAAGGTACGTAGAAAATAAGAGTATGTGAAAGTTTTAAGGCTGAGGGTGTGAGGGTATTTCTGCTTTTTACTAGTAGAATAGAAATGTAGTGAAGTTTGAACGTTGTGCAAATGCTTTTATCCAATACCTTTTGAAATCTCTGGCTTTTTGCATTAATTCAAAATTTATAGTCCAGTTATTTGTGTCTTGATGAATTTTAAGTTAACTGTGTTTGTCTGTTATTAAGGCATAGCTGAAGATCAGATCAGACCAGATTGTCTACAGTAGAACTCCAGGGGATTCCAAAGGGTACACACACATTTTATTTTAAATTGAGCTAGATTAAATAGGAAATTATAAATACCCCATTTTCTTCTTCTTTTTTCTTCCCACTTCTATGTGAGATTGTTGTATTTGATCAAACCTCTCCTTACAGCTCAGTCCTGCCCCCCTCCCTGGTCAGATCCTTTTCCTTCTCATCTTCTTTAACTTTACCCATCCGCCTCAGGTTTGGCTTCCCTCACTTTCTCTTCCCCTGGACTTCCATTCCCAACACTCCTTTGCTCACATATTCATTGTCTCTCCTTATAACATGTCCATACCACTTCAGCCTTCTTCCCACTTCTCGAACATGTCTGTCCCACTTTTGTTGTACCTCTGATTGTCTCATTTCTTATTCTGTCCTCTTTTTGTATCTCCACACCTGAGTCTCAACTTTTTCATTTCTGCCACATCCAGCTTCTTCTCCTGCACTCCCTTTACTGCCCATATCTCAGCTCTCTTACCACTCTCTTAAAAACTTTACTTTTTAAAATTTCCTTGATCACACTATATCCCTGACACTTACTTCCAGTTGTTTCATCCACACTGCACTCTACAGATTTTTATCTGTGCATCTCATTCTCCATCTTGGGCTACCACTGATCCACAATATTTGCACGGATCCACTCTTCTCAACAGCTCTTCCCTCAGGCTAACGTCTGAATCCTGATCATCATTAAACCTCAAATATTCTGCCTTCTTCCTATTTATCTTCAATCCTCTGTCTTCTAAAGCACTTCTCCATTCTTGAAACTTCTTCTTTTCTGGTGCTACACAACACAATGTCATCAGCACAAAGCATGCACCATGGGATTGGTCTTATACCCCATGACTCGACACATCCATAACCAGATCAAAGATTTAAGGACTTCAAGATCATCTCCTCTGCATACCTCCTATAACCGAGATCTCGTCTGTTACCACAACACCACTTTTATCCCAAGTTCTCACTCCCTCACGCCTATTCTGGATAATCCTCACACACTTCTCTGGTCCTTTCTCTCTCATGAATGTCCAGACTTCTTGACATGTCATCCTGTCATAAACATCACGTTTTCTCAGACCCATTAACTTTAATTGATTGTCCACGTCCAATAAATGTGCATTTTTAGCTCCAGTTTAATCTGCCTAATTGTTAATGTATACAAACTAATATGCTACATTTAATTTAAAAATGATTTTTTTTCTCCTAATTTATTTGTACATGAAAAGAATGAGATGAATTGATTATTTAAACTGCACTTAGGAGTATTGCAGCCTTTGTGACAATAGAACAATTAAAAAAAAATCTAATCTTTAATAATACATTTTATTTATATAGCGCCTTTCCCATGCTCAAGGCACTTCACAAAGTTTAAGAAAGAACGGCAGGGTATACAGTATATAGCATTGTACAAACCAGATAAATAAATAAAGAAAATTAAGACCGTAGATTCAGAGAAAAAGCCTAACGGACAACATAATTGATAGTCTAGCACACACACACACAGGTTACATGAGCATCTTGACAGAGCGGTAAACTGAGAGAAGGGTAATAAAGTCAAGTAGAGCTAAAAGCCTTCCTGAACTGATGAGTTTTGAGTTGTTTTATAAAAGAATTCATGGAGTCAGCTGACCTGATTAATTTTGGTAGGTCATTCCGGAGTCTGGGCGCTATACAGCTGAAGGCCCTGCTGTCACCCATGGAGTGTAGATTAGTGAGGGGCACAACTAGATTGCCAGAATCAGTGGACCTTAGTGGGCGGGCAGGCATATAGTGATGGAGGAGGTCACTGATGTAGTTTGGTGCGAGGTTATTTAAGGCTTTGTAGGTTATTAGTAGGATTTTATATTCAATTCTGTAAGACACAGGGAGCCAGTGAAGACGGAGCAGGATGGGTGTGACGTGCTCGCTGCTGCTGGTTCGAGTAAGGACTCTTGCAGCTGAGTTTTGAATAAGCTGGAGGTGTGATATACGATTAGAAGGGGCACCTGCCAGTAGGGAATTACAATAATCGATGCGGGATGTTTTTATTTAAAGCATGGACCATCCATCCATCCATCCATTTTCCAACCCGCTGAATCCAAACACAGGGTCACGGGGGTCCGCTGGAGCCAATCCCAGCCAACACAGGGCACAAGGCAGGGAACCAATCCCGGGCAGGGTGCCAACCCACCGCAGGACACACACAAACACCAAGCACACACTAGGGCCAATTTAGAATCGCCAATCCACCTAACCTGCATGTCTTTGAACTGTGGGAGGAAACCCACGCAGACACGGGGAGAACATGCAAACTCCACGCAGGGTGGACCCGGGAAGCGAACCCGGGTCTCCTAACTGCGAGGCAGCAGCGCTACCACTGCGCCACCGTGCCGCCCAAGCATGGACCAGTTTCTCAGTATTAGAAAAGGAAAGAGCCAGACACACGAAAGACAATATAGGTAAAAACTAGGGCTCTCTGCTCAAATATCACCATTCTAATATGCGTGTTTTGTCATGTAATGTCCCACTGTGACCCTGTTTTCCCTTTTATACTCCTTATTCTGTAGAATTAACCAAAATACTTCAAATTCCATACATTACCACTCAGTACTGTGATCAGATGTACTATTTTAGATCATTACTTCCACCCTCTTCCTTTCTTGTATCTATACCTTTAGGCTACAGTATATATATATATATATATATATATTAGTGCGTTTGTGTATATAGACTGTTTAGCAAATAGAATTTGGCTTTCTAAACCAACAAGATACAACCTGCTTGTGCTAGATGTGTCATTTCAGGTGGCCTAATAACTTAGAGTTGCATTTGACTCTTCCTACTCAGCTCCTCATCTGCACAGATCCAGGCAGCCTGCTATCTTCAGGCCATCATCTGCTCTGCTTTCATCAGGATGTAACATGGCAAAGAGAAGACTGCAGGCCTCCGTCTTTATTATCCCTTCTGGGACCAATTGAATAGCTCCGGCACGGCCCACCCCAACACCTCAAGCAATTTTGTTTCTTACCAGCATCCTTCACATAAAAAAACCAAGAAAGGAAATGCAAATCATTAAGCAATAAAACTCTCCCTCTCTGTCAAAGGTGGCCAGAGGTTCAATCATTAAAAAAAACTGCATTCCTAAAGCTTTGGGGAGGCAGAGAAACAAAAGGAACTGTTATGTCCACTGTCCTTGCTCTTTAAACATTATAACAAGTAAAATGCTAATTCTACAAATAAAGATGTACAAAAAATGTTTCAATTTATAGGCAACATATCACTCCACCAGAATCGAATGTATTTAAAGGCAAAAAAAAAGAAAGAGCAGTTACTGGTTTTACGTTGCACTGACTGGCTTTGTGTTACTTAAGATGGGCTGCAGGATTTTACAGATCTGTTTTTGTACAAAGCTTTCCAGATTAGCCAATATACATTTGTAAATTAGTTAATGTGTGTTATTAGTTCAACTGTCATCATTCTCTCTGTTAAACACCCCCCATTTTTTAAAGATTTTCATTTAGCTACTGTGTTAACTATACCATATGCTGCTTTGCTTTAAATCCCCTGAAAAAATGTAAACTTTATAATTTACTCTTAAACTCTGCAAGTCGTTTTTTTTATATAGCTTTAGAACTTTGTTTGGGGGGAAGGGGGGGATTTTGGCTTTTTACAGAACCTCTTTAAATAAATAAATGCCTAAATAAGTAGGTAATAAACAAATAAATATACAGTACACACACACACATATTTTGGTCTGAACACTAACCAGAATGACTGTAAAGCAAGAAAATTCAAAAGAAAGAAAAGTTCTGACTTGACTGTCACAGTCCCAGTGAGACATTTTGGCAGTGAATGAAGACAACTGCTAAATAAAAATGTATTTTCCTCCATAATAGAAATCTGTTACTGTGCAACATTTAATACATGCAGGAATTACATTTGTGATGGACATGGAGATACACAGCGCATCAGTTTATTGGCATGAAAATATGTTCTTGACCTTTTCACCATATTTGAACAGGCAAGCAATAGATCTTCATACAAGCAGTGCCTTTAGTTAAAGGTGATAAACTTGAATAAAAACACAAGCAAAAGTGCTTTTTCAACCATTTATTCAGGAAAAATATCAAAAGATGTCATTTTCTGCTGGGCAAAAGTTAAGTCCACCCTTAGCTTCAAAAGCTGATATTGCCCTCTCTAGCAGAAATTACCGCTTGTGTTTTGTATAACTGCCTACCAGTCTCTGACATCAACTCTGACATTTTTGACCACTCTTCTGTGCAAACTTCCTTTGTTTCCAAGATGTTTTGGAGATTTCCTTGAATGTGTTGTCTGTTTCAAATCTTTCTACAACATTTCAATGAGATTCAAATCAAGGCTTTGACTTTAAACTTTGGATCATTATCATCCTGAAAGGTCCATTTCAGGTTCAACTTTAACTTTCAAACAGATTGCCGCACATTCTCCTCAAGCAAAGCTTGATCATCTTCTTTGTCTTTCAGCTGCTCCCGTTAGGAGTCACCACAGCGGATCATCTTGTTCCATATCTTCTTCTCCTCTACATCTTGCTCTGTCACACCCATCGCCTGCATGTCCTCTCTCACCACATCCATACCCCTTCTCTTAGGCCTTCCTCTTTTCCTCTTGCCATGCAGCTCAATCCATAACAACTTTCTCTCAAAGTATTCGACATCTCTCCTCTGCACATGTCCAGACCAATGCAATCTCGCCTCTCTGGCTTTGTCTCCAAACTGTCCAACATGAGTTAACCCCCTAATGTACTCATTTCTAATCCTGTCCATCCTCGTCACACCCAATGCAGATCTTAACATCTTTAACTCTGCCACCTCCAGCTCTGTCTCCTGCTTTCTGGTCAGTGTCACCGTCTCCAACCCATATAACATAGCTGGTCTCACTACTGTCTTGTAAACATTCCCTTTCACTCTTGCTGGTACCGATCTGTCACAAATTACTCCTCTCATTCACACACATGTATTCTGTCTTCTACCTACTGACCTTCATTCCTCTCCTCTCTCTAGGGCATATCTCCACCTCTCCAGGGTCTCCTCAATCTGCTCCCTACTCTCGCTACAGATCACAATGTCATCAGTAAACATCATAGTCCACGGGGACTCCTGTCTAATCTCGTCTGTCAACCTGTCCATCACCATTGCAAATAAGAAAGGGCTCAGAGCTGATCCCTGATGTAATCCCACCTTCACTCCTTCTGCAGACCCTACAACTGTCACACTTCCCTCATACATATCCGGTACAACTCTTACATACTTCTCTGCCACTTCCTCATACAATACCACAGCTCCTCTCGAGGCACCCTGTCATATGCTTTCTCCAGGTCCACAAAGATGCAATGCAGCTCCTCCTGGCCTTCTCTAAACTTCTCCATCAACATCCTCCGAGCAAACATTGCATCTGTCGTGCTCTTTCTTGGCATGAAACTATACTGCTGCTCACTAATCATCACCTCACTTCTTAACCTAGCTTCCACTACTGTTTCCCATAAAGCTGTGGGTCATAACCCCCCTGTAGTTACTACAGTTCTGCACATCCCCCTTATTCTTAAATATCAGCACCAGTACACTTCTTCTCCATTCTTCAGGCATCCTCTCACTTTCCAAGATTCTATTAAACAATCTAGTTAAAAACTCCATTGCCATACAATACAATTTATTTTTGTATAGCCCAAAATCACACAAGAAGTGCCGCAATGGACTTTAACAGGCCCTGCCTCTTGACAGCACCCAGCCTTGACTCTCTAAGAAGACAAGGAAAAACACCCAAAAAAACCTTGTAGGGAAAAATGGAAGAAACCTTGGGAAAAGCAGTTCAAAGAGAGACCCCTTTCCAGGTAGGTTGGGTGTGCAGTGGGTGTCAAAAGAAGGGGGTCAATACAATACAATACACAGAACAGAACAAATCCTCAATACAGTATAAAAATAAATTTTAGAAGTACGGAGCAGAATTTAACAGTAGATGATATCACATAATAAGATTTGGATATATTTAGAGTCCTGGAGCCAACCAATCCGATGAAAGGACCCCTCCTTCCCACAATTCCTGTGATCCTCCATCAGAGATAACTTTACCTTAGTCGGGCAAAACAACTTGGCAGGTTTGCTGTGGCACCAAGTGCCACATTTGAGTACCGAAAAGAGAAACAGAATAGGTGAGGGTTAGTATCCAATTATAACTATCATGTTACTTATGTTTTAGTGCTAATGACTAACAACAGAGATGCAGTCTGTACAGTTAATCAGCAGCTCTAGTCAGGGTATGCTAAACTGAAGTAGTGAGTCTTCAGCCGGGATTTAAAAGCTGAGACTGAAGGGGCATCTCTTATAGTAGAAGGCAGACCACTCCATAGTTTAGGGGTCCTGTAACTAAGAGCTCGACCTCCCACTGTTATTTTATTAATCCTTGGAATCATAAGCAGACCAGCATCTTGAGATCTTAATGTGCGCTGTGGTTTGTAAGTCATGATAAGTTCAGACAAGTAAGCTGGACCTTGGCCATTTATTGCTTTATATGTTAAAAGGAGGATTTTGAAATCTGCCCTAAACTTAACCGGGAGCCAGTGTAAGGATTTAAGAACTGGAGTTAGTTAGGTCCATAAATATTTGGACAGAGACAACTTTTTTCTAATTTTGGTTCTGTACATTACCACAATGAATTTTAAATAAAACAACTCCGATGCAGTTGAAGTGCAGACTTTCAGCTTTAATTCAGTGGGGTGAACAAAACGATTGCATAAAAATGTGAGGCAACTAAAGCATTTTTTTAACACAATCCCTTCATTTCAGGGGCTCAAAAGTAATTGGACAAATTAAATAACTGGAAATAAAATGTTCATTTCTAATACTTGGTTGAAAAACCTTTGCTGGCAATGACAGCCTGAAGTCTTGAACTCGTGGACATCACCAGATGCTGGGTTTCCTCCTTTTAATGCTCTGCCTGGTCTTTATTGCAGCGGCTTTCAGTTGCTGTTTGTTTGTGGGCCTTTCTGTCAGAAGTTTAGTCTTCAACAAGTGAAATGCATGCTCAGTTGGGTAAAGATCAGATGACTGACTTGGCCATTCAAGAATTTTCCACTTCTTTGCATTAATAAACTCCTGGGTTGCTTTGGCTCTATGTTTTGGGTCATTGTCCATCTGTATCATGAAATGCCGCCCAATCAATTTGACTGCATTTAGCTGGATTTGAGCAGACAGTATGTCTCTGAACACCTCAGAATTCATTTGACTGCTTCTGTCTTGTGTCACATCATCACTAAACACTAGTGTCCCAGTGCCACTGACAGCCATGCACGCCCAAGCCATCACACTGCCTCCACCATGTTTTACAGATGATGTGCTATGCTTTGGATAATGAGCTGTTCCACGCCTTCTCCATACTTTTTTCTTGCCATCATTCTGGTAGAGGTTGATCTTGGTTTCATCTGTCCAAAGAATGTTTTTCCAGAACTGTGCTGGCTTTTTTAGATGTTCTTTAGCAAAGTCCAATCTAGCCTTTCTATTCTTGAGGCATATGAGTGGCTTGCACCTTGCAGTGCACCCTCTGTATTTACTTTCATGCAGTCTTCTCTTTATGGTAGACTTGGATATCGATACGCCTACACCCTGGAGAGTGTTGTTCACTTGGTTGGCTGTTGTGAAGGGGTTTCTCTTCACCATGGAAATGATTCTGTGATCATCCACCACTGTTGTCTTCCGTGGATGTCCAGGTCTTTTTGCGTTGCTGAGTTCACCAGTGCTTGCTTTCTTTCTCAGGATGTACCAAACTGTACATTTTGCCACTCGTAATATTGTAGCAATTTCTCAGATGGGTTTTTTCTGTTTTCGCAGCTTAAGGATGGCTTCTTTCACCTGCATGGAGAGCTCCTTTGACCACATGTTGTCTGTTCACAGCAAAATCTTCCACATGCAAGTACCACACCTCAAATCAACTCCAGGCCTTTTATCTGCTTAATTGATAATGACATAACGATGGACTTGACCACACCTGCCCATGAAATAGCCTTTGAGTCAATTGTCCAATTACTTTTGAGCCCCTGAAATGAAGGGATTGTGTTAAAAAAATACTTTAGTTGCCTCACATGTTTATGCAATCGTTTTGTTCACCCCACTGAATTAAAGCTGAAACTCTGCACTTCAACTGCATCTGAGTTGTTTCATTTAAAATTCTTTGTGGTAATGTACAGAACCAAAATTAGAAAAAAGTCTCTGTCCAAATATTTATGGACCTAACTGTATGTGTTCATATTTTCTTGTTCTTGTAATAATTCTTGCAACCTCATTTTGGATTAACTGGAGGCTGTATAGAGAACAGTTGGTGAACACCGCATTGCAGTAGTCATTCCTACTAGAGATAAACGCATGAATTAATTCCTCAGAATCCTGTTTATTTAGAAAGTGGCTTAATTTCCATTTTTAAGATCGGAAGAAACATGATTTGGACAACTTTGTAATATGTGCTTTAAATGACATGCTAGAGTCAAAGATAATTCCTGGATTGCGGGCTGATTCAGTAAAATTAATGGAGACTCCAACTGAGTTAAATGATGACAAAATATTGTTGTGATCAGCGTCATTCCCTCCAACAATTAACATCTCTGTTTTATCTGTATTTAAAGACAAGTAGTTCTCATTCATCCACTCCTTTAATTCACTAACACAACTAATTAAAGACAACATTGGACAAAGTTAATTTGATTTAAATGAAAGGTATAACTGGGTGTCATTCTGCATACGAGTGAAAATTAACATTATGTTTCCTAATGAGAGATTCCAGTGGAAGCATGTAAAGTGAAAACAGTAAAGGTCCCAGTACTGAGCCCTGCGGGACACCATATTGAACTTCTGTGTATAATGATGGAGTACTGTCAGCACATTTCTGTACATATTGGAATCGATTTGATAAATAAGAACTAAACCAAGCGAGCACGGTGCCTGTAAGCCCAACATCATTTTCTAGCCTGTACAGTAAAATAGAATGGTCAATGGTGCCAAATGCTGCACTTAAGTCCAACAACATAATTACAGTGGAGTTTCCTTCATCAGAGGATATAAGGATGTCGTTTACAACCCGCGTTAGTGCCGTTTCTGTACTATGACCAGTGCGAAAACCAGACTGGAATTTCTCAAATAAATTGTAATGTGTAAGGTGTGACTGAAGTTGACTGGCGACTACTTTTTCTAGTATTTTAGTGAGAAAGGGTAAATTTGAAATAGGCGTATAATTATTTAGTATGTGTGGGTCTAGGTCTGACTTTTTAAGTAATGGTTTAATGACTGACACTTTTAGTGCATCAGGTACTGTGCCATCCAATAATGAACTACTGATAATGTTTAGAATAGGCGCTGCAAGAACATCCATTGCACTTTTTGTTAGTTTTGTTGGCACTGGATCTAGGGAACAAGTAGTGGGCTTCATTTTAGAAATTAAAGTTAAGACTTCTTGCTCAGTTACAGGATTAAAATCATTAAAGTGCTGAATGCAATGTGAGACAGGGTCTGCTAAGTTAGTATGTGGTTTGTAGTGTGATGCAGAGATCTGGGATCTTATATTTTTAATTTTCTCATTGAGGAAGTTAATAAAGTCTGTAATGCTAATGTCTGTTGGCATTTTGCACTGTTGATCTGAATTTCCATTTGTTAATTTAGCCACTGTTCTAAACAGTACCCGAGGATTTTTATTATTGCTATCTATTAATGTAGAATAATATTCTGACCGAGCTTTAAAGAGGGCTTTTTTATATTTATTAACACTCTCTGTCCATGCAATTTGAAAGACATGTAGCTTTGTTGTTCTCCATCTGAGCTCCAGTTTTCGAAACTCTAATTTGAGAGCTCGAGTGTTTTCATTAAACCAGGGAGAGTTTCTATGTGCTTTGATCACTTTTGTTTTAAGGGGAGCCACTGTGTCCAGAGCATCTCTCAAGGTCACATTATAATGTGATGTTAGTTCATCTAATTTGTTTTCCACATCTACATTTGATGTTAACTGATCTAAGTGGTTTTCCACAATTACACTCGACTTACTCAAAGTATCCATAAATTTTTGAAGCAGAATTACAATCTAGATGTCACACTGTCTTTGTTTTAATCTGTGAGTGTGTTGGCAAGGGCAGGACTAAATCAAATGTAATTAAGTAGTGATTGGAAATAACTTCATTTAATGGAGTAATATTTACAATACAATACAATACAGTTTATTTTTGTATAACCCAAAATCACACAGGAAGTGCCGCAATGGGCTTTAACAGGCCCTACCTCTTGACAGCCCCCAGCCTTGACTCTCTAAGAAGACAAGGAAAAACTCTCAAAAAAAAAACATAGTAGGGAAAAATGGAAGAAACCTCAAGAAAGGCAGTTCAAAGAGAGACCCCTTTCCAGGTAGGTTGGGCATGCAGTGGGTGTCAAAAGAAGGGGGTCAATACAATACAATACACGGAACAGAACAAATCCTCAATAAAAAATAATTTTTTAGAAGTACGGAGCAGAATTTAACAGTAGATGATATCACATAATAAGATTTGGATAATTTGACTCCTGGAGACCTCATCCATCAAGCTGCCTCCCCCATTTGGCCATTCCACAGCTGAAACGGTGTTGGGCCAGCCAATCCAAAGAAAGGACCCCTCTTTCTCACGATTCATGCGATCCTCCATCAGGGATGACTTTTCCTTAGGCAAGCAGAACAACTTGGCAGGTGGGCCATGGCACCAAGCGCCACATTTGAGTACTGAGAAGAGAAACCGAATAGGTGAGGGTTAGTATCCAATTCTAACTATCATGTTACTTATGTTTTAGTGCTAATGACTAACAACAGAGATGCAGTCTGTACAGTTAATCAGCAGCTCTAGTCAGGATATGCTAAACTGAAGTAGTGAGTCTTCAGCCGGGATTTAAAAGCTGAGACCGAAGGGGCATCTCTTATAGTAGCAGGCAGACCATTCCACAGTTTAGGGGCCCTGTAACTAAAAGCTCGACCTCCCACTGTTATTTTATTAATCCTTGGAATCATAAGCAGACCAGCATCTTGAGATCTTAATGTGCGCTCTGGTTTGTAAGTCATGATAAGTTCAGACAAGTAAGCCGGACCTCGGCTATTTAATGCTTTATATGTTAAAAGAAGGATTTTGAAATCTGCCCTAAACTTAACCGGGAGCCAGTGTAAGGATTTAAGAACTGGAGTTATGTGTTCGTATTTTCTTGTTCTTGTAATAATTCTTGCAGCCGCATTTTGTATTAACTGGAGGCTGTATAAAGAAGTTTGAACATCCAGTGAACACCGCATTGCAGTAGTCAGTCCTACTAGAGATAAATGCATGAATTAATTTCTCAGAATCCTGTTTATTTAGAAAGCGCCTTAATTTCCTAACATTTTTAAGATGGAAGGAGCATGTTTTGGACAACTTTGTAATATGCGCTTTAAATGACATGCTAGAATCAAAGATAACTCCTAGATTGCGGGCTGATTCAGTAAAATTAATTGGGATTCCAACTGAGTTAAATGATGACAAAATATTGTTATGATCAGCGTCATTCCCTCCAATAATTAACATCTCTGTTTTTTATTTACATTTTGAATTTCAACTTTGTAAGTTATAATTAAATCTAATATGTGGTTTTGATTATGAGTTGGACCTTTGACAATCTGACGAAATCCTACTGAATTTAACAAATAAGTAAAACATTTGCTAAAAGTGTCAGTTTCCACATCAATGTGTACATTAAAATCCCCCATTAGTACTACATGATCATAATTTATACCCAAATCAGATAGGTTACTAAATTCAGTCATGAACAATGAATATGGCCCTGGTGGTCTGCAGTCTAGCACTATAATTGTGTTGGAATCTGTTATAATATTTAAAATGAATGCCTTGAAGGATGTAAAGTTGCCTAAATTTTTAGAAGTAATTTGCATTTTGTTACAATATATTATTCCAAGTCCTCCTCCTCGACCAGAATCTCTAGACTTATGAAGGAACGAGTATCCATCTGGTGACGCCTCAGCTAGGGGGACAGTGTCACATTTACTAAGCCAGGTTTCGGTGAGAAGACACAGATCAGATTTTGTACTTAATATAATATCATTTACCAAAACCGCTTTAGTGCCAAGAGAGCGAATGTTCAATAAGCAGCATTTAAAACTGCATGGTTATTTCTGAACTGGTGATATATTTTTTGTTTTAATTTGAAGTAAATTTCTATTACAGATGCCCCTGGTGGAGGGTCTGGTTTTATCCCTTGGTCTAATCATACACCTTATTTTTTGGTTATCAATTAATTTAAGGTTTGTATCAAGACTAAATTGGATGCCCCATGACAAGGATTATGGGTAAAGGCTTCAGGAGAGTAACAGGTGGGATAAACAACAGCCTGTGATTTAAGATCACATGACTGCGGCCTGGATGGTGCTCTAATCAGTCAACCAGGCAGTTTTGCTGCCATATTTTGGGATAATACATAAGATCCCCTCCGGTTAGGATGAAGACCATCTATTTTGAAAAATCTAGGCCTTTCCCAAAAATCATCCCAATTGTTCACAAACGCTATGCTTTTATTTGCACACCAGGTTTCTAGCCAGCAGTGAAGGGAATGCAATCTGCTATAAATCACATCCCCTCTATATAATCTTGGTAAGGGGCCAGATACAACTAAATTCTGACATTTTGTTTTAGCTTTGATGTATAGAGAGATGAAGTTCCTCTTTAATACCTCAGATTGCTGTGAATAAATATCATTAGTGCCGACATGCAGCAATGCATGCAGCCTCTATGCCAGAAATCTTGGCCCCTGTGAGGCATCTAACATTAACTGCTGGTTTAACACAGTTTGGAATTCTAACATTCCGCACTATGGAACCACCAATTATGAGCACTTCCTTATTCTCAGTTTACACAGGCACGCTGCGGAGTGCTGAGAATCTGTTCTGGGTCTGAATTGGTTACCTGGGTGCTGGGGGACTAAATTTTGGCTTCTTAGACCCCCGTCTTACTGTTACCCACTCGCCCTGTGGCTGAATTGGTGCTGCTGACTTCGGCCGCGCACTGACTACAGTGGGACCTGGAGAGACTGAAGCTGAGTCAGAAGTAGCCGAATTGTCTAAACAAACCGAGTCACTCCAATTTTCGGTTTGCCAATTTCTATCAGATTCCTAACACGGTCCTCCAATTTGCGTATTTTCCCGACCAACTCTAAATTAACTAAACACTTTTGGCAGGTGAAGCTGTCTACACTGTTGGCCGGAAAACCTGAACTGTACATGCTGCAGGACACACAACATTTAAACGTGCCCTCAACAGGTAGAGAGCAGATAGAACTTATGTTTGGTATTGATGTCATCTTCTCCATTTTTTTGTAGTAACTTTGGTGCTTCAGCACTTTCCGCGTTCAGCTGAATCACTAAGAGACCGTCAGCTTTAAGTTTCCACCACCCGCTGAGCGATCAACTTTAATTTCTTACTGCTGGTTATTTCTCCTGGTCACTTGCCGGCTTTACTTCAGTTAAACTTGCTCGGGTGTTTGCGAAGGGCTACGTGCCTGTGGGAGATGCTGCTCCGCTCTATGCTTCCGCTCGCTG
Organism: Erpetoichthys calabaricus; assembly: GCF_900747795.2. Lineage (NCBI taxonomy): Eukaryota > Metazoa > Chordata > Cladistia > Polypteriformes > Polypteridae > Erpetoichthys > Erpetoichthys calabaricus. The sequence goes on along the minus strand of NC_041394.2, from coordinate 341,570,406 downwards.
CTCCCTAAACACTTCCATCCTTTCCCATAACTCACTGACCATCTCTCCTAAACACCTCCATGCTTCCACAGCTATGTCATCTGGACCAACAGCCTTTCCATTCTTCATCCTCTTCATAGCTGTTCTTACTTCCTCCTTACTATTCCGTTAAACTTCCTGATTCAAAGTCTCCACGTCATCCAACCTTCTTTCTCTCTCATTCTCTTCATTCATTAACCTCTCAAAGTACATTGTCCATCTCTTCATCACACCCTCCTCTCTTGTGAGTACATTTCCATCTGTTTCCTTTATGACCCTAACCTGCTGCACGTCTTTCAAACCTCAGTCCCTCTGTCTAGCCCATCGGTCCTGTTCTCTCTCCTTAGTGTCCAACCTCTCATACAACTCATCATACGCCTTTTCTTTAGGCTTCGCCACCTCTCTCTTCACCTTGCGCCGAATCTCCTTGTACTCTTGATTACTTTCTGCATCTCTCTGACTATCCCACTTCTTCTTCACCATCCACTACCTCTGTATACTCTCCTATACTTCCCCATTCCACCACCAGGTCTTCTTTTCCTTCTTCCTCTTTCCAGATGTCACACCAGCACCCTTCTTGCTGTCACCCTTAATACATATGCTATAGTTTCCCAACTGTCTGGTAACTCTTCACTTCCACCCAGTGCCTGTCTTACCTCCTCCCTAAACGTAACCTTGCAGTCTTCCTTTTTCAACTTCCACCATTTGATCCTTGGCTCTGCCCTCACTCTCTTCCTCTTCTTGATCTCCAACATCATCATACAGACCACCATCCTATGCTGCTTAACTATGCTTTCCCCTGACACCACTTTGCAGTGTCCAGTCTCCTTCAGACTGACCCTCCTGCATAGGATGTAATCTACCTGTGTTCATCTTCCTCCACTCAGAACATTTCCACCACCATGCCTCACATTTGGTTTGAGGTTCTTCTCCTGAAAATGCTATCTTTGGTTTGTGCCAAACAAGATTTATAAGGCCAACAGTAGCCCAATTTCTGCCAGCACCCTGTTGGCTAACAGTACTGGTGGTGGTCGTCGTTGTTAACCCGGGGCTCAACCGATCCATTATGGAAATTTGTATTTCTGTCCGCATACTGATTTGGCAAAATTTTACACCGGATGCCCTTCTTGACATAACCCTCCCCATTTATCTGGGCTTGGGACCGGCGCTAAGAAACACACTGGTTTGTGCATCCCCTGTGGCTGGGTTAGAAATAAAACTTAATATAAGCAGTCTAAATGCAAATGGCAAATTGATTTTTTTTCAACATATTTGTCTTTGACATTTTAATTTCCAAAAAGTGACACACAGGGACATAAAGTCCCATGGTCTCTAGGAAAAAGAATCCTAGCTGGTAAAAGAATAAAATAATGAATGGCTGCACTTACTGTGTTTGAGCAATCGTGGACAGTTTTGTCATTTTTTTCTTTTGGACATTCTAGTTAAACACACACAGTGCAGTGTGCATCTTCTTATTGTCTTGGATTGTGCTCTTTTAATGTAGTTGTCCCATTCTTTAAAGCCACAGTTTTCACCCAACTCTCTTAAGCACTAATGTGTTACTCATAAGCACATCCGGCTTTACAGACTTGAAAGTGGGAAAAGTCAAATACTAATAACAAATAGTTTTAAAAGAAGCACATGCATGTTTTCAAGCAAACTAACGTTTTTACTTTACATTCAATTCTGTATATACTTAATTTTAATATGAAGGCTCAAATCTTATTTTATTTTTGGTTAATTTGACAGCCCTGATTATAACCAAAGTGTCAAGTCTGTCTTTTAGATTTTAAAAATGCCAGTGAATATAAAACTGTACAGATATATGTGTGTGTGTGTGTGTGTGTGTTTAACGATTCGGTTCCAAAGATTTTAAGTTTAATGAGTATAAGTGGTCTGCAGAGGTTTTTGTTAAGTTAAGTTTCTGTTAAGTGGTGTTATTTATTCCGTTGTCATTGTATCCTTTACTCTTTATCTTTTATTTTTTTATTTTTTGTTTAATTTGACCAATCCCAAAAAAAAGTTATGTGGCATTTAAAGCTACAGCCTGCAAAAACATTCACCACATAATCAACAGGTAGCCAGCCAATAATGGCAGATGTCATTTATGTACGAGTGCACATGGAATGCAAAAGGTAAATGTTAAACAAATAAATGGTACGTTTTTCTGATAGGTATTGGGACGGCTGAGCTGTTAGCTAAACAAACTAACTTGATGGACTTTCTTGGCTCTTCTTGTTTATCAATTTTTTTTATGTTCTTGTGTAGTCCCATTTTCCTCAATCTCATAAATGTGTGCCTTTGCATCAGCAGATAAGGTACGCAAAAATTCTCAGATCTCTCAGTCCCATATTAGTGTATCTGAATTATTTTATTATGGTCATTTAATCATTCCTGCAATAATCTGTTTAAAAATATATATTTCATTCTGAAATACATTTCTGGTCAAAAGTTTAGGGTCAGCAAGAAATGTTCATGTTTTTGATTGCAATTAATACCATTTTTCATGAAAATACAATTACATTGTTTTAAAATAGAGCCAAGGCATTACTAGTGTTAGCTATTCAACTGACTGATTTTTCATTTATTACTGACATGTGACTGCAAAGCCCCATTTTTAGTATGAACCCCATCAGTGTCCAACTGGTAAACTCCACTTGCATATCCTTAATTAGTTATTTTAAATTGGTTATTAGAGAAACCTTTAATTGCCTTAGCGCTGCTGAAAAGTGTTATTCTGTTCACTTGTGTTATAAGGTACTGGCATTCCTAAAGTTCATCTCTTGGTTCAAAATGGCCAAAATGAAGTGGCTTTCTCAAGAGCTACACACACTGCATGTTACTTCCCTTCTGTACACTAGAATTGAGATATTCTACTAAAGGGTGATCTCATTTTAACTCTGAAGTTACCTCACCAGAGAGATTTCAGATGATTGTGTGGGTACGTCAATTAGAATGCCTTAAGTTTGAGTTTCTTCCAGTCGATTAGAAAGGCACCTCAACAATATTTTGAATTACATAGCAGATAACTTTCAAGATATATGATTGTGTGTACCCAACAACTTTTCTGAGTATATGGTCTTTTTAGAGACTTTGGATTGAGTGCTTAAACGATTACCATCTACAAACTGTGTAGACCTACTAAAAGACTTCAACAGTCATGTAGGGAAAGACAGAGCTACTGTACATGGAGGAATGTGATTGAAAGCAATGACCTGTATGATTTGAGCCCAAGTGATGAATTGTTATTGTATTTCCTTGCTGGTGGATGTTTCTCTTCACCAAATGCCACATTTGATCACAAGGTTTATCATGAGTTTACCAGAATATCTTGGGCCAACAGTCATTGATTGACTGTGGTTTCTTCATCTACTCTGAGGGCCACTTGTTCTCTGCATTTGGTTTAAGAGAAGTAGCGAGCTGTCAACTGATCACTTAGTGCTGAGCTGGTTCAAATGGATGACCCACACAGACAGTGAAAGCTTCTGTTCAGATTGAGTATGTCTCCAGATGAGCTTCTACTGCATCGTGGCAGGCATCAGGGGCACAGAGTCTGAAAAGACCACATTCAACACCTCAGCATTAGAGACCACCACTAGGAGTTCTGGCCAGATGCTCATTGGTGCCTATCAAGATATCCAGTTTAGCAGTAAAGGAAGCTGTCAAGTTGAAGAGACTTTCACTGTAAAGTTAGCAAGAGAATTTCTTGATGAGGCATCCGACACCTTTTTTTGGTTCATTTCAGTCACATTTTTTGATTAACGAGAACCTACAGAAAGAGTGCACATCAATGGGAGTGAGCGACAGCTGTTAATAGCAGAGTGAAGTGAATTTGTTCATTTTTCATTTTAGTTCCATTTGATTTATTTTTGTGTAAGCCTTTTCACTGGGTACAGACTTGCTTGGTGTGCTTGAAGTTTCCAGCTATAAAGGTCTGACAAAAATAATTAAAGCAGACATCTGTTACAAACACAAATATTATGTGAAATAAGTAGTAATACAAACCATATTTCAACAGCATAAATAAATCCTGACCATACACATGCATTAGTGCTATAATGGAGATTTATAAAGCTGTTTTTATAAAGTTTCTATAGGTTTTAAAGAAAAATAAGAGAATTACAAACATCAACAAGACAGGAAAAGTCTCCAGCACATGCGCCTTGATTAAAGTAAAACAAATAGTTATAATCAGCTCAAATACTTTTTTCAAGAGGGGATAATAGTGGATGGAGAGGGAATTGTAATGGAAGCAGTTGAACATTCTAAGAGAATTCATTTATAAAACAAATTCCTCCAGGCTCGTGTTAAACATGCAAGTTGCCAGAAGGATCTTGGCAGCTGTAGGGCTTACTAAAAGAAGTGAAACAGTCTGAAGAAAAATCCAGCAGTACATGAAGGTGTGATGAGCTTGAAACAGTAACATGCAGAGCAAATAAGAGACCGGGAAACTGAGGACCATACAGTAAAGATGTGGTGGGAGGGTAGGACCAGAATGTATTAATAAAAAAAAAAAGAAAAATAGGGAAATATATGTGAACATAAATTGAAAATAAGGTAGGGCTAAACACTTTTAGTGCCTTTCCTTTGGAGTTGTATACTTTTTATATTCTTTTATATTGGACAAAATTATAATTGATTTTTGGAAGTGTTTAAAACTGAATCCTATCTCTACTGGCATAGATTTTAAACATGGTAGTAGAAAAAAAAATTAAAAATCAAAATGATGTGATGAGATAGGAGAGGACAAAGATACACTGCTGCATTTGAGGAAAAAACATAGCTGAAGGTAAAAGAAAAAAGTAGAGGGTGAAACTAAGATTTAGAGCAGAGGTCTTATAACAAAAGGTTTACACTGTTTAGTTTACATACAGTTTAAACTTTATATATGTAGTGATTTTGCTCATGTTATGTGCAGTTATCAAGTTCAGATGCATCCTAAGTCTTATGATTGTTAATGCTTATAAAAGATTGTTCATAATTTTAACCAGCATTTTAATGTTATTTAATGTCAATAATAGGACAGTGGGTTGAAAATATTTTTTTTTCCCTTTTTAAACTTCATACAGGAAACAAAGACCACTGCTGTTCTGAATGTGGTAAACGATTCTACAAAAGCAGTCATCTTCAGAGCCACACTAGAATTCACACAGGAGAGAAACCATATTACTGTTCCGAATGTGGCAAACAATTTCGTGTAAGGAGAGATCTTCAGAGCCACACTACCGTTCACACGGGAGAGAAGCCATATTGCTGTTCTGAATGTGGCAAACGATTCTGTTACAGGAGTGGTCTTTGGAGACATAAACGGATTCACATGGGAAAGAAGCCATATCGCTGTTCAGAGTGTGGCAAACAGTTCTGTGAAAAGAAAGATCTTCAGAACCACACTACAATTCACACAGGAGAGAAGCCATATTGCTGTTCTGAATGTGGCAAACGATTCTATTACAGCAGTGGCCTTTGGACCCACACAAAAATTCACACAGGAGCAAAGAAGACATATTGCTGTTCTGAATGTGGCAAACAATTCCGCGAAAGAAGTGCTCTTCAAAATCACACTACAATTCACACAGGAGAGAAACCATATTCCTGTTCTGAATGTGGCAAACAATTCCATTACAGGAGTGGTCTGTGGAGACACAAACGAATTCACGCTGGAGAGAAGCCTTTTATTTGTTTGGACTGTGGCAAACAATTCTCTGACCGGAGTACTCTTCAGACCCATATTAGAATTCACACAGGAGAGAAGCCATTTTCCTGTTTGGAATGTGGCAAACAATTTTGTGACAGGAGTAATCTTCGGACCCACAATAAAACTCACACAGGAGAGAAGCCATTTTCCTGTTTGGAATGTGGCAAACATTTCCGTAACAGAGCTAATCTTCAGAGCCACACTAGAATTCACATTGGAGAGAAACCATGTTGCTGTTTGGAATGTGGCAGAAAATTCTATGATGACGGTGATCTTCAGAGGCACATTAGAATTCACTCCAGAAAAACGAGCATACTTTAGGAATCAAGAGTGAGATTCATTCCTGTCTTAAAAATTTTGCAAACTAAACAATTGTTGAGAAATTAGTCTCTTGAAAAAAGCCCTAAAGAGTAAATTAGACATGAAAGGAGGAGGAAGGAGTCAAAAGTCTTGATGAGTACTTTCAAATAGTGGGCCTTAATTCTGCAAGATTCATACTAAATCTCATCAAGGCAAAACTACATTGTTCATGTGAAAATGATGAAGAAAAATAAATCATAGTGGATGAACATCAAAAGCGCTCAAACCCCTGCCTCGGCACTAGGGTAGGTGATGAAGATAACAACTTTGAAATGGTCCAAATATGTTGCTTGTGTCACACACAATAGAACACACACTAATTAATGGCTCTGTGGGAGGGCTGAGAGCACGAAAAGTTCAAGCAAAATTCCAATAATGGAAATTGCAGTATTCCATATTAACATACCTTAGCTTCACAATGCCGAACAATAAACTCAAAACTTTGGCTAAAGCACAAAAGTTAAGAAGGTACAAATGGAAACACACTGAATAGGAATAAGGGATTAATACAAAAAAGTTCTATGGTGGACCTGAAAGTAACTATATCACCTAACAAAAAAGAAACTGAGGAATGTTGGGGAAGCATTGATGAAAATTCTCAAAAGTAACAACAAAGAAAGAACACAGATAACTAAACTACAAATGGAAATGGAAATAACCCAATTGCAAGAAATGTCATGAACTGTGGTAAAAGCAGAAGAGTTCAAAATACAAATTCAAAACTCCTGCTAACTGGAAGACATCCAATCCAGATGTACCTAACTTCTAACAACATCTAGAATTAGGATTTGGCTAACTGTAAAAATATGATAATGTAACAGCTAGAGATGACTACATAGCGTCTCACTACAGGGAGTGGCCTTCCTGCTTTCAAAACTGTAAAAACCAACATACTTGTCACTCTCTCAGCACATCAAGAGACTTATTTATTATCGGCACGAACAACATACAATGTTTTAAATAGACCTCAGACCTAAATGTTACTTTTGCTCTCCAAGAAAATATTAAAACATACAAAGACTTGGTATCCTTGACTATAGGCCATTTATCAGCCAAGAATACCTTCTTCTCGTACTGTCCCTAACTATTGAGTGGCGCCGTCACTCTCAGCCTTAAAACCCCGCAGCACAGAGCTAAATGGCAAAATCTCCAGCTACTTCAGGTGCTCTTAGAAATCTACATTATTACTTCAATCATTCTAGACATTAAGACAAAGCATAGAAAGATGAAAACATGTTACTATTTATTAAAGAACAATAATAAGTAAAAGAAAATAAGATCAATAGTAAAGTCTGGATAAAATAGTTTTAAAAAAGCTTACTGAAAGGAATCAGTGATGTCAAGGATGAACGTCGCAGGGCGGCGTTTGATTTAGCAATCGATGTTCATGAGAATGCTGTTAACTGACGATCAGATGAAAACTGGTCACACGTGTCTTTGTTTTATTCTCTGACGTCGCTCTTCCATCGTCACTGTTTCCCTTCTTCTTCTGCTGATGTTTCTTTCAAAATGAGGCATATTTATTATAAAGTTTTATGGATGAATTTTGCTCCCCAGGTAATAAAGTTCTTTGATATTGCCTCAGTCTTCCTTTCCCAGGCTGTAAACCCAATTGTTGTCCCAGATATCCATCCATAAAGTAATCAATAGCCTGAGGTATCAGCTCAGGCTTCCTTTTCCCAGGCTGTAAACCAAATTAGCACTAAGCTATGAACAACTGTTATAAAAATGAGGTATAAGGAAGAGGATATGCCTTTTTATTATAATGCATCCTACATTTGAATTCATCTTGTTGGGATTGAGCAAAATATAATACAGAATAAGATGTAGATTTTATACACCATAACAATTGGCTAACTAAAAAGATTACAATATGCAAGCTTTCGAGGCAACTCCAGGCCCCTTCTTCAGGTGATTACAGATGATTACATCTTGCCTGAAGAAGGGGCCTGAGTTGCCTTGAAAGCTTGCATATTGTAATCTTTTTAGTTAGCCAATAAAGGGTGTCATTTTGCTTGACTTTTCTCACCCTTCATTAGGAGTTTGTTATCAGAAATTTGAAATTAGAAGATACTTATTGTTGCTTGGGATTTATTTAAGGAAAAAGTCATAAGTCAAGATCGATAGATAGACAGTAAGTGGAACAAAAAAGGATCCTCAGGAGCTCCCTCGCAACACAAGAAAAGTCCAACCATACACCAGTTTGTACACTCCGGCCTTACCCTACAGTTTTAGAATAAGCAACTGGCAACAAAATGATCTTCACAAACAGTGCACCAAAAGAAGAAAAGTGCAGCCTGCCTACCAACAATTTTACAAGAATTTGTGAACATAATTTACACACCAAGGTCAGGAGCAGACATGAGCTTGAAGTCCACTACACATGGACTGTAGATCAGCAATAACCTGATGAACTCCAAGGCCCCCACATGCACAAAGTATTAAACTACAAAGGAAGAAAATCCAAAGCAACCTTCCTAATAAACCCTGCTCCACGATTCAGAAACAGTAAAGGAGTGGCAGAAACTCCTCCACCTTATGCAAGGATTGAGCCAGAACAATACACTAACTGACAGGACCAATAACTTAAAAAAAAAATTAGACTAACACAAAAGCAAAATCTTGTGTCAATGCAACAAATATGGTGGGGAAATATCAACAACATTCCATTAGATGGCTCTTAATGAGTGACCTTTGACAGAAAAATGAGTGCCTAGTCATGGCTGAAAAAGATAGTGGCCTGTGCACAAGGAAGGAGAGGGCATCATTAAAAAAAATCTAGCACAAGAGAGAAATGCTATTTCTGCCACAGAGAGCTGGACACTATCAAACATCCGGTTGCTGGGTGTGCAGTACAAATAGCTGACCGGCTAATTCAATACAATTTCTGAAGAAAAAAAACAACATACCAGCAGCAGGGAGACACAGAGACCACAATCCAGATCACATCACAGACAGTGAAAAGGTGTTAGACACTTGGGATGCACCAACTCCAACTAACAGAAAAAAAATGCCTGAAAATGGGATATAATTATCAAGGAAAAACATAGTCCAAGAAAGCCTGACATCAAATGGTATCAGTCTCAAGTGAATACTCGTTACAAAAACAACCAGGAAATGAAATCCAGTGTGTACCAAATGTCAAACAAACATTTAAATAATGCCAGAGTTGTTGGGATCTTTATTTAGTTGCAAATTATTGAAATCTTTGAAGATTTCTTGTTGGAGACACAGGGCACTTTTTATAGACCTCCATGGAGGGTCCGGTTTCAGAAATTACAAAGTAGAAAGGAGAGCTTTGCAATTGTCCAGTTTTTCAATTGATCAGAGCTCTTTACAAAAAAAATTAGATTTAAACAACTAAACTAAATGAGAGCTCCATTTTTGCAACTGAGCTAAGAAAACCCATTCTGACCAAAACAAAAAAACAAAATCCTAAAAGAAGGCATTCACCTTCCCCCTTCCTTCTCATCCAGAATGAGCACAACATGAAACACCAGGCTTATCCCCTCTCAGCAGAGTGCACTATGACATTTTTACAGACACGCTGAAAATGTTGCTTAATCATTATCACTCAGTCAAGGTTATTTTCTTATAGAAATCAAAAGGTGTACTTCTGATTAAGCGAAAACACTCAGAATCCTGCATTGCTTTTCAGCTTTCCCATCAAACAATGCACTCGTATTTAGTTTTAAAAGACTTTCAGGGTAAGGCTTACCACTTGAAATCTGTCAGCTTTCAAAACTGAAGGTATGTCTCATACAGAAGCTTTATGGCTGTGCTAATTGTAATGAAAGATTCTGACATCTGTGTGGCAAACCACACAAAAGCGGTGCTTGTCCTGCTGATGTTAACGTGCTAAATGTTTCTGCACCATTAGCATTTTTCAAACCCACTGGAAAATTCATACCTGAGAAAATGAATTGGGAACTAAGCGGGAAAAACTTGAGTGAACATGTGCAGACATGAATGGAACCTGCTGTTAACTCTTTTAGGGCTAATTTTTTTTTTGTTTCTTTTCTCCCAGGGCTGAATATTTTTCCAAAAACTAACATTTTTTAAAAAAGAACACAAAGCAATTGTTTAACATATCAAATCAACAAAAAATATTTACTTTTGACAAATGTTACTGTCTTGCATGTTGTATGAGCCTGCATACTCTATGATTTCACATCCATATCACATACATTTTACACAGCAAAGTCTGATCTCGCTCAAAGCAGCCAATTCCAGTCATTGCCACACTGCACTCCTTACAATATGTGTTGCTTTGGTGCCTATTTTTCAATTGTCTGTTGCTGCACTTTCTAACATATATTGTTAGTGTGTACTGTAGAGAGACAAGTCACCCATTTGCCATCGTGCCATGCCACTGCCACCAAGTGTTCTGCCTGCATGAAAACCGTATTGTCACCTCTTTTCATCTTCTGAAACTTTATGAACTTTATGTATGGCATTAAAGCCTGGCTCACCCCATGGGATTTGCTTCTGTTTATTACAGAAGTGAATAAAACTTTGCAGCAGCACGTACCTAAGCCACCAGGGGACAAAACACGTTTGGACCAATGCTCCCTGAAGTTACATCACCAGTTCTGTCCCATCTCTATTTGTAATGCCACAGCGCACTTCATCTCGTCTTTCGTTGTGGGTTTCCACTTTGAAAAACGAGAATGCGATGCAAACGCAGCCCGCGATTCAAAATAAAAATCTCTGCCTACCTGTTTGTCTCGTCTGACAGTAGCTGAAAAGCAGCATCAGGAGAGAGCAGCCTGAAGTACAGCAGCTGGTGATCTGTCGTGTCCAACAGCAAGCCATGCCGTCTTGTAAACTCCGGTAGCCAGATCGGCTCTCAACGGATCAATGTCTGTGTATTTATCCCATGCGAACCTTGCCGTAGATGCATCGGCTGCGCAAAGGCACTCAACTGGCAGAAGATCCACTGGCGCGGCATCGGCTGGTGTCTGATCAGCTGATGCCTGCTTCTCACTCTCTTGCTCGATCTCCTGATCACTGCCAATAAAATCTGATTCTGAAAAATCAAGAGTCCGACTCCGCGATAATGCGCAAAACAACGTCTGCCAAGTGTTTTCTTTTCTGCACTTGCTTCGCTGCCTTTTCACATGTCGGTGCCATCTTGCCTTTGTTTACATTTCGCAACTCATGCACAAGCAAGGTTTAGTTGCCGAGTCAATGAGTCTAGCATTCCTCCAAGCACAGAGGGAATGCCTGTGGCGTGACAGTGAGATTTGTCGCCATTAACAGCTGATTGTCGCCCCCTATCCCTGGATGTCGACTTTTGTCGACATTCGCCTTCAACCCCTCCTGTCGACAAAAGTCGACATCCGCCCCAAAAAGAGTTAAGCAATGTTGGACTGGCAGTAAAGAGAAATGTTTTGAGGAGTTAAGAAAATACGGAATGAGTGAAACTGACCAGGAGATCACTACAAGTGGCACAAGTCCTCAACGGAAAATCTCTGGTAAAAACAAGAACTAAAGATAAACAAGTAGCACAGACCCACTTATGTCCAAAATGGATAACAGAAGGTTAGGTGGCCAAGAAAATCCATGCAAAGAGAGAAGGGGCATCATTGACACAGGAAAATGTGGCCCAGGAAATGAAGGAAAACCTCCTGGATCTCACTGAGACAGACAAGTAGGGAGAAGCTGCAGGAGCGATGATTAAACTGCGCTGAACACAACCTTATATTTAAGGTAAACAGGTCAGTAACTGAAATAAAGCAAAGTACCAAGAGAGAAGAGTCAAGTTAGCAGGGTCACAAACGGTGCCACTCCTCCCTAATCCTCTGGACTGCAACCGCTGGAGTTACAAAAAAATGAAAAGACGTCAGACCAAGTCACCTGAGCTGTCTGTGCACTAGCTGAGCAGACCTTTAATGATCTGGTTAGTCACTATCGATTAAATACACAACAATACACGTTAATGCTAACAGAAGTTTGGACACCCCTGGTCAAAATGTTTGTTACTGTGAATAGCTAAGTAAACAATGAATCGATTTCCAAAAGGCATAGAGTTAAAGATGACACATTTTTTAATAATTGAAGCAAGGTTACTTTTTATTTAATCTTTTATCATTTACAGTTTCAAATTAACAAAAAAGGAAAAAGGGCCTGAAGCAAAAAGTTTGGGCACCCAACATGGTCAGGACTTAGTAAGACCCCCTTTGGCAAGCATCACAGCCTGTGAACACTTTTTGTAACTAGCTTAAGAGTCTTTCAGTTCTTATTTGGGGATTTTCGCCCCTTCGTTCTTGCAAAAGGCTTCTAGTTCAGTCGGAGTCTTGCATGCACTGCTCTTTTGAAATCTTTCCACGGATTTTCAATTATGTTTCAGTCAAGGGGACTGTGAGAACCATTACAAAACCTTCAGCTTATACCACCTGAGGTGTGTTTCAGAACGTTATTCTGCTTGTAGAAGCCATCCTATTTTCATCTTCTGCTTATTTTACAAATGGTGTGATGCTGGATTCCAGAATTTGCTGATATTTCATTGAATAAATGGGAGTGATCTCTGGGCCACTGGCTGCAGCATCAATACACGATTGTCCCACACCCCATCCTTAACAGTTGGAGATGTGTCCTCTTCGTGGAATTCTCCGCCATTTCTTTCCTCTGAACATATCTTCATACTTTTACACAACTGTGGTCAAAAAACTGTATTTTGACTTCACCAGTCTACTGGACTCATTTCTGAAATGCATCAGGCTTGTTTAGATGTTCATTTGTAAACTTGAGTTGCCGATTTTTATGAGGAGGAAAGAGGAAATGCTTAGTTCCGCTGACTCTACCATGAAGGTCATATTTGTTCAGGTGTTGCTGCACAGTTAAACAGGGCACCACCACTCCAGAGTCTGCTAAATCTTCCTGAAGTCAAATGGGGGTTTGATTTGCCTTTTTAACAATCCTACAAGAAAATGTTCTCAGACTTTCATACCTTAACCTGACCTCCAATTTTCCTGTTAACTGCCATTTCTTAATTAGATCACACACTGAGGAAAGGGCTACCTGAAAACTTTATCTTCTTGTTTGTAGCCTTCTCCTGCTTTGGGGGCATCAAATATTTTATTTCTCAGAAGGCAAGGCAGCTGTTTAGAGGAGCCCATAGTTGCTGATTGTTGGAACAAGATCTGCGGAATCCAAGTATTTGCATATACAGCTTTGAAATGTGCAGCACCCGGCCATTCCTAATGATGATTATGAACAAGGCATAGCCCGAAAGGAGCTAATGTAGAGTCTGAGACCTTGGGAAATGTTATCTGAGACCACCAATCACTTGGGATGCCCAAACTTTTGTATGGTGCTCCTTTCCTTTTTTCACTCTACAATGGAACAAGACAAAAATAATACACATCTTGCTTAAAATGCTGAAACGAGTGTCATACCTGTTGGAGATCAGTTCATCTTCCACTTACTTAACTGTTCACCGGAAGAGAAATTCTATTCCGATTCCTCCATAGGAAAGTACAGGAAGAAGAAATCAGAAACCCAGCTGCCTAATAAAGGGATTTGGGCCACATGCCTGTAAGCAGAATGAAGAAAGCTCCCCTAGAATGGAAACATAGTGACCTGCCAATACCAAGGATGACACGGAGTCCTCATCTGTTTGGCTCATCCCGGTCATGACTATCAGCAGTGGTGGGTTGAAGGGGCTCCCGGTTGGACTCGGTAGTGTGGGGTCGACACAGTCTCCCTCTAATGAACTTTGTCCTCTTCATGCTGTGACTGTTCATCTTTTCCACATTTTTGTCTTCTGTCCTCACTTCTTATTTCTCTTTAATTCACTGAAAGGCACTATATATGCTATGATTTAATCCCTTGTTTTGGCCATGTAGTCACCAACTCAAATGCTTCTTCTAAGACTCCATCTGTCATTCTTGATAAACTCTTCCCTTCACACTTGTTGGTCCAGTCCTGGTGTCTCTCATATTTCTGTAATCTCCACTGGTCACTTTGGGGTTGGTCACCTCTGACACAATCAGATGATGTAGTGGACCCATCTACTGGGTGAGGTCACTTTATTAAACCACCCATGTCAGCACCAGCATTATGAGACCAAGTCAAGTGAACAAAACATCTAAAAACATCAGTGGACAGAAAATTCACAGTTCAGAGACATGAAGGTTCGGTGGATTGGAGATGCTCAATTTGCCCCTGGTGTGTGTGTGTGTTTGTGTGTGTTCATCCTGTGGTGAGCTGCCATCCTGTCCAGATGTTGTTCCTGCCTTGCAGGGCATGACTGCTGGGAGAAGCTCCAGTTGCCCCACCACTCTGCTTAGGATGAGCAGGTTTGGAAAATGGAGAAATGCAGTATTGTTTTAACAATGTTTTTGTTTCTCACTTTTCTCTTTTAGTAACATTTATGTGAGAAACATGTTTGAATAAAAAAAACAATATTATGTGGTCATTGTTATTTGTCTGTTTATGACTCTGCTATCATTATGGTAACATTCCTCTTCTGGGGTCCCAGTGTGGTACACATTTTCTAATTTAGGTCCTCGGAGTAAAATGTTTAAGACCCCCACTGGTGTAAAAACTAGAGAAGTGATTCCCAAATTCAGCTTTGGAGCGGCTACAGCTCCACAGCAGTTTCACAAGGCAGCACTATGAAGACTTCAAGAAATGTTGGACCAGCCGATGTTCTTAAAGGAGCAGGAGGAGCATCACAGTGTGCTTCCCATCCAGGGCCGAGAGGCTTCTGAGTATATATGGACAGGGCTGAAGCAGAGTCCAGTTTTTATTTTTTAAGGCTGCTAATAACCGTTTATGGACTGAATTAACATCAGGTTAATAGCTTTTATTATTTATTTTTTCTTTTTGTCTTTATTTTTAGTTTCTCGTATATGAATTATAGGGAAAGTATTGTGATCGTCCAAAGATTTGATATCGAGATTTTGATGAATCTCAACATTTTAGACCTCCCCGAGTCCAAAAATACCATTTATTGAATTATATCTGTGTGTCTGTCTGTGTGTGTGTGTAAACACGATAACTTGAGTACGCTTTCACTTATGTCAACTAAATTTTGCATACAAGTATTAAGTACAAAATGTAGATTTCTATCAACTTTTGGGCTATTTCCGTTAATTGGAAGTGGTACTTTACCTTTTATTCATGCAGTTGCACAGTTCAATTTATTCAAATTTACTTTGATAATAATTGTTCAATATATTATTAATTTGAGTTGTTGTTGATGGTTCTTTAATGTCCATCCATCCATCCATTTTCCAACCCGCTGAATCCGAACATAGGGTCACGGGGGTCTGCTGGAGCCAATCCCAGCCAACACAGGGCACAAGGCAGGAACCAATCCTGGGCAGGGTGCCAACCCACCGCAGGACACACACACACACACACACACCCACACACCAAGCACACACTAGGGCCAATTTAGAATCGCCAATCCACCTAACCTGCATGTCTTTGGACTGTGGGAGGAAACCGGAGCACCCGGAGGAAACCCACGCAGACACGGGGAGAACATGCAAACTCCACGCAGGGAGGACCTGGGAAGCGAACCCAGGTCCCCAGATCTCCCAACTGCGAGGCAGCAGCGCTACCCACTGCGCCACCGTGCCGCCGGTTCTTTAATGTACGTAATATAAAAATGTAATCATTGTCTTGCGCTTTACTCCTCAAATATCCATCCCCATATCTGAGTATACAAGAAAGTCGAGGGGAGACCACTCTCGATTTTTCCCTCATTTATCAACCGTCTCCAAACAGCTTGATTCTGCACTTCCTTGCCCATCAAGACCTTTTCCTTCTTATCTTCTTTTACTTCATCCATCCACCTCCCTTGCTTTCTCTTCTCCTGGACTTCCATTCCCATCACTTTTTTTGTCCACATCTTCATTGTCTCTCCTCCTCAAATGTCCAACCACTTCAACCTACTCTCCTGTACTTTCTTAGATATCTCTTCCACTTTTGTTGTACCTCTGATTGTCTCATTTCTTATTCTGTCCTTTTATGTAACTCCACACATTCATCTCAACATTCTCATTTCTGACTTATCTAATTTCTTCTCCTGCACTTCCTTTACTGCTCATGTTTCAGCTCCATACATCATTGCTGGTCTTAAAGAACTCCCCTTTAGCCTTCACCTCAGGTCTTTGATCACACAACACTCCTGATACCTTCTTCCAATTCTTCCATCCGCATTGGACTCTGTGGGTTAACTCTGCATTTAAATCTTCATCTTGTGCTACCACTGATCCTTGATAGTTAACCATATCCCCTCTTTTGAGGAGCTCTCCCTTCAGGAGAACTTCTGAATCCTGATCATCATTACACTACAGATATTCCATCTTCTTCCTATTTCTCTTCAACACTCTATCTTCCATAGCTCATCTCCACTCTTCCTCTTCTTATCTTGTGCTACACAACACAATGTCATCAGCACACATCCATAACCATGAAATGAGAAAGGGTTGCAGCGTTTTTAAAAACAATACACAACTTGTGTCATGAGGGCTCCAGGCGAGCTCAGCTGCATCGCTCCAAAGATGATTGAGGTGATTCGCTGAACACCCATCCACATGCAGACTCCAGCAGGTCAGTCAAGTGCTTCCTTCACGCCTTGGAGTTGCTGATTGCAGCCCCTGTGCCCAGAGACACTTTTTATAAAGATGGCTGTACTGGAGAATGGGAAGATCAGACCGGAGAGAGAGAGATTCAGATTGGGAATAATGGGCTGAGATTAATGTGGAGTAATGGAGGAGACAGGATTGTGATGAGCCCGTGTGATTTAGAGTGGAGGCAGGTGGTCAGGTGTAGGCCCGTGCTAGTGAGGACAGCCCCACAGATACCAATAGACTGGCAGGTGGAACCCGAACTAAGATTAATGGCTGACTGCACCTGTCAGCAGGTGTCTCTTCTTGCTGCAAGGGCCACACTGCATTAAGGTAATTCACTGATCACCTGTCCACAGAGGAGACGGAGCAAGAAACAGAGGAGATGCCAGATCTTGGAAGGAAGCACTGGTGCTCATGTTGTAAACGAGAGAAGATCTGTCTTTAGTTCTGACCTCATTCTGTTGAACTGTAACCTCCACAGAGCACCAGTATTAACTTTTGGATTTTTTATTTATTTATCAACTATAAGTTTCGCACTTCACTGTTTTTGCACATGTCTGAGATTGTTTTTCAGTAAAAGTACTTATCACTTTGCACCAACCTTTGCTGATTGTTTGTGTCCTCCTTTGCTAGGCTCATCCCAGTTACATTATTGACAGTTCTGGGTTCAACAGATGCTAAAGGATGTGGAGCTAATCCGGATCACCAAAAAACAGATCAAACAGGTAATGGCTTAAGGACCTGCTCTAACTGGGATCTTGTCTACTACCCCAACTGGGGTCCTCATATACATCCTGGACAATCCTCACATACTTCTCTGGTCCTCCTGTCTCCCTCACGAACTTCCAGACCTCTTGACATAGCATTCCATCATAAGCCTTCTTCAAATGAGTAAACACCAAATGTACAAACTTTTCTGTTTTTCTTGATTCTTCTCTATCAGCAGTCTCAATGCAAAGACTGCATCGGTTGCTCTTCTACCTGTCATAAACCAAACTGCTCCTCCCCTAAGGTGGTCTCCTCCTTCCATTTATTCTTGATCTTATCAAGCTCACGGAAGACCACACCTTGCCCATCTTTCTTTCTTTCTTTCTTTCTTTTTTTTTTATTTTATTAATTTTACTAGCTGATTACCCAGTGGCTTCGCTCACTGAGTGCAAGGGAAAAAAATAAAATGTAGCATTTATAAAATAAGTTTGTTAATTGCCAATTTTATTTTTCAACAAATAAAGAGCATTTACAATAACATAGAAATCAATATAAACAACATTATTAACATCTTTATCATATGAGAATATGAAGTAATATATAAGAAGCACATTGCAGATAAATAAAAATTATTAAACAGTAAAATCTTCTTCTATAATACGCTACCGTGGCTGTTCATTTGTCTGTCCAGGATTTTAAATCACCTGTAGCACGCAAACCATTTCACCTATTGACATGAAATTTGGTACACATATACTACATAACGTCTACGATTGCCTGCGGGGTGATGAGTTTTATCACTCTTTTTATTTTTAATTTTATTTTATTGTAGAATCAACTCTCGGCAGCGCACAGCAGGGCGGCCGTGCGCGCATGCGTACAGGCGCTGTGCTCATTCCCTACCGCCTTCGCTAATCATTCTTGAGGCAGATTGAAGATTTAAGTGCTAGATTAAGTGAAAGGTTAAAGAAAACGTAGTAAGTTATCGCAACACAAACACTGACTTAATCAGTTTTAACGCAAAAAGATGCAGACGAAAAAAGAGAAGCAGCGGGCCGCTAGGGTGGAGTAAAGAAGAGCTGCTCAGGAAGCAGCAAGCGCATCAACCTCTGAGCAAGCGAATGGTAAACGTACAGAGAAAGAGGATGACAGCTAGGAATGCTCAAGTCAAGTGTATTCACTGCACGGCGCCGTTAGTGGTATTTTGATAGAAGAATTTGAACAACATCTAAGAAGCGTAGGCCTATAAATTATTAAACAGTAAAACATTAACATTTAAGAAGTAAAGATACATTAAGTACTACTGCAGTGCTTTCGGGTATACTACATTTTTTGTTTGCCCATTACGTGCATAAATGTATACATTTTTTGGTGTACCTACCCGAGAACACGTGACAGAACTGACCGTGGGAGAAGCATGGATTTTAAACACGCGTTGAGTTCATCCACTGGTGTCCCTCATGGAATAACTGGTAATGTTTGACGAAAATCTCCTGCGAGTAAAACGGCAGTACCTCCCATTATTTTGGTAGGATCTCTGAGATCTGGCATTGCTCTGTTCAAGGCTTCATAAGCTCTTTTATGTGCCATGGTGCACTCATCCCAAACTATATCTATCTATCTATCTATCTATTATCTTTGAATGTTACAAGACTTTTGCCTTTCCAGAGCCGTTGCGTATGTTGCAAATTGGATTTTCGTCGTGAGTGAGGTTCAATGGTAATTGCGATGCCAAATGTGCTGCACGGCCTCCATCTAATAATGTAAAAGCGATTCCCGATGACACTACAGCCAGAGCTATGTCACCATTCGCTCTCTCAGCAAGAATCAGGTTTATTAAGAATGTTTTTCCTGTTCTTCTGTGGTCATACGTAATTTCCGTTAAAAACGCGAAAAGAATTTTATATATGTAGATTGTAATCATCCATACAATTCGATCAAAACCTTGCCCATCTTTCACCTGCTTTATCTGACTAAAATCCTTTCTGGCCTTGTTCCTAGTCTTCACTATTCCAAAAATCCTTCTCTCTCCCTCTTTGGTTTCCAGTTTTTCATACACCTCCTCTAAAGCTTGTGCCTTGACTCTCGCTACTCTGTGCCTCCTTGTTTCTCTGCCTAGACTTTTCCCTGCCTTCAATGACTGGTACCATGTCTTCTTTGCTTTCTTCCAAGCCTTAATCACATCCTGCATCCCTCTGTTCCACCACCATGTCTCTCTGTGTCCAGGTGGGCTCTTCCCTGTCATCTTACTCAACTCCTCTTCACCAGCTCTTAATATAACTTTTCTATTCTTCCCCCACCATTCCTCCACACTCTCAAATGACTGAACTCCATTTAAAACCTTCTCCCTAAACCTGTTCCTACACCCTTCCTCTAATCTCCACCACTTTATCCTTAGTACCGCTTGCTCTGGTGTTATTCTCCTGCTGACTCTGAGCTCCCAGTCCATCAGCACCACTTGATGCTGCACTTTCACACTTTACTCATTTCTGACCGTATAATTCTTTATCACTTTCAAATGAGATCTTCTGACCATCAGAATGTCTATTTGTCTTTCTCTTCCTTTACTACTGTAAACCACAAGCTGATTTACTTTCTTTTCAAAACAATGTATTAACTATGAGCAAAACAGATACTATGGCAAAATCTATTGTCCTCTTCCCTTCCCCTTTTCTCTCTTCTCTCTTCCCCTCTTGATCATCTTTCTACTCTTCCCCATGTTCCCATTTAGATCCATCCATCCATCCATTTTCCAACCCGCTGAATCCCAACACAGGGTCACGGGGGTCTGCTGGAGCCAATCCCAGCCAACACAGGGCACAAGGCAGGGAACCAATCCTGGGCAGGGTGCCAACCCACCGCAGGTCACACACAAACACACCAAGCACACACTAGGGCCAATTTAGAATCGCCAATCCACCTAACCTGCATGTCTTTGAACTGTGGGAGGAAACCGGAGCGCCCGGAGGAAACCCACGCAGAACATGCAAACTCCACGCAGGGAGGACCTGGGAAGCGAACCCAGGTCCCCAGATCTCCCAACTGCGAGGCAGCAGCACTACCCACTGCGCCACCGTGCCGCCCCCATTTAGATCACCACCAACAATTACCTTTTATCCTTCTTGTACCGCCGTAAGCTCTTCATCCATGTGTGCCCAGAAAATGTCTTTCTCCTCTTCCTCACAGCCCACTTGAGGAGCACATGCAAAAATGATATTAACTACAACTATCACTCCTCCTTTTCACACTGACAAGACGCTCTTTGAGTTCTTTGGATACTGTGATAATTGCACCATTCCTCCTCTGCTCATTGGCTCCACTGTACAACAACTGAAATTCTCCTCCCAATTCTTTTACCTTTATCCCTTTCCATCTCGTTTCCTGCACACATCTATCTATCTATCTATCTATCTATCTATCTATCTATCTATCTATCTATCTATCTATCTATCTATCTATCTATCTATCTATCTATCTATCTATCTATCTATCTATCTACATGAATCTCACACTCCTTTCCATCAATTCTGCCAACTCACTTCCTTTTCTAGTCATTGTCCCAACATAGTTTCCCCACTCTTACTTTAAAGTACCCATTTCTTTCCCCTCTCATATCTTCTTCTTCTTCTGCTTCTTCAGAACTAATTTCTTTAGCTGAGCCTGCCTTTGGCCCAGTAGCCATCACTAAATTCCTACAGGAGTTAGGTTAGGGGTTGCCAACTCCAGTCCTGGAGGACCACCGTGGCTGCAGGTTTTCATTCTAACCCTTTTCTTAATTAGTGACCTGTTTTTTCTGCTAATTAACTTCTTTTGAACTAATTTGAATTAACTTGCTCTTGAAGACTCAGACTTCTTAACTGTTTCTTTTTCCTTAATTAGCAGCCAAACAATAATTTGCACCGTGACAGCAGCAACAAGCCATGGAATTAAAGAAAAGGTTTAATTAACGACAAGCACCTCATTAAGCTGCTGGTTGGAGTGAAATTGGTTGGAGTTTGAGGCCCTGACTTAGCTACTCTTCTGTTGGCTCCCTCACTTCATATTTTATTTCTGTTTGGGTGCCACTTAAGGAAAGAAATGAAGCAACTCAGAGGAACGATGAAGAAATCTTAAAGAAGCAATTCAATTAAAATGAATTAACAGCACAAACAGGGCACTCATTAAAAAAGGGTGAGAACGAAAACCTGCAGCCATGGTGGTCCTCCGGGACCGAAGTTGGCGACTCCTGATCGCCAATGCGTACACCTTAGCATTTTCTGAATCTGATTGGATTGGTGCCATCTTGATGTCATTCCTGACACTAACCCTCTCTGTTTATCTGGGCTTGGGACCCGGCAGCGAGTTGAGCGGGTTTAAGCACTTGTTGGCTAAATTGTGTTTTCGCATTTCCATTTTTTTTTTCAAATTATAGATGAAATCTAATTAAAATTTTAACAATATTGAATCCTTTAACTATGTAAATATGGCATCTACCCATCATTAAAAATAAACTAAGTTAAAATGAATGTTCTTTTATCACAGGACAACATTAAACCTCAGAGAGCCGGCACTCCGGATTACTGTGAAGTACAAGTGCGCCCTCCTGTGGTCATCTGACAAATCACACTGGTGTTAATTGCAGGCCTCTCCGGCTCTCTTTTAGGGTTAACAGTCATTTCTTAAGTTTCATGTGGACTGACAAAACGTTTTTGCAGTGTGAAATCTTAGCAGACTCAAGCTAGGAGCCATTGCACAGCCATTGCCATAAGCCATTGCACAGGGTGAAGCAATATGGCTCCTGTTCTTTAACCCTCGTCTTTGATCTTCATGTCAGTCTGTCTAAGTGAGCTTCGATGTGATCAGCTTTTACTGATCCAGCTCTTTACTGTCCTTCACAGGACAAACACTGTCGGCTTGTAAACAAGGTTACTGGTAACAGAATGGGACATTTTGTAATTAAAGACGTCAAAGTGTAACTCTGCTGTTTCAAATGAGGGGCACACGAGCAGGACCGCTGGTGGACTGGCATGGGTTGAACTGTAAAGATCATCTGGATTATTATTATAAACTAGAGATTTGGCGCGCGCTACGCTGCGCGTTGGATGACCACAGTTGAAGGACTCCCTGTTTAAACGCGCCTGGCAGTCGTGAACTGGGTCCTTAATCGCACCGCATTTGATTTTTGCATGGGAAACAAAATTTCAAAACAAAACCCATGATTCACGAAGTGTGGGACGCAGACTAATCAGAATCGTATACATTGTGTAAATGGTTGTAAGGAAGAGGAGTGGAGACGCGTCGTTGCGGTAATGTCTGTGAGTGGTGAGTGTCAGTTTGTTGCGAGCGAGAACGGTGAGAGCGTTCACTCGGAGTTTCTTGGGAGACCGTACGTTTCTGTATATTACGGTTGTTTTGCAATCGTAAGGACCTCTCGTCTGGTGTCTCATTGGCACGCTTTTGCCTCTTTCTTTCGCGATCACGGCGTAATGTGTCTTCTCTCTCTGTAGGGGTTTTAGTTGCCTTTCGTTGTGCGGCAGAGACGCGTCGTTGAGCTAATCTGCGTGAATGCTGAGTGTCCGTTTCTTGCGAGCGACTGGCACGCCTTTGCCTGTTTGCTTCGTGATCACGCTGTGATGTGTCCTCTCTCGCAGGAGCAGGTTCAGTTGCCTTTCGTTTCGGCATTGTTCGATAAGGTCTCCTCCGTACAAGTGCACATGGGTAGCTGAAGACGGAAAGGCATAGTCGGCTGGAAGGGAGAAAATAAGAAAATCGCGGCTTGAAACACCCATCCGACTCAGACGCGGGGCTCGAAATACTCATGTAGCAAAGTATAAATGTTATTTATAATTTTATTTTATTTATTTTTTTGTTATGAACTTCCCCAAAAGAGTTGATCCCTGTAAATAGTTAATAGTATATCAACAATATAATATGTTGTAGTACGGGCGTTAATTAGCGTCACACCTCATAACCTGCATACACCACGTTTTTGGCTCTAACGCCAGAAGGGCGGTGGACGCTGTAAGGGTAGGTTGTGGTTTCTGTTTCTTTAGTGATTTGTTTATTTCATTTACTTTGTGTTAATAATTTATAATCGATTTCATTTATTATTTAATAGAGAGAGGGGAGAAGACGTTAATGTGACGCTCTGTCTATTTTCTTTACTTTTGTTTTGAAAAGGTATGCTATATATATATATATATATATATATATATATATATATATATATATATATATATATATATATTTTTTTTTTTTTTTCTTTAATTTTCATTTGTTGAGAATATATAATTAGGATTTTTTTGTATAAAGTCTATGTGTATTGTAAATAGTTCTCTTTGGAAAATTGGATTATTTTTTTTTTTGTAAATAGTTTTTATATGTAATGTGTTTGTATAAATAAAAACGCGAGAAGCGCGGTGGACGCTGTAGGAGCAGAGGGGAGAAGACGTTAATGTGACGCTCTGTCTATTTCTTTACTTTTCTTTTGAAAAGATTTTCGGCAACAGGAAAAATAAAAGCAAAGGGGAAAGAACGGAGGGGGGTAAGCAGGAATTCTGAGAGGTGAAGGACTGGGGCTTTTCTACGGGGCGGCTATACAGCCAAAAGGAACCCGGACCCGGACACGGACAGCGCACTGGGCTTTTATTATATAGATGTATGGGTACTGTGTGCATGGATCTTAGCTGTAGTTAAACATCATCTCTGGACATTTTCGCATCTAAACAGGGTGAAGCATTTGTTTCCTCCACAACATGAAGACCTGCTATGAGAGACGACCACAAAAAAAAACCCTGGACTTTCAAACACCAAAACTGAGATGTGTTTGAAAGTCTCTGGACTGACTGCACTGTAGAGAGCCTGCATGTTGTGTAAGAGGACATTTGTCACATTCCTGACCTCTTTTCTGTTATACAGTATTCAGTCAGTTTGCTCTCTGATCACAAGTCACCTCAGCCTGGAATCAGGACAAGTCTCAGATTGATGGTGGCTTTGAATCCTGAATCAGGATTTAATATGCAGAGGCTTTCATGCTGAAAAGTACCCCACAAAACAACACACGTTCCTAACTAAAAGAAGATTGTCTTTATTGAGCATGCTATAGTGCCTTTCATATCTCTCTATTATAATACAAAAAATTTTGGGTCGAGACATGAACTGCTCGGAAAGACACTTTGACATCCTGCGAGACTAGACTTTACAACCTTAGGAAGCAAGACCCATGAGACAGTGACATTTGCATGTCACGCCCAACTTAGAAACAATTTAAAACAAGATCACGGACATCTAACTTCTCAGTTTTTGGAATGCTTTTGGTAGACACACTTCATATGCCCCCAGCTCTTAAAAATTGTATATGTTCTAGATGGCACGTCAGCAACTAAGCGAAGAAGAAAGAGCAGCTATGTGCAAATTCTGAAAATAAGGAAAGTAATAATCAGCCCGGACCAAGTGGAATTAAAAACCTCGTTGGTCCAATCGGGGTCAGAAATAAAAGTCTTCATAAAGACGTTCAAAAACGTTGGCGTTATACACATGCAGAGCAGGTTAGAGATTATGAAAGTAGAAAAACTCGAAAGTCTCAAAAAAAAAGAAAGTAAAGATCGCATTAGCACAAACAAACAGAAATTATTAGTCGGTGAAATAACGGAACAGCAAAAAGAGAATGAATACATGGACATAAGTGATATGTCAGAAGTATGTAGATATTGTTTTGCTTTAAACTTTAAATTGGAGACTTGTAGATCGTCAAATTCGTGTTGCCATCATGGAAAAGTAGTGTTGCCTCCCGATGAAGAGGCCTATCCGCTAGAATTAAAAGATTTGTGAAATCCACAAACACTACAGGCAAAATATCCGAATCTACAATAATGTATTCCCGTTCACATCATTCAATACTTAAAATGTAGATTTACACAATAATGGACCATACATTATGAGAATCTGTGGTCCTGCAACAATTAAAGCTACCACAAGTTTAATTTCGAAGAAACTACAATTTGGTCAGGTTTATATTTATGATCACGGAGAAGCGATGCAACATAGAATTGAAAGAGTATGTAACAATTCCCATGAAAATAACAATGTCTTTAAATTGTATATCCAGATAACCAAACCCAGGGGTGGGCAAGCGAAGTGAGCAGGGGGCAGAGCCCCCTAGTTTTCATTATTTTAAAAAATCCTGGCCATCAAAGGCCAATTTCAAACTCCCCATCAAAATTGAAAGACCTTTGTTCCACGGTTGTGTCTGATGCTCTGACCCTTCAGCCATTCTTCATTCTCACTGCTCTTGCCCTTGACTGGACGCTATATGACTTTCCTTTAATGTTCACAATCATCTCGAGGCCTGCTGGTCACTTCCAGACCTTTAAAATCTGTCAGTCCAGACATGAAGTCTCCCCTGTTGAGCTCATCTTAGCCTCTGAAGTTGCAGTGCGTGTGGCGCCCCCTGTCTGTCACTGCATTTTAATTCAAGTTTCTACAGCCCTCATCACCTTCCTGTAGTGAAGTTTGTCTTCTTCGTGCTGTCTCTCTTCATCTTTTTTCCTTGTTCATATAAATGTATTATTATAATTATTACAATTATTATTATCATTTTCCTTCTCCATATAAATGTATTATTATTATTATTATTATTATTATTATTATTATGTCCTCCCTTCGTATTTCCCTTTCATTCTTCAGGTTTCAAATTTTTCTTTGTTGCACTGAAAGACACCATGTATTTAATCTGTTGTGTTTTTCTAAGACTCCATCTGTCATTCTTGATAAACTCTTCCCTTCAGACTTGTTGATCCACTCCTTCCATTTTTTCTCATGTTTTTATAAACTCTTCTAATCACTTTGGGCCTGGTCACCTTTATCAGGGCCATGATGGAGACTCTCTGTACCTGTCATGATCAGGTGATGTGGTGGACCCATCTACCTGGTGAGGACACTTTATTAAGTCATCAATGTAATGGTGGTCACTACCATCTTGACAGCCAGTCAAGTGAACAAAAATGAAAAAGCGTCAATGGAGAGAAGATTCCTGTTCATATTCATATAATGATCCTTCATTTTTAATGGTAATGGTAAGGACTGTCCTGGTCTTAAGGCTGAAGCCAAGCTTGGACACAATGCCAGTCCACCACTGCCCACACCCATAAAGTGCCCATTATGAAGAACCAATTAACCAAAGATGCAGGATTTTGGGAATCGGGAGGGAAACTGGAGAACTTGGAGACAAATCCACAATGCACAGCCAAAAGGCAGATGTTAAAAGTGTGAAAGAAAAATGAACTGCTTACAAGCTACTGAGGGTTAAAAGCTGACAAAGCTGTTTTGCTCTCATGGCAGGTTATTCATACAGGCGTCTGTCAGAAGACACGGTGCAGTACGCTGACCGAGGACAAGTTCCTCTTTAGGAACCCGTCTGTTAGACACAGGAAAGATGACCCTTCCTTCTTTAAGGTCTATCTGAAAAGTAAAAAAAAAAGAAGAACAGATGGCCCATTAGCGTAATAAAATAAAATGCTTAAGTAAATGATATTATGTTTTTTGATTAAGTAAGGGGAAGATGAAGGAAGAAGAAATTATAAAAAGCCAATCGAAAAATGGAACTTTGCTCTTCTGCCTTGCAGCAAAGAATCCAGGTACTCATCTGTGACTGAATAAAAATCGATTTGATTGAACTATTCCCGTCTTCCTCGTGGGGGGGGATTTCTTCCATAGAACCCAGGCACCTGGACAACTGAGACACGGGAGTGAAGAGATTAGCAGTCACTTCCAATCTCCAGCTTACATTCAACACTTCAAATTGACAAACTTAATTGGGGTCCATGTCATGTCATGTTTGCTCCACAGCCTTGCTTGCTTTTCTACTTCAGGCTGATTCGACATTTTCAACAGTTTCAGACAACGCCACTGTGTGGCCATTGAGAGGACTGCACATTCACTGGGAATGACATATGAGGGGTCACCTAATGGTGGGAGGTTTTTCCGTCTCATATCCAAGGTATGGAGGTCAGCTCTCTGCCAGATCTTCTCAGTGTTTTCTTGGTGATGAAATACCCATTGATTACTACTGTCCAGGAGGAAAGTTAGGGTGGCCAGCAGCAACGCATCTATGTGAGGTGCCCAGAACAAAATGACAGATGAACTCCAGTGTGGTTCACTAAATTTTCTTCTTCATTTGGAACTGACAAGACACCTTGAATGACAGAAGTGACTGCAGATGATGCCAGTCAACAGTCAGACAAGCTCAGTGAACAGATGGTCACAACGGAATCGTAAATCCTGGATACAGAAGCTCAGTCAAGTAAGTGATGAAACAACGCAGGAGGGTCGTTGCATCTGAAACACTATAAAACTAGAGATAGCCTGCAGGACAATCCACATACACAGCTGTTCTGTGACTGCAGGGGACCCTGATTTGAGTTTCCTTGTTACTGTGTGACACAGTGCTATCACAATGAGAGCAGAACAATTTCCAAGAGTGGTCATTGCATCCAAGCCAACACTTCTTACTGTCCCTTTACCTTTCTGTTCCTTTATATGTCACCCCAATGTCAGTCCGGAGTCAACTCCACTGGAGTTCCCAATAACACCAGCTACCACTCACAGCTTCTCTGTCCAGAACTTGGAACCACCAGCCACATCGGTCAGGAAGATCTAGATTTGGGGGCTCTGTCCACTCACCTGCCATCATCTTTGTTTCTTTTGACTGTTTATGTTACATTTTAATTACTTTGCTCAAACAAACTAGAATGAACTGAATTTACAGGACACTAATTGCAGCCACTGCAAGCATCCTTTTGTAGTGTACTAGTAATTTATGCAATTCCTACAGCCAGTTTCTTTTGCAATTAGTTACATTGATCTGGAAAATGGGAAATCAGTACAGATGCCACAAAATTTATTTCAATGAATTTAGATCCTGGGAACGGACAGACGCTTGAAGGCTAAGAAGTACAGAAATAGTTCACAGCTCGAAAAAGGGAGAAGTGGGGAGGTAATTAAAAGATCAAACACTTTGATCAGAGTCATTTATTTGTCATCAGGACAAGACAGCCAATCAACTGCGTGCAATGTCACATGTGCGGAAACCTCACGTTGGCATTTAACTTAAATACGACTGTCTGATGAACCAAAAAAATGTTAGGAGGGTGATATAGGAAACGACATCAGTGATCAAGACAAGTAAGTCCACTTAGTTTGGCCGTCAGAAAACGTAACTTCTGGATAACAACGAACAAAAGCCGCCCAAGTCATCTTCACCACTTGACACTTCTGATCGTCAGTAAGCTTTTATAAGACTGTTTATATCCAGACTTTGCTATAAACTTTTGTTTCTCTATTATATTTTACTTAAATGCCACGTTTCTTGGATCTGTAGAGCACTCTAGATCAGGGGTAGGCAACGTCGGTCCTGGAGTGCCACAGTATGTGCAGGTTTTTGTTCCAACCCAGTTCCTTAACGAGAACTCAATTATTGCTGATGAAGCACATATTGCTTAAGTGACATTTTAATGCTTCATTTTAGTGGTTTTACAATAAGATGTAAAACAGGGGTAGGCAATGTCGGTCCTGGTGAGCCGCAGTGGCTACAGGTTTTCATTCCAACCCAATTGCTTAATTAGAAACCAATCATTGCCAATCTCAGACCTTATTTAATTTTATGGCTTGTTAGTCTGTGCAATGTAAGGCTTTTATATCATAGATTTTTTTCCTTTCCAAGGATATCATCCGAATGATTTGAAGCCTAAAACAGATCATTTTCAGTCTGTCACATTTTTCTATTAAGTGTTTTATTAAATCAAACCGTGCATGATGAACACACACAGATGTAATTGGAAAAAAGCTAGCTGGAGAACTGCTGGCTGCTTTGTCTTTTACATCTTATTGCTAATAAGGAGCAATTAAAACACTGAATGCAGCAGTTTAAGATTGAAATAAGCAATTAAGGTTGGAGAACCTTAACAAGCGAGACCACTAA
Organism: Erpetoichthys calabaricus; assembly: GCF_900747795.2. Taxonomy (NCBI): domain Eukaryota; kingdom Metazoa; phylum Chordata; class Cladistia; order Polypteriformes; family Polypteridae; genus Erpetoichthys; species Erpetoichthys calabaricus. The sequence continues at coordinate 341,541,080 of NC_041394.2, read as the reverse complement.
AATGAAGCATTAAAATGTCACTTAAGCAATATGTGCTTCATCAGCAATAATTGAGTTCTCGTTAAGGAACTGGGTTGGAACAAAAACCTGCACATACTGTGGCACTCCAGGACCGACGTTGCCTACCCCTGCTCTAGATCACAAAATCAGCATTTCATTTCCCACCAGCCAAACATGAGAATTCGAGTAAACATTTGTTAAGTTGTAGACAACTTTTTTTTCTTTTTTTTTAATATGTTTATTTGTATCTCTTTACTTAGATAGATAAATCCCCTACAGGTAGTATGGGGTGTTTTCTGCAAAAATAACGCAATTAAAATTATAAAATGCAGTCTATCTTGCAGACTACTGCAAAATTTAAAAACAGCATTCGCAATGTTATTTTCAGCCTCAACAGCAATGAAGCTGCAAAAACGAAAAGTAAAACTGCGGTGGGCTGGCGCCCTGCCTGGGGTTTGTTTCCTGCCTTGCGCCCTGTGTTGGCTGGGATTGGGTCCAGCTGACCCCCGTGACCCTTTAGTTAGGATATAGCGGGTTGGATAATGGATGGATGGAAAACGCGAATAAGCACTGGCGTCACCTGCTGCTAATTGAATTTTCATGCTCCGACCACTTTGCATTTTTATTTTTAAGTTCTCGACATGCAAAGAGCGCGGGTCAATGGGCGTGGCTTTGCGCCTCGATTTCCCACAATTCTTTGTCCTTCGTAGCTGCAAACATTTCACCTCCCTAGTGTGTGCCTCACAGCGAAACCGTCTCACAAAATCCGAAGGTCTCGTATAATTGTAGCTCTGAAGTAATCAATGTGCTATTTATTTGCAATATTTAACATGACAAAAATTAGCTTTACTACGTCATAATTCGCATTTATTTACACCGTGTGGGACGCTTGTATTTTTGTAATATTGTATAATTTACCCCTGTACAGTTTCCACCAACTCCTCCTCCGTGCCATTCCCCTGTAGCCGATCGACGACTCGATCATACTGTTCATTGTTATAACAGTTTAAAGTAAGGTGATACAGTAGTATTTTTTGGTAGTTTTCTATTATCGTGACGCACGGATCAAAATCAGACAATCTACTCCTACCCAAATCCTAAACTTAATCTCACAAACCGGTCAGCAACAGTAACCTGGCGCCTTAATTTGCGTCACGATCATAGAAAAGTACCCTTTTTATTAATTTTCATTCCATTACTTTTCAATAATGATACGGTAGTGATTATGAAGACCTTCCATAATCCGTACTTTTCGTTAAATTCATGCTTCTTTTTCCATCATTTATAAGATTTTTTTAAAATCCACCTCATTAAGAAACAATTAATTGTAACAAACATGAATTGATTTATGTATCAATTTCATATTTATAAACAAAAAAAATAATAATAAACAAACTGGAATCAGTTTTCTGACCACACAAAGTACTGAATATATCACCCTAAAAATATATTTCCAAAATATGCTTGAATACGTGGAAAATATTTTTGAATTGCGTTATTTTAATATCATTCCGTATTATCTTTATATTTGTATGTGATCAGATTGTATGAAATTATATTCATCGTGATATCGCAAATGCCGTTATTTTATTTTATTCACTTCATTTTAATTTTTTGCAGCAATCTTGCGCCAAGATTTTGAAAATGAAATTGAAAAAGAGACTGCATTTTCGCTTTATAATTTTAAAATTAATTTCCTTCTTTGCAGAAAATACCCCCCATCCCATCCCATCCCATACTACAGGTAAGGATAATAAAAAATAAAGGAATAGCAGCCTCGGGAACTGTTAAAACAGGCTGGGGGGATTGAGTAGTGATACAGCCAATCAGTGGCGACTTTGTGTTTCTCCCGGAACCTCCATGAAAGGAAGTAGGCGGGACGACGTGATAGTTGGAATGCAGTTTGATTTCACGCTGGAGAAACAAATCCCAGCTGGTAAAAAGGTACGTACTTATATGAGAATATGAGAGACGGCGTACGGATCTTATTATTGTCAGGTATTCCGATCATAGTCCGTGGGTAGCACGCGAAGGCTCTCCGTAGTTCCTGTAGTGTTGAGAGATTTAAATGCTTCATTCTCGATGGCGATTCCCTATGCACTGATGAGTACTCGCTGGTGGTTTCTATGTCTCCCCTAACTTAACTTAGTCAGATTTGTTTAAGAAAAAGCCCAGAGACATAACCGCAGCCTCTAGACATTCATTTCTCGACTTATTTTCTCACGACTCCAGGAGTAACGAAGATATTTATTATCTTTCGTTTCAGTGCAAACGCGTGATTAAGTCATGACTGCTCAGCTCTGACTCTGCTCGCTCACCTCGGCGCGCTGCTTGTCTTTTTTTTTTCTTTGCGCATGCTCCGTGCCAGAGTCGTCCTTCGAGGTCGGTATCGTGTACGCGCGAATGCTCGCTCTTCTTTTTGCAAGTGTGTAGGCAGTAAAGGAGATGTGGGGCAGTTTTAAAAGTTAATTTCAATATTTAGAAAAACCGTAAGAACTTAAAAAATGGACGTAGGACAATACGGAGCTAAAATAGAATTTACAAATGGAAAACAGCTCTATAACGCGTATAATAATAGTAATTGCAGCGCGAAACGTAGAGGGTATACGAGAGTACGAAGAAACGGTTAAAAAGGATGTTAGGAAGTGTATGACGATGGATTATCTGTAATAAGAAAATGACGTCTGCATCAACAATAAACTGCGGGTTGTCAACAGTAAAGAAAACATTCATGCGGGAGCCGTTCGCCTTCTGATAAAGATGGGCTTTTCTCAAAAGCACAGCCGTTGAAAATGTTCATCACTGAACAGGGACTTCGGGACAGGCCATGTTTAGAACAGTACATGGTGGAACAAACAATAGTGTAAAGGTAAAAATGCACAGTAATGCAAATTCTAACAACTCAAAATTTAAGAGTAAAAGGAGTCCCACTTTAAAAATAGCTTGCCTAAATTTTAGACGTATACAAAATAAAACCGGTGATTTGGAGTTGTATGTAGCAGAGCATAATTATGATATCATAGCATTAATAGAAACCTGGCTACACAGCAAAGATGAGGATGACTATAACACAGAGGGATACAATATTTAGGAAGGATAGACAAAATGGAAAATGAGGTGGGGTTTCTGTTTATGTCAAACAGAATTTAAATGCAAGTCCTCTTCAGTTGGACGATGAGCCCCATCTTAGTGAGGACTTGTGGCTTCTTCTGTAAAGCATTAGGAAAAGAGTTCTTATTTTAGGAGTGTGTTATAGACCAACCAATGCAGATGGTAACTTCAGCATACACCTTTTCAGTAATATTAAAAAGGCAAGTTTTATATGGGGATATTATAGTCATGGGTGACTAACTATCCAAATATTAACTAGGATAACCTTGCAAATAGCGGAGAACAAGAGCAGGAGTTTTTAGAAGTAATCAGTGACTGTTTTTTAACACAGCATGTTAAAGCACCAACACGGGCTGAACCTTTTCTGTATTTAGCATTTGGTAATAATCAGAATATAATTGAGGGTGTGGCAGGTATTGGACCACTAGGGTCAAGTGACCATAATATACAATTCTCAGTGCTTTGGAAGAGTCAGAAGCAAAGACTAAAACTGTTAAGTTTAACTTTGCCACATTTGCTCAAAGTTTATGCTGCTAAAGTCTAAGGAGGAGAGACTGGGATAAGCTTTTAAGTGTGGAGACAGTTGAGGAGCAGTGGAACAGGTTTAAAAATGTTTTACATGTAATACAGGACAGATACAAACATTTGGAATTAATAAGAAATAGTAAACTCTGCAGTGGGTTAATAAAGAGTTTAAAAAGAAGCTGCAAAGGAAAAAGCAAACGAAAAAGGTGTATAAGACAACTGCAAAGTGAATCGTAGGGCATATGAGAACATGAGGGCAACCATTAAGAAGGATATTAGGGGCACTAAAAGACAGGTGAAGAGAAATATGGCAGATATGGTGAAAAGACAACCAAAGAGAACCTTTCAGTATTTTAGTAGTAAAAGAACAGTCAAGGAGGAGGTGAAATGCATCAGGAATAGTAAAGGAGAATTAAAAGATACAGACAGTGAAATAGCGGACACTTTAAACTTGCATTTTTCTAAAGTCTTCATAAGTGAGCAAGTGGATAACCTCCCAGAGGTAACAGGGACTACTAAGGAGGTACTGAGGGATTTGGAAATTGTAGAGAGAGAAGTGCTGCTCAGATTAAATAAGCTGAAATCAAACAAATCACCAGGACCAGATAATATTTATCCCCGTGTTCTTAAGGAGGCTAGCGAGTACAGATATAAAACCTTGACACATATGTAGGAAGTCACTGCACACTGGGGAAATTCTGAAGGACTGGAAAATGGCAAATATCATCTGATTATATAAAAAGGGTGACCAGGCCAATCCCAGGAACTATAGGCCAGTAAGTTTAATGTGTATCACAGGAAAATTACTTGAAGGAATTATTAAGGATAAGATTGAGCAGCACATGATAAGGACAGAAGTTTTTATGAATAGTCAGCATGGGTTCAGAAGAGGGAGGTTGTGTTTTACTAACATGCTGGAATTCTATGAGGAGGCAACAAAAGGATATGATCAAAGTGGAGCAGATGATATTATTTATCTGGACTTTCAGAAAGCATTTGATAAGGTGCCACATGAGAGGTTGGGCATCAAATTAAAAGAAGTGGGAGTTCAGGGTGCTGTGTGTAGATGGCTCAGACACAGGAAGCAGAGGGAGATGGTGTGAGGAACCTCATCAGAATTGGCCGATGTTAAGAGTGGTGACCAGCAGGGGTCAGTGTTGGGGCCGTTGCTATTTTTAATATATATAAATGATTTAGATTGGAATATAAGTAACAAGCTGGTTCAATTTGCAGATGATACCAGGATGGGTGGATTAGCAGATAATTTGGAATCTGTTATATCATTAGAGAAGGACTTGGCAGCTGAAATTTAATGTCACTAAATGTAAAGTATTACACATAGGAAGTAAAGATTTTAGGTTTGAATACACAATGGAAGGACGGAAAATCGAGAGGACACCTTTATATGGAGGATTTAGGAGTCGTAGTGGACTCTAAGCTATTGATTTCCCGACAGTGTTCAGAAGCCATTAAGAAGGCTAACAGAATGTCAGGTTATATAGCGCCCTGATGTGTGGAGTACAAGTCACAGGAGGATCTGCTCAACCTTTATAACACACTGGTGAGGCCTTATCTGGAGTACTGCATGCAGTTTTGGTCTCCAGACTACAGAAAGGACATAGCAGAGCTAGAAAACTGTAGGCTGATTCCAGGGCTACAGGGAAAGAGTTATGAAGAAAAGATTAAAAGAGCTGAGCCTTTACAGTTTAAGCATAAGAAGATTAAGAGGTGACATGATTGAAGTGTTTAAAATTATGAAAGGAATTAGTGCAGTGGATTGAGACTGTGACTTTAAAATGAGTTCATCAAGAACACGGGGACACAGTTGGAAACTTATTAAGGGTAAATTTCACACAAACATTAGGAAGTTTTTCTTTACACAGAGAACCACAGACATATGGAATACGTGACCAAGTAGTGTGGAAGACAATAGGAATTTAGGGACTTTCATAACTAGATCTGATGCTGTTTAGAATAATTTAGTGGACAGGACGGGCAAGCTTTGTTGGGCAATATGGCCTGTTCTTGTCTATATTATTTTAATGTTCTCTCTCTCAGAAAAGAGTGAAATACTCTCTCCAGATAAGGGGACACACCTGCCCTTGGTGGACGAGTTCAAGCATCTCTGGATCTTGTTCACAAGTGATGTCAGAAGGGAATGTGAGAACATCAAGTGAATTGGCACGGTGACAGCTGTTCTGAGGGTGCTGTGCCCATCCCTGGTGGTGAAGCAGTAGTTGAGGCTAATGATAAAACTCTGTTTGCCAGTTGATCTACATCTCTGTCCTCACCTATAGTCACGAGCTGTGGGTAATGACAGAAAGAATCTTATTGTGAATACACAGATTTTAATGTTTGTAAAAAAAATATATGGGTTTAAATCATTTAGAGATCTGTATATAAATAATGTCTTTGCACCCAATGAAAAATTCCACTCTAAATTTAGTTTCCCATCAACACAATTTTTCTACTCTCTCCAAATTATAATCTTTGCTAAACAAAATCTGCCCAATTTTCCTCACCTCCCACCTATTTCTATTCCAGAAGAGAGATTTGTCAGTCTTGAGGACTCGGACAGCATTTCCATAATACATAAAACCATTTTACAGTCCCTCCCTTTCAAAGATCCCAGAGTACAGTGGCAAAAGGATCTCTCACTCAACATCTCTGAAAAAGAGTGGAAGGCGGCCATGCACAGAATTCACTCGAGCTGCATATGCGCAAAGTATACAATTATTCAACTGATAATTTTTTTATCAAGCACATCTATCTTGTTTAAAATTGTCCAACATGTTTCCAGGGCAAGATTCAACCTGCGAACGCTGCAGTCGAGCTCCAGCTTCACTGGGTCACGTGTTTTGGGCCTGCACCAAATTAACATCATTCTGGGCCAAAATCTTTAAATGCCTTTCAGACGGCTTTGGTGTCACAATCAGAATCAGAATATCTTTATTGTCATTGTAACAAATACAACGAAATTAGGTGCAGTCCCTGTGGTGTCAAAATATAATAAATAAATATAATTGCAAAAGGATAAGAAGAAATAAGGTAGAACACAAACATTCAACATAAGACCTTAATTGCACATGAAACACTAAAGTAATCCCTCGCTATATCGCGCTTCGCCTTTCGCGGCTTCACTCTATCGCGGATTTTATATGTAAGCCTATTTAAATATATATCGCGGATTTTTTGCTGGTTCGCGGATTTCTGCGGACAATGGGTCTTTTAATTTCTGGTACATGCTTCCTCAGTTGGTTTGCCCAGTTGATTCCATACAAGGGACGCTATTGGCAGATGGCTGAGAAGCTACCCAACTTACTTTTCTTTCTCTCTTGCGCTGACTTTCTCTGATCCTGACGTAGGGGGTGTGAGCAGGGGGGCTGTTCGCACACCTAGACGATACGGACGCTCGTCAAAAAATGCTGAAAGATTATTTTCACTTTGCTCCCTTCTGTGCTGCTGCTTCCTTTAAGCGACATGCTGCACGGTGCTTCGCATACTTAAAAGCACGAAGGGCACGTATTGATTTTTGGATGGATGTTTTTATCTGTCTCTCTCTCTCTCTCTCTCTCTCTCTCTCTCTCTCTGCTCCTGACAGAGGGGGTGTGAGCTGCCGCCTTCAACAGCTTTGTGCCGCGGTGCTTCGCATACTTAAAAGCCAAACAGCCCTATTGATTTGTTTGCTTTTCTCTATCTCTCTGACATGATCTGCTCCTGACGCGCACTCCTTTGAAGAGGAAGATATGTTTGCATTCTTTTAATTGTGAGACGGAACTGTCATCTCTGTCTTGTCATGGAGCACAGTTTAAACTTTTGAAAAAGAGACAAATGTTTGTTTGCAGTGTTTGAATAACGTTCCTGTCTCTCTACAACCTCCTGTGTTTCTGCGCAAATCTGTGACTCAAGCATGACAATATAAAAATAACCATATAAACATATGGTTTCTACTTCGCGGATTTTCTTATTTCACGGGTGGCTCTGGAACGCAACCCCCGCGATGGAGGAGGGATTACTGTATTGCACATATGTCATCTATTGCACTGCTGCATTGGAGGTGATTGGGTGGCATTCAGTGCCCTAATAGCAACAGGGTAGAAACTGTTTTTCAGTCTATTAGTCTTTGTTTTGATGCTCCTATAGGCAACAGTTGGAACATGTCACAAGTGGGGTGTGAGGAGTCTTTTAAGATGTTTTCCGATTTCCTGAAGCAGTGAGAGCTGTGCAGTTCATCAAGAGAAGGTAAAGAGGAGCTGATGATCTGCTGGGCAGTCTTTACGATCCGCTGAAGTGTTTTCCTCTGCTCTGTTGTGCATCTGGAAAACCCCACGCACAGGCAGTAGCACAGGATACTCGCGATAGAGCACAATCCCTCCTAACCCACTAACAGCTGTGTTTAGTGGGCTCACAGAGGGGCTTAAAGTGGAGAAGGCCAAACAAACTGTGATTACTTCACTATTGGCACGTAGACTTGTCTTGCTCAACTGGAAGAATCTTAGCCCACCTCTGTCAAATCTAAAATTGGAAAAAATCTAATTCTCACTTAGATGATCTGTACAAAACCCTTTTCAAATCAATAACATTTTACAATAAGCATTTAAATTGGGGGGTAAAGGATGACTTTCCCTCTTTACTGTTCTAAGTTTTACTCTGGCTGTTGGCCTTTCTCTGTTTTACATGGGTGGGGGGTTGATTTGAATTTAGTTTTGTTAAGTTTGACTCCCTTGTATGGAATTTTACATGTTTTAAATAACTTTTTAAAAAAAAAAAAAAAAAAGAAGAAATGAGGATTCTTTCATAGGACACCCTGTGTTATGGTGACAAGCTCAGAGATTCAGGAGAATCTCAGAGTAAAGTTGCTGCTCCTCCAGATTGAAAAGTGTTAGTTGTGGTGGCTTGGGCTTGTCTTATGGATGTCCCTTCAGTTGGCTCCCACTAGTGCTGCTCCAGGCATGTCTGACTGAGTGGAGACCCAGTGGCAGACCCAGCACTCCCTGGAGGGATTATATCTCTCAGCTGGCTTGGGAATGCCCAAGTGATGTGTTCAATCACAGAGGGAGCAGTTTCCCCATATCATTTATGATATTTACCTGTTTATAGGTTAACACTTTTCTAAATAGTTAAAGGTGCACGTACTTTTTGAAGTGGGGTTGTTGTAATGATGTAGCGCTCTGGTGCTCCACAGCAGCATGCAGATGTCGGCCTGGAGTGTGTGTGTGTGTATGGCTCAGAGGCCTACTTGCATGCACAAGCCTCCAGATAAAATGCTACCGTCCGTCATCCTTTTCAGCAGTCTGCCACGATGGAACTAGGAGTGTGAACAGTTGTCAGCGCACACAGAGGAAAGGCCCATTGGAATAGTGTAGAAAACTGCTGGGCAGTGGACAGAGAGACTGCATCATTTTGCATTTTGATTTTTGGATGAAGAGGTGGTGAGCTGAGCTTTGTGCTTTTTTTTTATACTTTGGGTTAATTTTAATCTTGTTTGAGTAACTTCCTGGACTTTTGATTTTCTTTGAAGGAATTAAACTTTTTACTTTTTATCTGCTTAGCTCATGGACAGTGCAGTCTTCAATATTGTGTAGCTAGTCTTTATTTTTCATTTTTGTCTTTCTTTTTGTGTGACATTGCTTGTTGTCGGTGTTTTAAAGAATTACACGACACCGATGTTTGTTTTATTGACCCTTGCTGCAATAAAGGACAGCTTTATTTTCTGCACCTTAAATATTGTCTTTCTCTCACTCACTATTAGTTTCTGGTTGGTCATGACCCAAAAGATGACAAAGGGTTTGAAGTCTTCAGGACTTCAAAAGCAAAGGGACATCACAGCCTGGGAATACCCCAGGAAGAGCTGACATGTGTAGCTGGGGACAGAGAGGTCTGGGCTGACCTTCTTGGCCTGCTGCCAGTGCAACCTTCAGGAGTTTCGAGAAGATGAGAGAATGTTGGTATAATAAGGAAGAGCTGTATTTGATTCAAACTTGGTTGCAACTCATGTCTCTCTATTATATAAAAAAAATCCTGCGATGAGATGAGACTTTTTTGAGAGATTTTTTCAAGTCATGCCCTCCTCTCCTCTCATATTCACCACGTCAACGGTCCTCTCAGCTCTAATTCATGTGAATGCTTTTGACAGACACAGTTCCTGCACTCTCAGGTCTTATAAATTTTAACGTTTTCCTCACTTCACTTTAAGTTCCCAATTAAAGAAGACATATTATGTCCAAATCTTATTTAAGAATTTCATCACGAAGAGTTATCAACAGAAGAAATGACTACATGGGCAATCCTAGCACCAAAAAACGATGAAGTCAAACGAATTAATGCCAAAAATGTTGATCGGTTACACGGCAAATTGGTTAAATGTGTATCAATAGACTATTCTGAAACAGTTGGTGGTGATCATGTGGAAGATGAAAACATCAGCTTGCAATATACCGAAGAATATCTATAACCATTAACACCGTCCGGTCTTCCACTGAATGATTTACTGTAGAAAGAAGGAGGTACCAAGAAAGGTAATGTAGTACATCTTCAGGGGATAACATTACACAACAAAGGAGATCTTGATATGTCATTCATATTAAAACATTAACAGTTACCTGTTAGAAGAGCTTTTGCAAAGACAATTAACAAATCACAGGGACAAACATTCGAAAAAGTCGTTTTATTTAATAGAGAGAGGGAGAAATGAAATTCAATCACGGGCAGCTATACGTCGTTGTCACGATGAAAGTCCAATCACAGAATCAAAATTCAATGTGATATTGACAAATATTTCATTGAAAAAATTGTTTTTACTGAAGTTTTACAGTAAAAGTGTAAGTTTAAAAAATATTTGCATGTTAATTTCAAAGCCAAACAGAACAAAATCGTATTATGCAATGAATAACTCTAACTCAACATGAAATTTTCTTTCAATTTATTACGTTTTACTATTTTTTACTATGGTTAAATACTCGCTGTAATGTAAAATAGTTAGTTCTATTATGCATATGTAACAATTCCCATGAAAAATAACAATCTGTTTAAATTGTACATCCACATCCCCATACGCGAGTGGCAGAGTCGCAAAGAGGCTAGTGTGTAGTGCAGGCCCAGGGTTGCCGGGCAAAGCCCCCTAGTTTTAATGAAGTTAAACAAATACATTAAGCAAATCTGGCGGTTTGCGTGACAGCACTTTCATGTTTAAAACTCTATTAGTGTCTGTCCCTGTAATTACAATGCAATTCTGGATGTCATAGGAGCTCAAGTCCGGTCAGTCACCATTAAAGTCATTTACTTCTGCAGAAGGGAAGTTTTCATTTCAACAAAACAAAGCACTTTAAAACTTGTAACGGGAACAAATGGTTTTATAAAATCTGTGAATACGATCAAATATGATAATCTCAGCTGATAATAGGAGAACTGGTGGAACTGTTATGATTGGTTTTGTTCAGATACCAGGTAAAGGACTATCCTACTGCCAAAACAGAAGGTACGCGTCATAAATTGCACGTGTCGGCATAAGCTAGAATGTCCATTAGTTCACTCACTTATTGTCTTCTGTAGTTCAGTAAATTTAAATTGCTCTTTCATCTCCCCCTTTCTGACATACACAATCCCGAGGCCCTTCTTCTATAAACTTTCCTCATCATGACTAAGAACACAATTCTGGGACTGTGTTGTGTGGTGTAAAGGTGTCCAGGAAAGACACTTTAACCTCTAATGTTCTTTGTCTATTGGTGGACAAGTTAATACTGGAATACCCAAATTGTTAGCCTTGATTCACCCACATGTCCTGCAAATTTATTCAACATTCAGTCAGCACAGATAAAGTTCAAATACAAATCAAGAATATCTCAACACTGGCTAAGGCTAGCTATCTCAACTTCAATACTTTACCAGGGGACAGAAGTCATTCCGCCCACGAGGCATCCCTGCTGGGGTTCACTTAACGTGTTGATCCGTCTTCTGATTGTTTCCCCTGAAAGGGCTACACTTCAGAAATCCCAGCAAGAGCCAGGAACGGCTACTCATATTGGGCTTTTGTATCCCGATGACCACCTTTGAAAAGGCCACACAGTCTGAAATAAGTCAAGGACTAATCACTACCCCTGACAGTACAATACCTAAATGGACACCGTTCATTTTATTAACAATCATCGGTTATTGCTAAAGTTGAGTAGACAACTTTAGCAAAGCAATACTCAAACTATTTTAGTAATTATGGTTATTTGAAGGAGAAACCAAGTGTAAATGTTAGATATGGAAACATACAACCTGATCGATTCAAATCAGGGTCACAGAGCAAGTTTCCTTTTAGGTTTCTATGGCCTTGATTTTTGTAGTCTTTGGTTTCTTAAACCAGGCATGATGTTTGGGAGCGAAGAGGCAGTCTGTAGGTGGCAAAGTCCGACTGAACAGTCTTCTCTTTGGCAGTTGTTTATGTTTCTCCTCCTACTCCTGGAAGTTATGATGTCTCTCTGACAGCGCCTTTAAAAAGCCTTTGAATTTATAGGGTATTCTTAACTGCTCATTTTCAAAATAAAATCCTGCCTTATGTAAGATATTCCATCAATTGAAGTTTGGGATAATGTATTCTTACAAGCATACACCTAGTGGTCACTTTATCTGTGCTTAAATATATACATTCTAATAAACAATGATACTCTTTAACAATTTATACTTATTTTCCCATAATTCCTATCTGTCTATTTTGCTTACACCCCAGAATTTTATCTACTTCCAAAAATTAAGTCTTGGGGAACTCCCTCATGAATATTAATGATTTGATGAGGTCATTTGTACCTGCCTGCCCTTTCAGTTACAGAACATTTTCCACCTGAGCTCTGAGCCTACAACTTAAGAGTCATTATCTAAATAATTCCAAAATAAACACAGAACAAATTTAAAATACACAAATTAAATATTATGAGTTGTGTTTAGCTCAATTTTTCAACAGCATTACAGTCTCCATCATCCAGGTATTTAATACTGCCTGCCCCCACAGTTATCTTCTTCCAGTGTGTTGGACCTTCACTCCACACTTTCCAAGTTTGTTTTACACCTGATAATGTGACATGAAGAGTAATGTGTTACTTCAATGAGAGAGTGTTGTAAGATGAAGTTCAAATGTCTTTAGATGAAAATGGAATTAAATCCTGCTCTTTCCACAGAGAGAACTATAAAGCCACCATTTACTGTACCATCTGGATGGATGTCAAAGCAGAGATGTGTGAGGCTGACATAAATATCGTGGAGAGATGGACTGTAAGTGTCAAGAAGGAGGACTATGAATGGGAGCTTGACCATCTTAAACAGGAGAGCCTGAGCATTAAGGAAGAGGACTGTGAACTGGGATCAGTGGGTGTTAAAGTAGAGGCTGAAGAGAACTCTGTCATTATAGAAGAACACAAAAATAAAAGTGTGGAGAGTGTCAAGGAAGGCTACCTTCATCATGGATGTCAAGATGGAGCAATGACTGGGTTAGTCTCTTCTGAAAGCAGACCATGCTCCCCTGTCAATGTGAAGTCTGAATCGTTACAGTCTGTTACAGGGGGAATTGAGGAACATTCATCAGTTAGAACTCGGAAAGATGAGCCACCACCTACAAAGCAGTCTGATAAAGGTATGTATACAATAGGAATATGTGTACGTTTTAGGGATGAGGGTGTGAACCTTTTTTTGAGATGCATAGTAGTACTAGGGTGTTGTACTGTGTTAGCCATTATGAATGTAAGGAGAAGTCAAGCAAAATAATAGTTTGCTTGACTTCTCACTATGAGAAACATAGAAATATAGTGAGGTTGTAACATTGTGCAAATGGTCTAAGCCAATACAAAGAGCAGGTTTTTGCTATAGAAAACTGCAGGTGCAAGAAGAAGTTTCTCGCCCTATATGAATTCTCTGGATTTTTGCATTAATTCAAAATTTACAGTCCAGTTATTTGTGTCTTAATAAGTCTTAAGTTAACTGTGTTTGTCTGTTATTGTGGCATAGCTGAAGATCAGACCAGCCTGTCTACAGGAAACTTTTTCTTATAAATTGAGCTAGATTAAATTGGAAATTTATAAATACCATCTTTCTTCTTCTTTTTTCTTACTACTTCTATGCAAGATTGATGATCAACCTTCTCCGTACACTTCAGTCGTGCAGCTCCTCACCAGTCAAGCCCTTTTCCTTCTCATCTTCTTTTACTTTATCACTCCACCTCAGCTTTGGCCTCCCTCAATTTCTCTTCCCCTGGACTTCCATTCCCATCAGTCTTTTTCCCACATCTTCATTGTCTCTCCTCATCACATGCTCATACCTCTTCTGCCTTCTTCACTCTACTCTTATATTTCTCACCCACTTTTGTTGTACCTTTTTCTCATTTCCTAGTCTGTCCTCTTTTGTAAGTCAGTCTCTACATTTGACGTGTCATCCTATCATAAACATCACATTTTCAGACCCATTAAATTTAACTGATCGTCTGTGTCCAATAAATGTGCATTTTTGGCTCCAATTGACTTTAATCTGCCTAAATGTTAATGTATACAAGCTAATATGCTACATTTAGTTTTGAATGATTATTTTTTCACTCCTCTAATTTATTTGTACATGAAAAGAACGAGGTGAATTGATTATTTAAGCTGCACTTTTATAGACTTATTGCAGCTCTTGTGACAATAGAACAATCAGAAAAATCTAATCTTTAAGGAGTAAATGCTGTGATGTGATCCCACAGAACTTTTTACTGTGCATGTGGCCCTGTGGGATATCCAAGTAAGTAAATACTTATTTTCTGGCAGGACATGTTTGTTAGGGTCATTATTCATAAATAATGAGATTGACAATATCAAATACCTTCATTATACAGGGAGATTCACTCAAAAGAGGCCCCAAATATTCGGTAGTAACTCTCGCTAGGATGAAGCAATCTGAACAAAACAACGTGCAATGTGCTCCTCAGTATACAGAGCTTCGAACAAGCTGGGATGCCCTAGCGTTGGAGTGATGAGGTAGGCGCGGACAGCCATCATTACATTTAACCTCCGTTTGAGTGCATACTGCCCATACCCCTTCACTCAGTCACTCGACTTCTCTTCTGGATGGTGGTGTACAGTATTGAGCAGCGTGACTTCATGGTACGAACCTATTGGGTCACCAATTCGTTAAGCGATGTCAGAATCAACTGGATGATGGCGAGTTAACAGAAGGTTACTTCCAGCAAATTGGAGTAACGTGTCACACATCAGCAAGGATCATGGCAGAAACTGAGTCCTTCTTCAGCAACAGAGTAATTTCAAAGGGGCTTTGGCCACCACGGTCGCCAGATCTGACACCACCAGACTTCTTCCTATGGGGCATGCTCAAAGGAAAAGTTTATCGGAACAAGCCTCACACTGTGGAAGATCTGAAGGATAATATCCAACGTGAAATTGCAGCGATTACCCCCAAGACGCTTGCCGATATGTTCAGAAACATGGAGCGCCGCGTCAAAATGTGTCTAGTAGAAAACGGAAACCACTTTCAGCATTGCATGTAATGCAATCGATTACACATACGTCAAGGTATAGAGCGGATTCTTTTGGTTCAGATGGCTTCATCCTAACGGGAGTTACAACAGAATATTCGGGGCCTCTTTTCAGTGAATCTCCCTGTGTAAACTGCACAGTAATGAATTGCTGAATAATAATCCAGAGTATAAAATTAAATTCAATATTAAAAGAAATGCCTGAACAAATCACATCATTTCTGATATAACACACACACACACACACACATTATCCTGAGTGTCTGGACAGAGAGGTCATCTAAAAGAGGTGACAGAATGTCAGGTTATGTTAAAACTCATCTGTTCATGAAGGCTTTTAAGTTGTTTTTTAAAAGGATTAATGGAGTCTGCTGATCTCATTAATTTCAGACAATACTGAGTGACTTTATACTGAAAGTTCAGAACAGCAGTAAATGTAATCAATCTCTTTAGAATAGGAGTAATGTTCAATGTAACAACTGTATAAGGTAATAACACTAACCATAAGGTTCCCAAACTCATTATAGTAACTAGAAGAAATGCCAAGTTGCATCTCACCTTACATATTGGATTTTGCAGGGACGCGATCCTCTTTTCTTTTTGTGGCTCACAAAAGTTAAAAGTATACTGTAACTCAGTCAGACCTGACTTAAGATATCACTGACTACAGTGTCAATGCTTATAATGGGAATAATATTACATGGTCAGGGAGAAACCAGTTAGTGTAAGTCTGGGTGCTGCACAGCTGAAGGCCCTGATGTCACCCATAGAGTGCAGGTTAGTGTGGGGCACAACAAGTTGGCCAGAATCAGGAGACCTTAGTGGGCATACAAGACTAGAGTGATGAAGATGGTCATTGATGTAGTCCAGTGTGAGGTCATTTAAAACTTTGTAGGCTAATAATAGAATTTTATATTCAATCCTGTAAGAAGCAGGGAGCAGTGAAGGTGAAGCAGGATGGCTGTGATGTGCTCGCTGTTGTTGGTTTGTGTCAGGACTCTTACAGCAGAGTTTTGAATCCAGTGATATAAGATTAGAAGCAGCACCTGCCAGTAGCGAGTTACAATAATTGACGTGGAATAATGTGATAAAAGCTTTTTGAAATGGAGAGGAAGGAGCAAACACAGGATATGTTGGTAAAAGTAAAAGTTTCTTAATCTGGTTTATGTGGGTGGAATAAGGAGGTGAGGTATCAAAAATGACACCAAGATTCCTTGCATTAAAAGGTCTGATGAGATCACTGTCAAGAGTGACTGAGAAAAATGATAACCTAGTCCATAGCTATTAATGATATATATATATACTAGCAAAATACCCGCGCTTCGCAGCGGAGAAGTAGTGTGTTAAAGAGGTTATGAAAAAGTAAAGGAAACATTTTAAAAATAACGTAACATGATTGTCAATGTAATTGTGTTGTCATTGTTATGAGTGTTGCTGTCATATATATATATACATATACACATACACACACACATACACACATATAGAGATATATTATATATACATATACACATATATTTTTTATATATATATTTTATATATATATATATATATATATATATATATATATATATATATATACACATACATACATACATACATATACACACATAGATGCACTTACAATAACATAGAAATCAATATAAACAACATTAACATCATTATCATATGAGAATATGAAGTAATATATAAGAAGCACATTTCATATAAATATAAATTATTAAACAGTAAAATCTTCTTCTATAATTTGCTACCGTGGCTTTTCGTTGGTCTGTCCAGGATTTTAAATCACCTGTAGCTTGCAAACCGTTTCACCTATTGACTTGAAATGTGGTACACATATAATACGTCACGTCCGCTATCCGCTTTATGGGTGATGATTGTATTACTCTTTTTATGTTTATTTTATTTTAGAATCAACTCCTATCTGCGCACACCAGGGCGGCCGTGGGCAGATGCGTATGGTGTATTCACTCCATGTTATCGTGCATTGCGCTGTCACTGGTATTTTGATAAAAAAATTTGAACAATATATAAGAAGCGTATAAATTATTAAACAGTAAAACATTAACATTTAAGAAGTAAAGTTACATTGAGTACTACTGCAGTGCCTTCGGGTATACCTAATTTTTTCTTTGCCCATTACATGCTTAAATGTATACATTTTTTGGTGTACCTACCCGAGAACACACGACATATAACCGACCGTGGGAGAAGCATGGATTTTAAACACGCGTTGAGTTCATCTGCTGGTCTCCCTCGTGGAATAACTGGTAATGTTTGACTAAAATCTACAGCGAGTAAAACGACATTACCTCCTTTTTTTTTTTTTACGATCTCTGAGATCTTGCTTTTTTCGGATCAAGGCTTCATAAGCTCTTTTATGTTCCATGGTGTACTTAATAAGTACTAATTATCCCAAACCATCATCTTTGAATGTTGCAAGACTTTCGCCTTGTATGTAGATCGGGGAAATTACATTCATTGCATTCCTAGTCTGAATCACAATCTGATTGTATGGGTGGTTACCTGGCACTGTAGGGTTGCCACCCGTCCTTTAAAATACATAATCGTGCCGCGTTTGAGAATGAAATTGCACGTCCCGTTTTGAATCAATACTGTGGACGGGATTTATCCCGTATTTTTTTTATCATTTTTTTTTTAAAGCAGCGTCTCATGCAAATCATCCCACACGCATTTTATGAAGATGCTTCCTTTCCTACTTTTGATTGGGTAATACTTGATGTCATCGTTAGTTTGATTGGTGTTTTTAACTGTCCAGTGGGGAGGGCGTGTCTTTTAAGTACAGTCTGCAAAGTGTTGGCACTGAGATGTGGTGTCAGCGCCATAGTTGAAGCCCCTAACGTTGCGGTCAGCAAGTCGGCTAACATCCGCCATGTGCCGTCTTTCAGTTGCGAGAAGCAGATCATAGAATGGTTGAAACTGTTGCCCCTAACGTTGCGCCACGGCGTGTGGTTCGTTTATACCTCGTGTGTTCTCATTAAACTTTTATCTCGCGAATATGTTATTGCAATCCGCAGCGGGAGCGTTTCTATAAACTTAATTTAAACTTACGTTTTACACCGTGCTTTCTTTCCCTTATGAACATGCTTGTATGCTTAACTCGCTCCGTTCTCATTGTTTAATTAATTTTTTGCTCTTAGCTGTTTGCGGCTCTTCCTCCATTTCCCCCTACTTCGTTCTTTTATCTCGCGAATATGTTATTGCAATCCTTAACGGGAGCGTTTCAATAAACTGATTGAAAATAGTTTTGCATTTACCTTTTTAGTAAAAGGCGAGCTTTTAAGCCTGAGAAATCAGCCCGTAAATGCACACGTTTAATTGCACATGTGTTAATATGTATGCTTACACAGTATTAAAAGACAGTCAAAAATTAACGTCATTTACCTTCGTTCCCGCGTGTGACTCGTGCTGTAAATCTCTTCCTTGTTTTTAGTTCACGTGATTACGTAGGAGGCGTGATGACGCGATACGTGACTCCGCCTCCTCCATTACAGTGTATGGACAAAAAATATGTTCCAGTTATGACCATTACGCTTTGAATTTCGAAATGAAACCTGCCTAACTTTTGTAAGTAAGCTGTAAGGAATGAGCCTGCCAAATTTCAGCCTTCCACCTACACGGGAAGTTGGAGAATTAGTGATGAGTGAGTCAGTGAGTCAGTCAGTCAGTCAGTGAGGGCTTTGCCTTTTATTATTATTATATATATATATATATATATATATAATATACATACACGGTATACAGATGAGCAAAGGGGCAAAGGACAAAGCTCTGAGGGGACCCCTTGTGTGACTGGCGCTGAGCTGGATCTGCTGTTGCCAAGACTAACAAACTCTGGGCTATCAGTCAGATGGGACTTAAACCACTGGAGGGCAGTGCCAGAGACACCCAGCATGTTCTCCATTCTGGACAGTAGAATGTCCTGTCTGACCCGAGTGTCAAGTGCTGCACTGAGGTCTAACAGAATTAATCTGCTGGTTTGTCCCGAGTCTGCTGCAGTAAGCAAATCATTGGCTACCCGAAGCAGAGCCAAGTCACAGCTGTGCTGCGCCCTGAAACCAAACTGAAAGGATCACATCAGATTACTAGAATTTAAGTAACAGGTGAGTTGACAGGCTACAACATGCTCAACACTTTTAACAAAAAAGGTAAGTGAGAAACAGGCTGAAAATTGTTAAGATTGTCCACATCAAGACCAGACTTTTTTCACATTAGGGTCACAGAAGTGATTTTAAAAGTGGTTGCACAAAGCTGGTGTTAAGGGATGGATTTGTTATTGGTGTAATAGTCAGGATTATGGGATGAAGGGAGGATTTAATAATAATAATTAATAATTCATTACATTTATATTTGAGTATTGAGAAAAAGCGCTATATAAATGTAATGAATTATTATTATATAGCGCTTTTCTCGGTACTCAAAGCGCTATCCACACAGGGAGGAACCGGGAAGCGAACCCACAATCTTCCACAGTCTCCTTGCTGCAAAGCAGCAGCACTACCACTGCGCCACCTGTGAAGTGTTGTGGGGATGGGATCCAGTACACAGGTAGTTGGCCTCATCTTGCAAAGCAGATTATTAACAAACGCAGATGTGACTGCTGAAAATTTAGAAAAGGAGCTGAATGGCGTGGGAAGACAGAGAAAGATCAAAAATGGATTTATGTTAATTGGATTATTTAGATCTTTAATTTTATTGTGGAAGAAATGGAGAAGTTTTTCACAGACTTCGGTAGAAGAGGTAATTGGACCAGATGCAAGTTCAAATAGTTTTTAACTACAGAAAACAAAGCCATCAGGTTATTATGGCCACTTTCTATTATTCTGCCATAATGCATGTTCTTGGCCGTAGTTAGTAAATCTCTGTAAGCCCTTTGATGGTCTGAGAAAGCCTGGATGTACACGGTGAGGCCAGTCTTACATGACATTCTCTCAAGGTATCGACCAGCTACTTTCAAAGACCCTAACTCTGAGTTGTACCATGGAGCTGAACGCTTAAAGGAAACTTCTTTATTTTTTTAATGGAGCTCTTTTATCTAGTGCTGAATGAAGGGCTAAGTTATAGTAATCAACAAGATAATATAGTGTTGATGGAATAGGGGGAAGACAGAAGATCAGAAATGGAAATAGCAAGGATAGAGGGACAGATATTGCTTAGATTTCTGAAAGAATTTTGGCATTTACAGGTAAGAGGAGGAAGAGATGATGAGACAGTGAAAAGTACTATTGTGTGATCAGAGAGTCTCAAATCACTGCTATAAGTGTTACCGACAGATGTGCAGATCAGGTCCAGTATGTGACCACCAGAGTGAGTAGGAAAATCGGCATGTTGCCCCAACTCAAAACAGTGCAGTAAAGATAGGAATTCATTTCTCAGTTAACAAGTAGGAGTGTCAATATGGATGTTGAAATCTAGAATGACGGTCTGGGAGAAGTGGATTAAAAGATCTGTTAGGTCAGATAAGAAAGACCAACTGTATTTTGGGAGGTGATAGACAACAATAAGTAAG